>NC_091997.1:32920261-33253085 GCF_044704955.1 Pristiophorus japonicus
CATGGATAAGACATATAATGAGCTGACTGAACTAATTCACGACCAACTTACACCAAAAGAGAGCATCTTCATGACCAGGCACAGATTCTACACTCACCGCAGACCTGAGGTCCAGGAGATTGCAAAATATGCTGCCAACCTCAGGAGACTTGCGGCATGTAATTTTGGCACGCATCTCAACGAAGCATTGCGAGACATCTTCATTATAGGAATTGGCCACGAGGGCCTCCTTCACAAGCTATTGTTTGCAGACACCACAGTCAACCTGCAGAAGGCCATCAGCATCAGTCAGGCGTTCATGACCTCGACCTGCAGCACCAAGCAAATTATTCATCCTGTGGACTCAAACCCGGCAAATGCTGTACACAGAATGGTGCCTTTCACAGGCAAGACTGTAGAACATGGCTCTGCCCAGGGCAGAGAGCATAGACCTCAGGGTTCCAGAACTCAGAGTCCGCTGAGGGGTGATGATCGAGTAGCACCATGCTGCTGTTGCGGAGGAAACCACAGGGCTCACCAGTGTCAGTTTGCTGAGTACGAATGCAAAGCCTGTAACACGAAGGATCAACTCCAGCGTATGTGTAAAAGAAATACGACTCACCATCTAGCAGAGGAGTCGGTGGATGACTTTGAATCCAGCGGGGAGTATGATGATTTGGCCGGAGAGGCAGCTCAGCCCCAAGAAGAAGTGTATGGAGTGTATACCTGCGCCACCGATTGTCCTCCAGTGAAGATGGAAGTTGAGATAAACGGCGTCCAGTCTTCATGGAAGTGGACACGGAAGCGAGCCAGTCAGTGACGAGCCAGGATGCCTTTGAGAGGCTATGGAACGAAAAATGACCCGAGCTGATTCCAGTACAGGAAAAGCTGCACACCTACACTAAGGAGCTGATCCCAGTCCTTGGTAGTGCGGATGTAAGTGCAATCCATACTGGGTGGTGCACAAGTTACCTCTGTGGATTGTTGACTGATGATGGTACAACTCTACTCGGAAGAAGGTGGATGGGGAAGATCCAGTGGAAATGGGAAGATCTCTTCACTCCAGCAATCGATGTCCCCATGCTCAGAGGCAGAGCAAAACCTCACCTTCGCTTGGGCCAGGTACTAGAGAACAGACCAGCGCAGCATCTGAGGCACAGACCGTCCATCACGACTGCATGGCAATGATCCGACCGGAACGACCTAAAAGTATCTTCCCGGCTCCAGTGGCAGGACTCCTGGGGAGGAAGATCAAATTCACAGCCATTCTTCCAGCTTTTGTGGCAGAATCACGGGAGAGAAGGCTCAAAGCAGTCGACCTCAAGGACAGAGGCAAGATGGCGTCCCTGATGCAGCGAGGGGCAGTGTGGCTGAAAAAAAAGATGGCCGCGGCAATATCACGAGGTGCAACACTGAGGGACCAATACGTGGTGTCTAACAAAGGATTTGACTGGGGTAAAGCCAGCAGGGTTCTCTTAAAGGAGACCTGCAACCAACTGAACTTAAAGAGACATTGTATGCATGGCAATCAATGTAACGAACCGATTAAGATTGTGAACAACATGTTGTTGCGAATTGTCGGTACTATTCCTAATGTAAAGAACAAGATGTTGTTGCGAGATGTCGGGAATATAGTGCCCCCAAAAGTAGCAAGCGAGCGGCCTCAGGAGGGTGAAGGCACTGATCCTGATAACCTGCCCCAGGTCTATCCCACGCTGCAGGCACCCGATGGCACTATTCGCCATGGACCTGGAAATGAAAACGGCGCCAATGCGCGCAATCGGCCGCCTTTGTCCACCACCTGGGTGGAGACGGCGCAGCCCCCAGACCCAGTCGCTACCTCGGCCACGTCCGGGAGCGAAAGATCAGAACCAACGAGTTCCCCAAACGGGACCTGGAACAGCCAGGTTCCCAACACTGTTAGCGAGCAGGCAGAAGATTCTGCAGTCCTCAAAGGAGGACAGGGAGGCCACACACCTCTGTGACTCAGCCCACCAATAGGCAATGGCAAAGGCCCTGAGTCCCGGCAAGATGAGCGAACCTAGCCCACCCCGCTAGGACCCCGATTAGGACCCCGTCCGGTTGCTCTGGAACTAGCGTCCTCGCATATCTGTACTGCTACCTCAGCACTGACCATGACTGAACCATGAATACAATCTACTCAACCCTGGCACACGACCGTAAAATGTAACGAATGTAAGTCACTGAACCAAGGTGTCATGATACAAACAGTAAAAAAAATTATTCTTCCTTTCTTTGTACTTGTGCTGTGTCTTATCCTGTATGTTAATGTAACGGGCCAGCTGCATGACCTTGCTGTGGGGGTTGGGTGGGGGGGGGGGAAGGGAAATGTATGTAACTATGGACACACAGATGGATCACACCCAGAACCCTCTGGAACCTCCACTGCATCATTGAACCATCCAAACTGGTAACCACTACCCAACATTGTGGCAAAAGGACTTGGGGATTAACAGGGAGAGAGCCAAGCCAAAGCACAGCCAAGGTGCAAGGGCTATTGGCACTTAAGTCTGGGGAGAGCTAAGCCAGAGCACATAGTGCAAAGGTAATTGGCATAAAAGACTTGGGGGAGAGTGATGTTGTATATGCAGACTATGGATGTACTCTCGATGTAGTCACTGTGTGGTTGCATAAGATGGAGACTTGTTTACCTGATGTTACCATCAAGTAGGTTTACAGTGTGTATATACATGCTGGCACCACTAGAGAGTGCAACTGGTGGAGACTGGGGGTTTCCTGCCCTGGTGACAGGGCTCAGTATAAAAGGCTGCACACCATACCTGTGCCTCACTCTGGAGTTTGGAATAAAGGACCAAGGTCACTAAAGTTTGAGTACAACACATTGCCTCGTGGAGTCATTCATAAGAACATTACAGACATAATAACTATCTTAGCTATATGCACATTCCTTTGTTCTTTTTATATCTTTGAAATCCTACTCCAGAACCTTGAGCACATTAATCTGGGCTGACACTCCAGAGTGCTGCACTGCCGGAGGAGCCCTGCATTGGATGAGAGAGCAGATGTGGCCTCGGTTTTACATCTCATCCAAAACAAGGCTCCTTATAAGTGGAGAATAGGCCCTCCTGTTCTCTGTTGTATCTGTGAGTATGCTCACAGGCTTGTGGAGCTGTTGCACTGTGAGTGGCTTAGCCAGTCACGTGATGTTCACAAGACTCAATAAAGCCCCAGTTAATTGAGTTCAGGTTCTCCACGATGAGGCGTGCAGTTGTGAGCCTGGTGAATGAACTGGGAATATGCAGTGTGATTGTTAAACCTTTGCGACTAAACCAGCTAGTTCTTTACAGCAAATGTGTAGCTGTGAATTCATAAGCAAAGAACCCACAAGGCAAATAGACTACACCTGTAACAATGGAAACGTTCTTTTTCTGCAGGAGATAAACAGACCATTTTGACACTGAGCTGCAGGAGATCGACTACAGCAGTTTTCGCATACACCATCGTCTCTGCAATGTTCAGATGCTTCAGTCCTGTAACTCTCCAACCTCCAGCGTGAGCATCCATAACCTTAAACCCACTGCAACGTTGCTTTAATTTGAAGAGAATGCATTATATAACATATTCATTTAGTGAGTGGAACTTTATAGTCATCTATCCAGAGCTTTTGGAACTGTATCTGTTTACAAAACTTATTAAATATATTTAAAGATTATAAAATACTGCATTGCTGCGTCAATTCGTTGGACTCAAAGCTGTTTAATGTTCAATTTTTCTGTTGACTTCTTCAGCGGAGGAAGGGAGGGTGATGGGAACCAAATGTTTCTCCCAGATGTTCCACTCCCCCCCCTCCCACCGCGCACATCTGTTTTCTCTTCTCTGCATTTGAAGCCACTTGGTCATTCTGCGAATGGGTCTTTTTATAATTTGTTCATGAGATGTAGGCGTCGCTGGCAAGGCCGGCATTTATTGCCCATCCCTAATCGCCCTTGAGAAGATGGCGGTGAGCCGCCGCCTTGTACCACTGCAGTCCGTGTGGTGAAGGTGCTCCCACAGTGCTGTTAGGGAGCGAGTTCCAGGATTTTGACCCAGCGATGATGAAGAAACGGCCAATATATTTCCAAGTCAGGATTGGTGTGTGACTTGGAGGGGCACTTTGAGGTGATGGTGTTCCCAAGCGCCTGCTGCCCTTGTCCTTCTAGGCGGTGAAGGTCGCGGGTTTGGGAGGTGCTGCCGAAGAAGCATTAACAACCCTTTGAGAACTCTTCTTTATGTGTAAGGCCTAGACAGTGAGTGTCAGTATGTTATTCTACCTACATTAAGCTACTTCTGTCGATGTGACTACACTTTAACAATTACAATAAGGTAAGTAAGATAAGTTGGGACAATCCAGGTTGGCATCAGTACAAGCTAGAAACTTTACTCAAGAAGAAAATGGATATATTTTTGGGGTTCTAGGCACTGTTATACCGGAGAGGCAGCACGAACTCACTCCCACATCAAGCTAACTGCAAGCTTTGCTTCAGTCTGGGAAAATCAAACAATAATTAAAAGCCCCAGTAGTTCCAGACAGTAGGACAGTTTGAAAGGAGGCCGCCCACTGAAGTGAATCTCTACTTTACCTGTGAAGTATTATCTTTACTATACATCTTTATGTAGCCCCTAATGCAAACAGTGGGAGAGAACTTCTGAAAGACTCATATAATGGAACACAGGAACCCGCAACAGTTAACTAAATCTTTGTAGTTAACCTAGAATCTGATTAGTGATCGGTCAGGACTCTTCACAGTACAACGAGTAGTAATCAGTTTCCACAGAGTCACCTCTTTGCTTATTCATTTGTCTTTTTAGTTTCCCCTAGTCTTCTTTTCTCTCTCTCACCTGAAGGTGCTCCTCTCACAGGGGTGCATTACCTAAGGCGTTGGCTGCCATCTGCAATCTTGCCCAACTGGACTTTCCAAACATGTGAACAATAACAACAACAACTTGTATTTATCTAGCACCTTTACCGTAGTAAAACGACCCAAGGCGCTTCACAGGAGTGTTATAAGACAAAGAATTTGACACCGAGCCAATAAGGCAAAATTAGGGCAGGGCTTGGTCAAAGAGGTCAGTTTTAAGGAGCATCTTAAAGGAGGAACAAGAGGTAGAGAGGCAGAAAGGTTTAGGAAGGAAATTCCAGCGCTTAGGGCCTAGGCAACAGAAGGCACAGCCACCAATTGTTGAGCGATTATAATCAGGGATGCTCAAGAAGGCAGAATTAGAACAGCACAGTGGGTTGTGGGGCTGGATCAGATTACAGAAATAGCGAGGGGCAAGGCCATGGAGGGATTTGAAAGCAAGGATGAGAATTTTGAAATCGAGATGTTGCTTAACCAGAAGCCAATGGAGGTCAGCGAGCACAGGCATGATGGGTGAACGGGACCTGGGGCAAGTTAGGACATGGGCAGCCGAGTTTTGGATCATCTCAGTTTACAGAGGGTAGAATGTGGGAGACCAGCCAGGAGTGTGTTGGAATAGTTAAGTCTAGAGTTAACAAAGCCATGACTGAGGGCTTCAGCAGCAGATGACAGAAAGTACCAGCAGGTTGTTTGACTCTGTTAGTTTTTGCTCCGTGGGTAGCACTCTTCACCTCTGAGTCAGCAGGTCATGGGTTCAAGCCCCACTCCAGAGACTTGAGCCCATAATCCAGGCTGACACTCTCAATGACAGTACTGAGGCGAGTTCTGCACTGTTGGAGGTGCCATCTTTCGGCACCTCCATAAGGTCCATCTTATGGGTTACGGGGAGTTCTTACGGGTTACGGGGAGCGGGCGGGTGAGTGGAGCTGAGTCCACGGCCAGATCGGCCATGATTTTGTTGAATGGCAGAGCAGGCTCGAGGGGCTAGATGGCCTGCTCCTGTTCCTAATTCTTATGTTCTTGTGTTCTTATGTAAAAGATCCCATAGCACTATTCCGAAAAAGAACAGGGGAGTTCTCTCAGGGGTCCTGGCCAATAGTTATCCCTTAACGAATATCACTAAAACAGGTGATCTAGTCATTATCTTATTGCTAATTGTGAGAGCTTGCTGTGCACAAATTGGCTGTCGCTTTTTCAAAATTACAACAGTGATACACTTCAAAAAGCATTTCATTGGCTGTAGAGCACTTTGGGACATCCTGAGGTTGTGAAAGGAGCTATATAAATGCAAGTCTTTCTTTCATTTTGTGGTTCAGGCAGGGAGCGACCCAAGCAAGCCCGGACAAGTTATAGTGACCGTGCCACCATTCGGGCTAATATCAGCCAGATCAACTCCTCTGACATCCAATGTTTGCTTTGCTGCTGATGAGAATTTTTAATAACTAACATTTCCAAATCATGAAGCTCAGAGTTAGTAGCATAGGCAGAACTTTTCATGGGGGTATTTGTGTTGTGTATCTGAAAAGCATGCACTCCCATGTTCCGCCACCAGGGTACTCATACCCTGAAGTCCCAAGGAATCCCAGCATCCCTTGGGAGCACTGTATATAAGCCGGCCCCTAAGGCCTGTTCCTCACTCTGGAGTGTCTTATTAAAGACTGAGGTCACTGTTACTTTAACCTCCCTGTGTGCAGCCTCATCTGTGTTAGGAACACAATAACTGGCGATGAGAATACAAATCCAACGCAAAGATGCAGCAAACTGTGGGTATCCTGGAGAAGTTCTCGGAGGATGAGGACTGGGAAGCCTATGTCGAACGGCTAGACCAATGCTTTGTAGCCAACGAGCTGGATGGAGAAGGAAGCGCTGCAAAAAGGAGAGCGGTCCTCCTCACAGTCTGTGGAGCACCAACCTACAGCCTCATGAAGAATCTTCTGGCTCCGGTGAAACCCACAGATAAGTCGTATGAGGAGATGTGTACACTGGTTCGGGAACATTTTAACCCGAGAGAGAGCGTCCTGATGGCGAGGTATCGGTTCTACACGTGCCAGCGATCGGAAGGTCAGGAAGTGGCGAGCTACCTCACCGAGCTAAGGCGACTTGCAGGACAATGTGAGTTTGATGGCTACCTGGAGCAAATGACCAGAGACATTTTTGTACTGGACATTGGCCACGAGATCATCCTACGAAAACTTTTGACTGTAGAGACACCGACCCTCAGTAAGGCCATTGCGATAGCACAGGTGTTTATGTCCACCAGTGATAACACCAAACAAATCTCTCAGCACACGAGTGCTAGCAATGTTCACAAATTAACTGGAACTGTGTTTGCGAGCAGAAATGTACAGGGCAGAACCCACGAGTCTGCAACTGCCAGTAGGCCTCAGGTGACCCAGATGACTCAGAGTCCACAACAAAGGATGAATGCAAGGCAAGTCACACCTTGTTGGCGTTGTGGAGGCTTCCATTCAGCCTATTCATACCGCTTCAAAGGGTATGTTTGCAAGAGCTGTAGAACAATGGGGCACCTCTAACTAGCTTGCAAACGAGCTGCAAGCTCTGCAAAACCTGCTAACCACCACATGGCAGAGGAAGATTGGTCCATGGTGGGTCAAAGCAATTTTGAGCCCCAGAAAGAGGAGGCAAATGCTGAAGTACACGGGCTGCACACATTTTCAACGAAATGTCCATCTATAATGCTAAACGTAAAATTCAATGGCTTACCCATAGCCATGGAACTGGACACTGGCGCTAGCCAATCCATCATGAGTAAAAAGATGTTTGAGAGACTGTGGTGCAACAAGGCATTTAGACCAGCCCTGAGCCCCATCCACACGAAACTGATAACGTGCACCAAAGAGCTCATCACTGTCCTGGGCAGCGCCATGGTCAAGGTCACCTACAAGGGCACGGTGCACGACTGCCACTCTGGATTGTCCCAGGCGATGACCCCACACTGCTTGGAAGGAGCTGGCTGGGCAAAATACGCTGGAACTGGGATGACATCCGAGCTATCACATGTCGATGAGGCCTCATGTATCCAGATTCTTAACAAATTTACTTCCCTTTTTGAGCTAAGCATTGGAAACTTTTCCGGGGCAAAGGTGCGGATCCATTTGGTCCCAGAGGCATGACCCATTCAACACGAGGCGCGAGCGGTACCTCACACGATGAGGGAGAGAGTGGAAATCGAGCTGGACAGGCTGCAACACGAGGGCATCATCTCCCCAGTGGAATTCAGCGAGTGGGTCAGCCTGATTGTTCCAGTACTCAAAAGTGATAGCACGGTCAGGATTTGCGGTGATTATACAGTAACTATTAATCATTTCTCGCTACAGAACCAATACCCGCTACCTAAGGCAGACGACCTATTTGCGACGCTGGCAGGAGGCAAGACGTTCACCAAGCTCGACCTGACTTCGGCCTACATGACGCAGCAGCTGGAGGAGTCTTCGAAGGACCTCACCTGCATCAACACGCACAAGGGACTGTTCATCTACAACCGATGCCCGTTTGGAATTCGGTCGGCTGCAGCGATCTTCCAGAGAAACATGGAGAGCCTACTCAAGTCGGTATCACACAGAGTGGTCTTTCAGGACGACATATTGGTCATGGGTCGGGACACCGCCGAGCACCTACAAAACCTGGAGGAGGTCCTCCAGCGACTGGATCGTGTAGGGCTGCGGCTGAATAGGTCGAAATGCGTCTTCATGGCAACAGAAGTGGAGTTTTTGGGGAGAAAGATTGCGGCGGACGGCATTCGGCCCACAGACGCCAAGACAGAGGCTATCAGGAACGTGTCCAGGCCACAGAACGTCACGGAGCAGCAGTCGTTCCTGGGGCTCCTCAACTATTTTGGTAACTTTCTACTGGGGTTAAGCACCCTTTTAGAGCTCCTATTGCGCAAAGGTGAGAACTGGGTATGGGGAAAATACCAAGTAATTGCTTTTGAGAAAGCCAGAACCACTTTATGCTCCAACAAGCTGCTTGTAGTGTATAACCCGTGTAAAAGCCTTGTGCTAGCATGTGACGTGTCGTCGTACGGAGTCGGGTGTGTATTACAACAAGCTAACGTTGCGGGGAAGTTGCAACCTGTCGCCTATGCTTCCAGGAGCTTGTCTAAGGCCGAGAGGGCCTACAGCATGATTGAGAAAGAGGCATTAGCGTGTGTGTTCAGGGTAAAGAAAATGCATCAGTACTTGTTTAGCCTCAAATTTGAGCTGGAAACTGATCACAAGCCCCTCACATCCCTGTTCGCTGAAAACAAGGGGATAAATACTAATGCCTCAGCCCGCATACAAAGCACTCGCACTATCAGCATATAACTATACCAACCGCCACAGGCCAGGCACCGAGAACTGTGCAGATGCTCTCAGTCAGCTACCATTGTCCACCACAGGGGTAGAAATGGCGCAACCTGCAAACTTGTTGATGGTGGCGCAGCCCGCAGACTTGTTGATGGTCATGGAAGTGTTTGAAAATGATAAATCACCTGTCACAGCCCGCAAGATTAGGACTTGGACCAGCCAAGATCCTCTGCTGTCCCTAGTAAAAAAACTGTGTACTGCATGGGAGCTGGGCCAGCATCCCCATTGAAATGCAAGAACCAATCAAGCCATTCCAGCGGCGAAAGGACGAGCTGTCCATTCAGGCAGACTGCCTGTTGTGGGGTAACCGCGTAGTGCTACCCAAAAAGGGCAGGGAGACATTCATCTCAGATCTCCACAGCACACACCCGGGTATAGTAATGATGAAAGCGATAGCCAGATCCCACGTTTGGTGGCCCGGTACCGACTCTGACTTAGAGTCCTGTGTACGGCCATGCAGCATATGTGCTCAGTTGAGAAACGCGCCCAGAGAGGTACCACTAAGTTTGTGGTCCTAGCCCTCCAGACCATGGTCAAGGATCCATGTCGACTATGCGGGCCCATTTCTCGGTAAAATGTTCCTGGTGGTGGTGGATGCTTTTTCAAAATGGATTGAATGTGAAATAATGTCGGGAAGCACCGCCACCGCCACCATTGAAAGCCTGAGGGCCATGTTTGCCACCCACGGCCTGCCTGACATACTGGTCAGTGACAACGGGCCATGTTTCACCAGTGCCGAATTTAAAGAATTCATGACCCGCAATGGGATCAAACATGTCACCTCGGCCCCGTTTAAACCAGCCTCCAATGGGCAGGCAGAGCGGGCAGTACAAGCCATCAAACAGAGCCTTAAATAAGTCACAGAAGGCTCACTCCAAACCCGCCTGTCCCGAGTATTGCTCAGCTACCGCACGAGACCCCACTTGCTCACAGGGGTGCCCCCGGCTGAGCTACTCATGAAAAGGGCACTTAAAACCAGACTCTCGCTGGACCACCCCAACCTGCATGATCAGGTAGAGAGCAGGCGGCAGCAACAAAATGTAAATGATGGTTGCGCCACTGTTTCACAGGAAATTGATCTGAATGACCCTGTGTATGTGCTAAACTATGGACATGGTCCCAAGTGGATCGCAGGCACGGTGATAGCTAAAGAAGGGAGTAAGGTGTTTGTAGTCAAACTAGACAATGGACAAATTTGCAGAAAGCACATGGACCAAACGAGGCTGCGGTTCACAGACTGCCCTGAACAACCCACAGCAGACACCGCCTTTTTCGAGCCCACAACACACACCCAAAGGATCAATGACACCAACCCGGACCAGGAAATCGAACCATCAGCCCAACAGCCCAGCAAGGTCAGGCTCACCCAGCAGCCCTGCAGGGCCAACAACATGCCAGCCCAGCGAGGGCACAGCCAACACACCAGAACAGACATTTGTACCGAGGCGGTCCACCAGGGAAAGAAAAGTTTCCCGACCGCCTCACCTTGTAAATAGTTTTCACTTTGACTTTGGGGGGGCGAGCGATGTTGTGTATCTGTAAATCATGCGCTCCCATGTTCCGCCACCAGGGAGCTCATCCCCTGAAGTCCCAAGGGATCCCAGCATCCCTTGGGAGCACTGTATATAAGCCAGCCCCTAAGGCCTGTTCCTCACTCTGGAGTGTCTTATTAAAGACTGAGGTCACTGTTACTTTAACCTCCCTGTGTGCAGCCTCATCTGTGTTAGGAACACAATAATTTGGATAAGAGCTAGCCAGACAAAATAAAACTACTTCAACAGGTCTACTTTTCAAATAGAAATTTCACAATAAAGTTCAAATAAAACGTTATTACTTCCATTAATCTAACAAGTCAAAATTCAAGCAAATGAAAAGAAAAAATAATTTTGTCAGACAAAGCAAGACTTGCATTTATATAGCGCCTTTCATAAACTCAGGACGTACAAGGCACTTTACACCCAATTATGTACTTTTGAACAGTAGTCTCTGCTCTAATGTAGGAAATGCGGCAGCCAATTTGTGCACTGCAAGGCCCACAAACAGCAATGAGATAAATGATGTTGATTGAAGAATAAATATTGGCTAGGACACTGAGAGAACTCCTCTGCTTTTCTTTGAAATAGTGGCGTGGGATCTGTTCGGTCCATCTCAGAGGGCTGATGCCTGATCTGAAAGATGGCACCTCCGACGGAGCAGCCCTCCCTCAGTGCTACACTGAAGTGTCAGTCTGGATGTTGTGCTGAAGTCTCTGGATTAAGTTGGGAGTCAAACCCAAGAGTTTCTGAATCAGAGGCGAGACTGCTACCCACTGAGCCATGGCTGGCACCTTGACAAAAACTCTAAAGCGCAAAGTCGAAGCATTGGTCACATGCCACTCATCTGTAAAGGTCGGTTATATATCACTAGTTTCTAAGCACTGGTTATGTGTTGTTAGTCCATCTATAACTTTGCTACTATTCATTGTAATATATTGGTGATGTGGATTGAGAACTGGTTGGCAGACAGGAAGCAAAGAGTAGGAGTAAATGGGTACTTTTCAGAATGGCAGGCAGTGACTAGTGGGGTACCGCAAGGTTCTGTGCTGGGTCCCCAGCTGTTTACATTGTACATTAATGATTTAGACGAGGGGATCAAATGTAGTATCTCCAAATTTGCATATGACTAAGTTGGGTGGCAGTGTGAGCTGCGAGGAGGATGCAATGAGGCTGCAGAGTGACTTGGCTAGGTTAGCTGAGTGGGCAAATGCATGGCAGATGAAGTATAATGTGGATAAATGTGAGGTTATCCACTTTGGTGGTAAAAACAGAGAGACAGACTATTATCTGAATGGTGACAGATTAGGAAAAGGGGAGGTGCAACGAGACCTGGGTGTCATGGTACATCAGTCACTGAAGGTTGGCATGCAGGTACAGCAGACGGTTAAGAAAGCAAATGGCATGTTGGCCTTCATAGCGAAGGGATTTGAGTATAGGGGCAGGGAGGTGTTACTACAGTTGTACAGGACCTTGGTGAGGCCACACCTGGAGTATTGTGTACAGTTTTGGTCTCCTAACTTGAGGAAGAACATTCTTGCTATTGAGGGAGTGCAGCGAAGGTTCACCAGACTGATTCCTGGGATGGCAGGACTGACATATCAAGAAAGACTGGATCAACTGGGCTTGTATTCACTGGAGTTCAGAAGAATGAGAGGGAATCTCATAGAAACGTTTAAAATTCTGGTGGGTTTAGACAGGTTAGATGCAGGAAGAATGTTCCCAATGTTGGGGAAGTTCAGAACCAGGGGTCACAGTCTAAGGATAAGGGGTAAGCCATTTAGAACCGAGATGAGGAGAAACTTCTTCACCCAGAGAGTGGTGAACCTGTGGAATTCTCTACCACAAAAAGTTGTTGAGGCCAATTCACTAAATATATTCAAAAAGGAGTTAGATGTAGTCCTTACTAGTAGGGGGATCAAGGGGTATGGCGAGAAAGCAGGAATGGGGTACTGAAGTTGCATATTCAGCCATGAATTCATTGAATGGCGGTGCAGGCTCGAAGAGCCGAATGGCCTACTCCTGCACCTATTTTCTATGTTTCTATGTTTCTATCCCCACTGACTCTAGGGAATCCCTGGCCAAAGACTGCCCTAAGGGGAGAAAGTACATCCAGGAGGGCACTGAGCATCTCGAGTCTCATCGCCGAGAGCATGCAGAAACCAAGTGCAGGCAGGGGAAAGAACACGCGGCAAACCAGTCCCTTCCCTCAACGACTCTCTGTCCCACCTGTGACAGGGACTGTGGTTCCCATATTGATCTGTACAGCCACCTAAGGACTCATTTTTAGAGTGGAAGCAAGTCTTCCTCGATTCCAAGGGACTGCCTATGATGATGATGATCTTGGTGAGCATTAAGAAACAGAAGTCCAACTATTAGGTTTTCACTGATCAAATTGTGGAATTGACTAGCTGTGAAGAACATCTGCTGTTTCTGTGTTCTATCAAGTTGTCCAAGGCACTTTTTTTTAAATAAGGAGTGGCCTGATTAAAAAACATAATTGAAATAGTGAGTGAGGGGGGGGGCGGTGGTGTTTGAATCCCCATGTACAGAATTAAATAGAAAAGCATTACTTTTTAGAATACAAGAGTTTTTAGGAAAAGGGAAAGGAGGTTAGGTCCACACAAGCCTGTCTCTCATAGATCAATGCCACCTTATCCCTCAATCTGACAATCCGACAATGATCTGGAATGCATTGTCTGAACGGGTGATGGAAGCAGCTTCAATAATAAGAACATAAGCATTAGGAGCAGGAGTAGAACATATGATCCTTAAACCTGCTCCACCATTCAATAAGATCATGGCTATCTTCGGCCTCAACTCCACTTTCCCGCCCGATCCCCATAATCCCTTGATTCCCTTAGTGCCCATATATCTATCAACAGGGTAGATATAGAGAAGATGTTTCCATTTGTAGGGAAGACCAAAGCTAGAGGTCTTATATATAAAATAGTCTCTAATAAATCCAATGTGGAATTCAGGAAAAATCCAAAGAGTGGTCAGAATGTGGAACGTGTTACCACGGGGAGTGGTTGATGTGAATAGTATCGATGTATTTAAGGGGAAGCTGGATAAACACATGAGGGAGAAAGGAGTAGAAGGATATGGTGATGGGGTGAGATGAAGAGCGGTGGGAGGAGGCTGGTGTGGAGCATAAATCCCAGCACGGATCAGTTGTGCCGAATGGCCTGTTTGTGTGATGTACGCTCGATGTAACTTGACGATGATGTATATAGCGCCTAGTAAAATGTCCCAAGGCTTTTCACAGTAATTTTCAAAAGAGAATTGTATACATACTTATGAAGAAAAGTAATTGCAGGGCTATAGGGGAAGAGCAGGGGAGTGGGACTAATTAAATAGCTCTTTGAAAGAGTCAGCACAGTAATGATGGGCCAAATGGCCGCCTTTTGTGCGGCATGATTCCAATCCATTCTATGATTCTAATCCTTTTTCTTCCAAGAAACACACCCATTTGCCTCGTATTTACATTGTTGGCTTCAATCCCGTTCCCTGGTTCTAGCAAAGTTTATGCATCCTGAGATATTAATCAGCCGTTTGTCTCTTCAGATGCCTACTAACTTGCTTTTTCCTGTTTCCAATTTTATTTATTCATTTCTTGGTAGCATTCCACAACTCCACTGCTCTTTGAGTGAAAATATTGCATATATCTCCCTTTCTCCCTGCCAACTTTCTCGTTTGTAACTTGTCTCTCTGGGGGTTTGAATTGTGGTGAACAATTTGTTTGGATTAATTTTGCCAATTCCATTCTCAATTTTGAAAGCCTTCCAAACAAAGTAAGCCAGACTTTCTTTCTCTTTCCTAAGAAGAGGAGAGGTCAGCGTGGCCGCAACCATTGTGCGCACCACGTGCTTGCCAAGGTCTCCGCGGTTGAGTGGGGCCAGCGGCCGGGGGGGTCAGGGGCTGGGGCAGGACGTCGCCCGGAGGGATGGAGGCCCAAAGGTCACCTGAAACGACAGAGGAATCTCCCTGCTGTCGGCCACTGGGAAAGTCATTGCAAGAATTCTCCTCAACCGACTTCTCCCAATGGCTGAAGAGCTCCTCCCAGAGTCACAATGCGGATTCTGTCCACCAAGGGCTACAACGGACATGATCTTCACCGCGCGACAACTACAAGAGAAATGCAGGGAACAGCACCAACCCTTGTACATGGCCTTCTTTGACCTCACAAAGGCCTTTGACACTATCAACCGTGAGGGACTATGGAGCGTCCTCCTCCATTTCGGCTGCCCCCAAAAGTTTGTCACCATCCTCCGCCTGCTCCACGACGACATGCAAACCGTGATCCTGACCAACAGATCCACCACGGATTTAATCTACGTCTGGACCGGGGTCAAGCAGGGCTGCGTCATCATGCCATCACTCTTCTCGATCTTCCTTGCTGCAATGCTCCATCTCACTCTCAACAAGCTCCCCGCTGGAGTGGAACTAAACTATAGAACCAATGGGAACCTGTTCAACCTTCATTGCCTCCAGGCTAGATCCAAGGTCGTTCCATCCTCTGTCATTGAAGCTTGCATCTGCGCACATTCAGAGGCCGAACTCCAAGCCATCATCAACATCTTCACTGAGGTGTATGAAAGCATGGGCCTTACACTAAACATCCATAAGACAAAGATCCTCACCAACCTAATCCCGCCAAACAGCGCTGTCCCCTAGTCATCAAAATCTACGACGTGGTCTTTGACAACGTGGACCATTTTCCATACCTCGGGAGCCTACTAGCAGCAAGGGCAGACACCGATGACGAGGTCCAACACTGCCTCCAGTGTGCTAGTGCAGTCTTCGGTCACCTGAGGAAGAGAGTGTTTGAAGACCAGGACCTCAAATCTGGCACCAAGCTTATGGTCTAACCGCCTTCCTATATGGCTCAGTGACATGGACCACATGCAGTAGACACCTCAAAGCACTGGAGAAGTATCACCAGCACTGCCTCCGCAAGATCCTGCAAATCCACTAGGAGGAAAGGCGCACCAACGTCAATGTTCTCGCTCAGGCCAACATCCCCAACATTGAAGCACTGTCCACACTCGACCAGCTCCGTTGGGCGGGGTACGTCGTCCGCATGTCTGACACAAGACTCCCAAAGTAGATGCTCTACTCGGAACTCCTACATGGCAAGCGAGCTCCAGGTGGGCAGAGGAAACGTTTCAAGGACACCCTCAAAGCCTCCCTGATAAAGTGCAACATCCCCACCGACACCTGGGAATCCCTAGCCCAAGACCACCCAAAGTGGAGGAAGTGCATCCGGGAGGGCGCTGAGCACCTCATCGCCGAGAGCATGCAAAAAACAAGCGCAGGCAGCGGAAGGAGCACGCGGCAAACCTGTCCCACCCACCCTTTCCTTCAACCACTGTCTGTCCCACCTGTGACAAAGACTGTAATTCCCATATTGGACTGTACAGTCACCTGAGAACTCACTTGTAGAGTGGAAGCAAGTCTTCCTCGATTTCGAGGGACTGCCTATGATGATGACCTTTCCTAATAACTTAAGTTCCTGGAATCACCTTTGTTACGAACATACGAACCATGACGGACAGGTAAAGACCATCTGGTCTATTGATCCTGTCCCACACAATTGCGATACCTTGTGTATCACAACATATAGACTCTACCCCACCCCGATGCCATGTGATCTCCTGGGAGAGGCAAAAAAACAGATAAAAAACCCAGGCCAATTTGAGGGCAGTTTGCCTGCCTCTGTGCTTTTGATTTTAAAAATCCAATTTCTGGTATCTAGCTTCTAGTCTAAAAAATATCCAGAAACAGCTAAAAGATGGAGAGTAACCTAAATGGGAACAGCCCTCTCCTGCAGTTTAATCTAATATAATTGTGGCCTGCATTTGTCTCAGTCAGTTTGTTTTACTGCCTCATACAATATTTATGTACCACGTTTCTCCCCCACCCCATGATCGTAACCATCGAATCTTCAAGCTGTCTCACTCACACTTTATACCATACGCCCACACGGTTGCTGCCTTTACTTTTTGGCACTAGTTGGTTGCAGTCCTGGTTTTGGTGGCAGCATTATAGGGAATCGCAGGGCACCGGCTCCTCAAGATGTTGTGGCATTGTGCCCTCACCCAACACTCAGGACACAACAGGAGCGCTCTTGCCAACCTGCCTCTGAGTGCAATAAAACCCTGGAATCTAATTGATGAACCTTGCAGTTTTATTGTATAATAATGCATTATTTAAAATATTTATAATCCCCCTGATCATCTTATTATGTGCTGATTAAACAAGCCTTTTTTTCTGAATTTCATGACCTGCCAATGCAATCTACCTCTGTGATGGTTTGTTAAGGAGCCATGCAGGGGTGAGATCCTAGTGCAGTACAGAGAAGTATATCAAGTGTACAGCACAGGACCAGGCCATTCAGCCCAATGGGTCCGTGCTGGGGTTAATGCTCCACACGAGCCTCCTCCCACCCCTCTTTATCTCACCCTATTATCATATCCTTCTATTGCTTTCTCCCTCATGTAATTATCTAGCTGGCCCACAAATGCATCTATGCTATTATCCTTAATCACTCCACAGTCTCACCACTCTCTGAGTAAAGAAGCTTCTTCTGAATTCCGAGTTTCATATTCCCCGACAAGTGGAAACATTTTCTCAACTTCTATCCTATCAAACCCCTTCATAAAACCTACTAACGGACCCATTACAGACCCAATCCACGTCCGGATCGGGGTCAAACAGAGCTGCGTCACCGCCCCAACCCTCTTCTCAATCTTCATCGCTGCCATGCTCCACCTCACAGTCAAAAATCTCCCCGCTGGAGTGGAACTAAACTACATAACCAGTGGGAACCTGTTCAACCGTTGCCATCTCCAGGCCAGGTCCAAGACCTTCCCAACCTCTGTCGTCGAGCTACAGTACGCGGACGACACATGCGTCTGCACACATATAGAGGTTGAACTCCAGGACGTATTTACTGAGGCGTACGAAAGCATGGGTCTTACGCTAAACATCCGTAAGGCAAAGGTCCTCCACCAGCCTATCCTCGCCGCATAGCACTGCCCCCTAGTCATCAAGATCCACAGCGCAGCCGTGGACAACGTGGACCATTTCCCATACCTCGGGAGTCTCTTATCAACAAGAGCAGTCATTGACGACGAGATCCAACACCACCTCCAGTGCACCAGTGCAGCCTTCGGCCGCCTGAGGAAAAGTGTTTGAAGACCAGGCTCTCAAAACTGCCACATGCTCATGGTCTACAGGGCTGTAGTAATACTCGCCCTCCTGTATGGCTCAGAGACATGGACCATGTGCAGTAGTCACCTCAAGTCATAGGAGAAATACCACCAATGATGCCTCCGCAAGATCCTACAAATCCCCTGGGAGGACAGACGCACCAACATTAGTGTCCTCGACCAATCCAACATCCCCAGCATTGAAGCACTGACCATAGTTGATCAGCTCCGCTGGGCAGGTCACATTGTTCGCATACCAGACACGAGACTCCCAAAGCAAGCGCTCTACTCGGAACTCCTTCACAGCAAGCGAGCCAAAGATGGGCAGAGGAAACGTTACAGGGACACCCTGAAAGCCTCCCTGATAAAGTGCAACATCCCCACTGACACCTAGGAGTCCCTGGCCAAAGACCGCCCTAAGTGGGAGAAGTGCATCCGGGAGGGCGTTGAGCACTTCGAGTCTCATCGCCAAGAGCATGCAGAAATCAAGCGCAGGCAGCGGAAGGAGCGTGCGGCAAACCAGTCCCACCCACTCTTTTCCTCAACGACTGTCTGTCCCACCTGTGACAGGGATTGTGGTTCTCATATTGGACTATTCAGCCACCTAAGGACTCATTTTTAAGAGTGGCAGAAAATCTTCCTCGATGCCGAGGGACTGCCTATGAATGATGATGAAAACCTACCTCTTTGACCAACCATTTGGTCACCTGTCCTAATATCTCCCTCCCGGATGCTCTACCTCCACTTAGGGCGGTCTTGGGCCAGGAATTCCCAGGTGTCAGTGGGGATGTTGCACTTTATCAAGAAGGCTTTGAGGGCATCCTTGTAACGTTTCCTCTGCCCACCTGGGGCTCGCTTGCCATGTAGGAGTTCCAAGTAGAGCGCTTGCTTTGGGAGCCTCGTGTCGGGCATGCGGACAATGTGGCCCGCCCAACGGAGCTGGTTGAGTGTGGTCAATGCCGCAGTGTCATATTGTGTTTGATAATGCTCCTGAAGTGCTTTGGGATTGTTTGCTACATTAAAGGCGCTATATAAATGCAAGTCATTGTTGTTGTTGAAGGCCTGAAGACCTCCATAGAAACATAAAGGGGCCGAAACTGCCCCTTCCAATAAGGCCTCTGACCGCCTGAAAGCAGCGCCCATGGGACGGTGCGGAATGGCCGGCAACTCTCTGTGGAGGAGCCGCCATTTTGGAACCTTCCCTGCCTCAGGAGTGCAGCGGTGTCCTGGACCGCTTCGCCCATTTTCCCACCACGGCATGCATGGGTCGACCCCTTACCGTCTGGCGGGGACCCCCTCGCGAAATTGCCCCTTACCCGAAATTGTCCTGCTGGAGCAGCCCCGCCACTGGCCAGTGTCCCCGACAGCCTTTTCTGTCGGTGCACTCTGTGTGAAATGGCAGTGCGGCTACCGTTAAAAGAAAGGGCTCACTGCCACGGCCTCCATGTTTTTTTTTGTTGGCCCACTGCCAGGTCAGTGTCACAATAATGGCCCCGGGTTCAACTGGGCCGCCAACAGGAAGCTCTTGGGTGCCAGGCCACTGGCCCAGTCTAAACCCTCCCCGGTGGCTCAGTGGGTGTCACAGAAGTGGCTGCAGAGCTCACAGCGGCCCTCCCCTTTAACTGAAGGGGAGGGACATTGTGACACTTCAGCGCGATGCGTCACTTCCAACACAGCACGTCTGCCCTGCACCCAACTGGAACACCGATGGACTGGGCCGGAGAAAAACTTTAAAAATCTGTAGGTGTGCCCCGTTTCTGGTGGAGGGCAACTTCTACCCCAAATGCTTTTGTTTTTTCAGTTAGCTGGTAACAGCTGAGGAACCAACACTTGGAATGGAAAAAACTCTCTTGTATCTGAGTGCTAAATTGAGTCATTAGCAAGGTGTTACATTTCCACTCAGAGTCAATACTTTTGTTGAATATCTGTTTTTGCAGGATGAATAGCCAACTATTGTAACGGGGTAAATGTTATACATATCAACAAAGAACTGGTTTGAGATGAATAACAATGTTATTCCTCACTGAAAAAGACTGATATTGACATTGATACTCATCTCAGTGTTGTTTTATCAGTGCATTAAATTGCTTACAATCATAGAGTCATGCAAGCTTGCAGAAGAGAGGGAGGCCATTCAGCCCATTGTGCCTGTGCCGGCTCTTTGAAAGAGCTAACCAATTACTCCCACACCCCAGCTTTTCCCCAATAACCCTACAGATGAGTCCTCTTCAAGCACATGTCCAATTGACTTTTGAAAGTTCCTGTGAAATCTGATGTCACCGCCCTTTCAGGTAATGAGTCCTAGACTAAAACAACCCTCTGTGTGAAGAAATGTATTCTCATTTTCCCTCTAGTTCTTTTGGCAATTATTTTAAATCTATGACCTCTGGTTACAGCAAGTAATCAGGAAGGCAACTGGAATGTTGGCCTTTATTGCAAGGGGATAGAGTATAAAGCAGAGATGTCCTGCTACAACTGTGCAGGTTATTGGTGAGGCCACACCTGGAGTACTGTGTACAGTTTTGGTCTGCGTATTTAAGGAAGGATACACTTGCATTGGAGGCTGTTCAGAGAAGGTTCACCAGGTTGATTCCGGAGATGAGGGGGTTGACTTATGAAGATAGGTTGAGTAGGTTGGGCCTCTACTCATTGGAGTTCAGAAGAATGAGAGGTGATCTTATCGAAATATATAAGATAATGAGGGGGCTCGACAAGGTGGATGCAGAAAGGATATTTCCACTCATAGGAGAAACTGAAACTAGGGGACATAGTCCCAGAATAAGAGGCCGCCCATGTAAAACTGAGATGAGGAGGAATTTCTTCTCTCAGAGGGTTGTAAATCTATAGAATTCTCTGCCTCAGAGAACTGTGGAGGCTAGGTCATTGCATTTATTTAAGGCGGAGATAGACAGATTTTTGAGTGATAATGGACTAAAGGGCAGGGAAGTGGAACTGAGTCCATGATCAGATCAGCTATGATCTTATTAAATGGTGGAGCAGGCTCGAGGGGCTAGGTGACCTACTTCTGCTCCTATTTCTTATGTTTATGCCAGAGGGAACAGTTTCTCTCGACTTGCTCTATCAAAACCCCTCACAATTTGAATACCTCTACTGTGTCTCTCCTTAACAAACCCAGCTTCTCCAATCTCTCCACATTACTGAACCTCATAAAAACATAAGAAGTAGAAGCAGGAGTTGACCATATGGCCCCTTGAGCCTGCTCTATCATTCAAGACGACGATCCCTGGTATCATTCTGGCAAACCTCCCCTGTACCCTTTCCAGTGTACCTTCCCTGTCTCTTCTTCAACACTTCTTGCTATATTTTCGGGATTGCTGTTTTATATTATTTTCACTACAGTGTCAGTGGGCAGCACTTTCTCTCACCTCTGAGTCAGAAGGTTGTGGGTTCGAGTCCCACTCCAAGGACTTGAATGCAAAAATAAATCTAGGCTGACACTCCAATTTAATGCTGAGCAACCGCTGCACTGTCAGAGGTGCTGTCTTTCGGATGAGCTGTTAAACCAAGGCCCCATTTACTCTCTCAAGTGGATGTAAAAGATCCCATGGCACTATTTCGAAGAAGAGCAGGGAAGTTATCCCCAGTGTCCTGTAGCCAATATTTATCCCTCAATCAACAAAACAAAAAAACAGACTATCTGGTCATTATCACATTGCTGTTTGCGGGAGCTTGCTGTGGGAGCAGCAGCCAAGTTCATGGCACCATGAGTGGCTCTACTGCACAGGAGGGGAGGAAAAAGAGTGGGAGAGCTATAGTGGTCGGGGATTCTTTTGTAAAGGTGATAGATTTGCATTTCTGCGGTCGCAACCAAGACTCCAGGATGGTATGTTGCCTCCCTGGTGCAAGGGTCAAGGATGTCTCGGAGCGGCTGCAGGGCATTCTGGAGGGGGAGGGTGAACAGCCAGTTGTCGTGGTGCATATAGGTACCAACGATATAGGTAAAAAGCGGGATGAGGTCCTACAAGTTGAATTTAGGGAGCTAGGAGTTAAATTAAAAAGTAGGACCTCAAAGGTAGTAATCTCAGGATTGCTACCAGTGCCACGTGCTAGTCAGCGTAGAAATAGCAGGATAGTTAAGATAAATACGTGGCTTGAGGAGTGGTGCAAGAGGGAGGGATTCAAATTCCTGGGACATTGGAATCAGTTCTGGGGGAGGTGGGACCAGTACAAACCGGACGGTCTGCACCTGGGCAGGACCGGAACCAATGTCCTAGGGGGAGTGGTTGCTAGTGCTGCTGGGGAGGGGTTAAACTAATATGGCAGGGGGATGGGAACCTATGCAGGGAGACAGAGGGAAATAAAATGGGGCAGAAACAAAAGATAGAAAGGAGAATAGTAAAAGTGGAGGGCAGAGAAACCCATGGCAAAAATCAAAAAGGGCCACATTACAGCAAAATTCTAAAGGAACAAAGAGTGTTAAAAAGACAAGCATGAAGGCCCTGTGCCTCAATGCAAGGAGTATTCGTAATAAGGTGGATGAATTAACTGCGCAGGCAGCTATTAACGATTATGATATAATTGGGATTACGGAGACATGACTCCAAGGTGACCAAGGCTGGAAACTCAAAATCCAGGGGTATTCAACATTCAGGAAGGATAGACAGAAAGGAAAAGGCGGTGGGATAGCGTTGCTGGTTAAAGAGGAAATTAACACAATCGTAAGAAAGGACATTAGCTTGGATGATGTGGAATCTGTATGAGTAGAGCTGTGGAATATCAAAGGGCAGAAAACGCTAGTGGGAGTTGTGTACAGACCACCAAACAGTAGTTGTGAGGTTGGGGATGGCATCAAACAAGAAATTAGGGATGCGTGCAATAAAGGTACAACATTTATCATGGGAGACTTTAATCTACATATAGATTGGGCTAACCAAGCTGGTAGCAATGCGGTGGAGGAGGATTTTCTGGAGCGTATTAGGGATGGCTTTCTAGACCAATATGTCGAGGAACCAACTAGAGAGCTGGCCATCCTATACTGGGTGTTGTGTAATGAGAGAGGACTAATTAGCAATCTTGTTGTGCGAGGCCCCCTGGGCAAGAGTGACCATAATATGGTAGAATTCTTTATTAAAATGGAGAGTGCCAGTGTTAATTCAGAGACTAAGGTCCTGAACTCAAGGAAAGGTAACTTCGATGGTATGAGACGTGAATTGGCTAGGATAGGCTGGCAAATGACACTTAAAGGGTTGACGGTGGATAGGCTATGGCAGACATTTATAGATTACATGGATGAACTTCAACAATTGTACATCCCTGTCTGGGGTAAAAATAAAAAGGGGAAGGTAGCTCAACCGTGGCTAACAAGGGAAATAAGGGATAGTGTTAAATCCAAGGAAGAGGCATATAAATTGGCCAGAAAAAGCAGCAAACCTGAGGACTGGGAGAAATTTAGAAGTCAGCAGAGGATGACAAAGGGTCTAATTAGGAGGGGGAAAATAAAGTATGAGAGGAAGCTTGCTGGGAATATAAAAACTGACTGCAAAAGCTTCTATAGACATGTGAAGAGAAAAAGATTAGTGAAGACAAATGTAGGTCCCTTGCAGTCAGAATCAGGTGAATTTATAATGGGGAACAAAGAAATGGCAGATCAATTGAACAAATACTTTGGATCTGTCTTCACTAAGGAAGACACAAATAACCTTCCGGAAATACTAGTGGTTCGAGGATCTAGCGAAAAGGAGGAACTGAAGGAAATCCTTATTAGTCAGGAAATTGTGTTAGGGAAATTGATGGGATTGAAGGCTGATAAATCCCCAGGGCCTGATAGTCTGCATCCCAGAGTACTTGGCTCACATGTCCAATTTGGATTTTGCATTCAAAGTCGAAAGAAAAATCACTACCGTTGAAATCATGTAGTGCAATGTTAATAATAAACATGTTGATATGGAATTGCTCTTTCCCTTACCCTCACAGAGGTGTTAGTAACCCGTTTGTTCAAATAGCCAAGAGAGAAATTTCTACAAACCTCAGTGCATTTGTTACTAATATCGCACAGTGCAATTTCTGGTCACATACTGACCACGTCCATTGCAAACAGTATTTATTCTATGTAAAAAGAAAAAGGCAGAGTTTAACATCTCATCCAAAGGATTGCACCTCACGCAGTGCAGCGCTCCCTCAGCACTGCACTGCAGTGTCAACCTAGGTTTATATATTCAAGTCCCTGGAGTGGGACTTGAACCCATGACCTTCTGACTTAGAGTGCAACTCACTGAGCCACAGCTGATATCATGTATTCCTGAGGCGGTATTCTCGAAGACAAGCTCCACTATGGGACCATCACCAAACATAACTGCACTAGTAGATGATTCAATAAGTGAAAAGATTTTACAAGAAAAGGGAAGGCTGAATGGTGACCTAATAGAGGTCTTTCAAATTCTGAAGGAATTTGATACTGTAGACGCTAAGAAGATGTTTCAACTTGTGGGGAAGTCCAAAACTTGGGGCCATAACTATAAGATGGTCACTAATCAATCCAATAAGGAATTCAGGATAAACTTCTTTCCCCAGAGAGTGGTGAGAATGTGGAATTCACTACCATATGGAGTAGATGAAGAGAACAGCATAGATGCATTTAAGGGGAAGCTAGATACGTACATGAGGGAGGAAGGAATGGAAGGATATCCAGATAGGGTTAGGGTGGGAGGAGGCTCGTGTGGAGCATAAACACCAGCAGGGACCAGTTGGGCGGAATGACCGAACTCTATGCTGTAAATTCCATGTAAGAGATCAGCTGATCGCAAATAATAAACTATTTTTCAAATCAGACATCAATCTGAAAATCCATCTGAAAAAAATAGATCACTTGGAACAATATCTTGTTTTGGACATTACTGAAAATGAAGGGATAGGGATTGAGTTGAGATATGGAGGATGACTTGGACCTTTGGTAAAGTTTCATATCAAACACAAGGTATGTACAACGACACTGTGTTTCCTCTTTAAATGTGAGCATCAATAACAATAATTATTCATGAAATGTTATCAGCTTGTGTCTTGTGAAATATATATAAACAGAAGAGCTATATATTTGTCCTGTGCTACCCTATTTAATTGCTTCATGTTAATATGAACAATAACTATAAATACATAAAATGTAATTAACCACATGCATTCACATTAAATTGCAAATTGAACAGCGGTTTAATAATTGATACTAAATGATTAATAATACGCCTGTTTTGCTGGTACATAAATGGGCTGCTATTATAAGACTAAATAAATTGATCTCAACAGGGAGCAAAGCTCCAAGAAGCATGGGCCAGAGATACAGCTACAATGGTGTAGTACCCATTCGCTGACCTGTGCTCCCCTTGAGCCTTGGTCCCTGTTGGTTCCTATACTATCTTTCAATTCAAACTCATAACATAAATTCTGCTGTTGGGGAGGGAGGAGTTGCTGTGTATGTGTAGTGGGAGGGTTATTCCTGTTTTGTGTAAGTTTGTGAGTGACTGACGTGAACCAGCACTAATCGAGCCCACCTGTCTGAGTATGCATATGAGTATTTATATTGAAGCTCAGTCATGTCCACCCTCCCCCCCTCCATTGCCCCCCCACCCCCCCCACCCCGTGTTCCCTGCAAGTTTCTGCTATGCAAGCAACAACAACAACCTGCATTTAATGCAGTGAAACGTCCCAAGGCGCTTCACAGGAGCGTTATCAAACAAAATTTGACACCGAGCCACATAAAGAGATATTAGGACAGATGAACAAAAGCTTGGTCAAAGAGGTCGACTTTAAGCAACATCTTAAAGGAGGAGAGAGGTAGAGTGGCAGAAAGGTTTAGGGCGGGAATTAGTATATTATCCATTATAATATATGCAGGTAGAGCAATCTAATTTCCAGCAAGTTTTTCTTCCTCAGACAGGGTTGTCACGGTGGATATTGAAAGATGACAGGTTCCAGAAGTCATACAATCATAGAATTTACAGCACAGAAACAGGCCATTTGGCCCAACTGGTCTATACCGGTCTTTATGCTGCACATGAGCCTCCTCCCATCCCTCTTCACAACACCATAAAAAAGAAAGACTTGCATTTATGTAGCGCCTTTCATGACCACTGGTTGTCCCAAACCGCTTTAAAGCCAGTGAAGTACTTTTGAAGTGCAGTTACTGTTGTAATGTAGGAAATGGGCAGCCAATTTGCACACAGCAAGTTCCCACAAACAGCAATGTGATAATAACCAGATAATCTGCTTTTTTAAATGATGTTGATTGAGGGATAAATATTGGCTACGACACCGGGGATAACTTCCCTGCTCTTCTTCAATATGGGCTTTGAGCGAACAGATTTAAAGTCTCATCCAAAAGATGACCCCTCCACCAGGGGATCACACCCTCAGTATTGTAATGCAGTACCAGTCTAGATCTTTGTGCTCAAGTACCTGGAGAAGAACTTGAACCCACAACCTTCCAACTAGAGAAACAGAAGTGCTCCCAACTGAGCCACAGCTGACACGATCCTTCTTCCTTTCTACCTCATGTACTTAGTGAGCTTCCCCTTAAATGCATCTATGCTCATCGCCTCAATTATTCCATGTAACGTTGCTCCTTGTCTTAATGATTCACTGTGACTCAGTGGGTAGCACTCTTGCTTCTGAGTTAGAAGGTTGGAGGTTCAAGTCCCTACTCCAAGGACTTGAGCATGAAAAATCTAGGCTGACACTCTTGCAGTATTGAGAGAGTGCTGCACTGTTGGAGATGCTGCCTTTTGGAGGAAATGTTAAACCGAGGTTCCATTTACTCTCTCCAGTGGATGTAAAAGATCCCATGGCACTATTTTGAAGAAGATCAGGGGAGTTATCCCCGGTGTCTTGGCCAATATTTATCCCTTCAATCAACATAACAAAAAAACAGATTATCTGGTCATTATCACATTGCTGTTTGTGGGAGCTTGCTGTGTGCAAATTGGCTGCCACGTTTCCCACATTATATCAGTGACTACACCCCAAAAATAAAAATTGGCTGTAAAGCTCTTTGAAACGTCCGGTGGTCATGAAAGGCGCTATATAAATGTAAGTCTTTCTTTTTTCTTTATTGATATTTTTTTAGATTTTTGGGCTGGAAGATGGGGAGGTAGAATCATGTTATACAAAGGTTGCCTTATAAGTGAGCATTTAAAAAATTCTCACTAATTCAATTGAGAAATATTTTTTTATTAAGGGTGCATTCACATGATAACTATAGTATCGGTGTGAAATCGTGCTGCAGGTATGTGTAGGTTCTGATGAATATGATGCCAATGCCCATCCTGGCACTGGGACAAAGCAAACTGAGTCAACCTGCAGGAGGCCTTCTCACTCTGCTTCACTTCACAGTTAAATCAGACCTTCACACCTGATTTACATCAAATTAGTGCAAAATAGTTTAGGCTTTGCACCAACACTAAAACTTGAGGAGTTGAAATGCATCATAAAACTCAGATTATAAGAAACTGCAGCAAAGCTGATAAACAATTTCCAAAGTGTTGCTGCAAACCATTTTTTTTTGCAATTAAAATTTAAAGCGTTAGCAGCTATAAAATTAGTTAAAGGCTTCTTTTTTTATTTGCAATATAAATAACATTTGTTATTTCCTGTGCAGCTGAGAGGAGATCCAGGGGTTGTTTTATTGCTGTAGACATATTAACCATTTTAATCTGCTGCAGTGTTGACACAAGGCTTATTTAGCATGTTGGTGCCATTTCTGCAATAGGAACAAAGTTGCACTAAAGCCAATACTTTTTAACGTCATGCCAATGCACTTCTTCTTTGATACTTACATTGAATTCAAGACCTCACATTACTTCCACTATATTTTGTCCAATTATTATAAAACTCAAAATGCTATCTCCAGATGCAACCCAAGTTTGTAAGGACAAAATCTACAATTATGCTGCTTGACATTTGTCAGATAGGCACTGTATTAAAAATGTCACATGCCCACCATTAAATTTTACTGAAGTCCTGGTGACAACACTATAAAAGTGCTTTACTATTTTAAATTTACAGATTGAACCCTCCTTCCACAGCCAGTCCTTTCAGATTGGAGATAAGCTGTGTTATTCGTGGTTAAAGTCCAATTGGCCATTCTTCAGAAGGAAACATTGGAATGCAGATATTTTTCCAACTTCGCCCTTACAAAGTAGAACCATCCCTAATTTGAATCTTTTTTCTCTCTCCTATGTCCTCTGGTACCTCGTCCATACAGCCACCATTTTTATGAGAGCCCTGGATAGTTAGGGTTGAAATTACAATGCCTGATATTAACAAGTAAAGATGTCATTTGTATGAGATGCTATTTTAATGGAAATATTAAATTTATGTATCTTAATGCTTCTGTTGATGATGATGACGAGAGAGAGGAATTTCATATGAAAGTTGTCAGCATCTTTATACCAATATCACACGGTGTAACTTAAAGGTCTAAGTATCTTTCGATTTTTGGGTTTCAAGGCTGAGCCCAATCCCATACTAAATGGGCTTCCAAACACAAGTTTCCAATAGGAATCTGCATTTTCCACACAAGGGAAGTAGAAATCTAGAATTCTGACCTTCAAAAGGGGAGGCTAGACAAGCATAAGAGGGAGAAGGGAATAGAGGGTTATGCTGATAAAGATAGATGAGGAAAGACTCAAGTGGAGCATAAATGCCGGCATGGACTGGTTGGGCCGAATGGCCTGTTCCTGTGCTGTTTATCCTATGTAATCCCATGTAAAAGGCAGTGGATGCTGGGACAATTGGAGCATTCAAAATTAAGATTGATAGATTTTTGTTGAGTAAGAGTGTCAATGGATTTGGAGCTATGGCAGATAAATAGAATTGAAGTACCAGTCAGCCAGGATGTGGCTCAAGGGGCTGAATAGCCTCCTCCTGTTCCTACGTTCCGAGATTGGGATCAGGCAAACCTTGCCCATTTTCTGCCTATTCCTATCTGAGATCAACGAAATCCATGCCAATTGAACCTGGGGCCTAGCTGGTCGTACCATACGTGTTTTAACGTACTGAGCTTAGGTCTTAGCATTTATGCGTGTATTCATTCTGGTATGGTGCCCTAAGCACAGAAATAACAGAGAAATTTCAAAACTCTCATCCACGGTTTTGCCGGAAACATTAAAAAGTATTGCAAAGTCTGGTATATACTTTATTTTACTCATTAACAGTCACTAAAGAAAACATTGCTATAAGTTACTGAGCATTTACACCGATCTCTTCCACACAAAACACATTACATTGCCTTGGTAGTCTGTCGTATCAAACAAAGACGTTGATGTGCTAATCATCAATGGCATGTGTCTTCAAGTGGCTGTACAGGCCAATTTTGGATGCACATAGTCGCTTCCACGTCGGACAAGGGAATGTGCCTAATGCTGACAGTACTGCCACCTGATGACGTCTATCTCTAGTGTCCTGCAGGCGTTGACATCGGCTTTCTTCGAAGGTCTGGCAGGCAGTCCTCATGAGGGTTCACCACTGGATTTTATTAGCTGTTGTATTCTCGAGGTCCTTTGGTCGGATGCCACAGTACTGGAGGTTAGCCTTGATGCAATCTTTGTAGCGTTTGCGGGGGCGCCCCTGGTGTCTTCGACCTTCACAGAGCTCGCCATGAAGAACCTGAAGAGGGATCCTTGACTCATCCATGCGGATGACATGTCCAGCCCACCGGAACTGGGCTCGCATGATCATCACCTCGATGCTAGTTGATTGTGCTCTCTCCAGAACCTCAAAGTTTGACACCTGGTCTTGCCAGCATATGTGGAGTATAGATCTGAGACTGCATTACATTGACCGGGGACAGAAAAAGTAAAATGCATTAAAATGAGGTAGGAAGTGGTAGGAAGTGAAAATAGCTGACGGATCTGCTGTTTATTTTTTAGCATGTTCTGTTTTTCTTTCAGGTTTCTCCGTCCTTCAAAAAAACCCATTTAATCCAAGTTTTCTTTGTGGAAATGTGCGGAGGGGGAGTGACCTGTGCAGCTTACACTGCAATGTGTTTCTAATGCATGCAAAAAAGAACAAAAGACTTGCATTTGTATAGCGTCTTTCACGACCGCCGGACTTTAACGCCAATGAAGTACTTTTTGGAGTGTAGTCACCGCTGTAATGTGGGAAAGGCGGCAGCCAATTTGTGCACAGCAAGCTTCCACAAACAGCAATGTGACAATGACCAGATCATCTGTTTTAGTGATGTTGGTTGAGGGATAAATATTGGCCAGAACACCATGTAGCATGTGAAATAATGAGGTCGGGGACATTTTCTGTCAGTGGTCTTTTATTGTAATGGAAAGTTATTAGGAATATTAAAATACACAAAGTAATTTCAATGTCAGTTTCGTACAATTAATGTCAGTTTCCCATACACTCAATGCTGTCTTCGAGTATCCTAATAATATAGAATCACACTAGGCTGAGTAGGTTACACTGATGCATTTTAATTAATGCATTATAAGAGATAATTGATTGCAGTAACACAATCTCGAGGCAGAATCACCTTGATTGGGTTCTATAGAAAGATGGGGCTCATAAAAGAATGCCAAATATTTCACAAACTACTCCGGAGTTATGGTCCATGGAGGAAATATGAAAATACCGGACACACTGTGCACAGATTAATAACAGGAATTAATTTTGCTCTCACTTGGGCAGTTGTATTTAGGATTTAACACATGCTATTCTGTACCCCGGCAGAGGAACTGAGTTGCCCTTTTAGGTTCATTTATTAACCTCTCACATAATAGGAGCCCGCAAGGAACAATTTGCGGAGCGGAAAAAGACTAGTCAAGTCTCGGCTTTGAGTCGCAGGGTACACTTTACAGTTGGGCACTTTTTGCTGGTGCTTGCTTTAGTGACCCCTCCCACTTTGGTTCTCCAATTGTTCTACGCGGTGGACATGCAGTGAAACTCCAGATGCAGATCATCTCAGCAAATAATTATAACCCAGCACGATTGGGCTACGTAAGCTATCCAACTCATTCCAACATAGGAACAGGAGTAGGCCATTCAGCACCACCCCGACACCCCAGGCCTTTGCTCCCCTTAATACCCTTACCCAACAAAATCCTCTCTCTCTCTCAGTCACCAATAAGCCCTTTTGAAGCCTTAATAACATAACCATTTTGCAGGAAAGTTTAAACATTTTTCAGATCTACCGGAATTGGCTATGCTGGGAGAAAGCAGCTTGACAGGTTGGGGGTAAAACTGAAAATGCATGAAATACACAGCAGGTGAATCAGCATCTATAGAGAGAAAAGACAGGTTACTATGTCGAACAGAGAATTCTTGAGAAACCGAAAAGTTAAAGATAAATAGACATTTTTTGTGGAATGGATAAAGAAGGTGGATGAGGGAACAAGAATACACTCCAGATGCTCCAATCAAAGGGTACAAGAAGAATGGGAGGTGATCTTATCGAAACGTATAAGATTATGAGGGGGCTTGGCAAGGTGGATGCAGAGAGGATGTTTCCACTGATGGGGGAAACTAGAACTAGAGGGCATGGTCTTAGAATAAGGGGCTGCCCATTTAAAACAGAGATGAGGAGGAATTTCTTCTCTCAGAAGATTGTGAATCTGTGGAATTCGCTGCCTCAGAGAGCTGTGGAAGTCAGGACATTGAATAAATTTAAGACAGAAATAGACAGCTTCTTAAACGATAAGAGTATAAGGGGTTATGGGGAGGGGGCAGGGAAGTGGACCTGAGTCCATGATCGGATCAGCCATGATCGTATTAAATGGCGGAGCAGACTCGAGGGGCCATATGGCCTACTCCTGCTCCTATTTCTATATGTTCTTAATGGACCCAATGGCCAGCAGAATGCTTCAAATAATGACTGAAATTGTTAATTGACAAATGAAGATGTGTCTTTCACCATTGCTCCTGTCCCATGATATATGGCAGTTCTGATCTTTGATTGTATTTATCGAACAGACATCATTTCATAATTGAAACTCGGATTTCAAGGCAGGACGAGTATCACGACATTATCGCCCAGGTTCAGTTTGGAACCGTTTCAGGAAACGCCGAGAAATACAGTTCAGTTACTTGCCTTGTCAGACAGAGTCTTGATTACGGTGTAAAATCTTTTTTTTTAACTCAATAATTGTATACAAGTGAAAATAGAATAAGAAAGGCGACACAGTTTAAATATCCTATTGGTGCAGAATTTGGTGACCTAACGATGTTAAAATGTTAAATCGTAACCAAAAAGGTTTCTATAAATTCCCCAAATTGCTACGAAGAAAGAAGGGATAATTTAAATATTCATTGAAATCAAGAATCGAGCGTCTGTAAAAGACTGGTTTAAAAGAGATTATTATTCTATATGTCATCAGGACCCCATTGTACTGGCCTGGACTCGGCAGGAAAGCTATGTCAGTTGGTTTTGTGTGGAATCTGCGATTGTGCTTGAGGCTAAAGGGGACTCCAGCAGACAATGGATTTAGCGAACCTTTCCTTTCGCTGTCATCATCATAGGCGGTCCCTCGAACGAGGATGATTTTCTTCCATGAGAGTTCACAGATGTTTCAGAAACATAGAAAATAGGTGCAGAAGTAGGCCATTCGGCCCTTCGAGCCTGCACCGCCATTCAATGAGTTCATGGCTGAACATGCAACTTCAATGAAGGACCCGATGTTCCAGTCCTGAACTCCAATTGAGGGGGTGGAAGATGCCTGTGCATGGATTTTTTAACGTGTGATGACCTTGCACACCAGCCACCACATGGGCTTGACAGAGCTAGGTCTTGGTCCAGTGGCAAGGGTTAACCAAGACAACTGGAGACCAGCTCTGCTGCACGGGCCTAGTGCGCACACATATTGCAGTGTGGGCTGGCCCGTGCTGCCCCTGGGCCCTCGCCTCTTCTGGGCCCATGCCCTCACACAGAGAGCAGCAGGGGCAAAAGCTGTCAGGGGCCACTCCCGGGAAACTATACAACCACGTCTCAGTCAATGGCAATGCTGTGTCTCTGGGGAGAGGCCAACATCACTGACCTCAGTATAGTGAGCTTCTATCGCCGGGTATTCTGCACAGAAACATGGCAGGCAGACTGAGTCAGTTACTCCGTTAACACATAGCTCTGCTGTGTTTTACAATTACAGCCCACTCTTACTGGACACATAACTAATTTACTCGGAATGATTTGCAACGTAAAAACAGCTAATGGTCCTAACACAATAGAAACATTTAATAGGAACTACCATCAGAAAACTGTTGGCTGCTAATACCAGTGCGATTAGATTTCTGTAAAGGCACCGATAGCTCCAGGCAACATTTGATGGTGATGGCGCGTTTAATATGATAAGCATTACAATCGGAACTTTCAAATGGAAATCAAGGTCTTCAAATGAACAAGCTTTATTTAGAGGGTGAATTCTGTGCAATAGAGATTATTATGAAATGGGTTTCTGTATTGGATTTGTGTACAGTTGAATTGAGTGTTTGGATTCTGCATATGGAAAATAATAATTGGAATTCTGTATAATTGGATTGGATCACTGGGATTCTGTGCAATTGGATTTATCACTGGGATTCTGTACAATTGGATTGGATCGCTGGGTTTCTGTGCAATTGGATTGATCACTGGGATTCTGTGCAATTGGATTGATCACTGGGATTCTGTACAATTGGATTGGATTACTGGGATTCTGTGCAATTGGATTGATCACTGGGATGCTGTGCAATTGGATTGGATCGCTGGGATTCTGTGCAATTGGTTGGATCACTGGGATTCTGTGCAATTGCATTGATCACTGGAATTCTGTGCAATTGGATTGAATTATAGAAACTCTTCGCTGTTTCCGTGTTAATGCTGATCATTATTTTCGAGAGGTGTGAAGTTTCCCTGTGGAGTGGACCTCACTGTTTTCCAAAGACGGAAAGCAGAACTCGCACTCATCTGTTTAGACTGCACCGAGTTCCACTTGTGAGCCTCTGCCAGGGGCACATCAAGAGGTTCTAATGTTAGAAAGCTGCCTCTGCTCCAAACTCTTCTCTAAAGAGAGTTGCCGAGTAGAACCGCCCGAGTCGCTGCAAACAGTTACATTTAAAGTTCCAAAAGCTCTGCAATGTCCTTTGTTCCAGTCATCGCGTGTAAAGCAGTCAAACATGATGGAAATCTGAACGTGTCAGAGATAATTTAAACAAAGCCGAGATTAAGTTCAATGATTTTTCTGAACTATCCAAATAATGTTGGCAGAAAGACTAGCTGAGTTGATCTGACAATACTTCTGTGGTTGTTATTCTGCCCGAAAGAAAAAATGACACAAGGTTTAGAGAATATAATTTAATTTCAGCCGTGTAAAAAAAAAACAAAGCCTTTTGGAATCAGTTATCTCCCATCCGAACTGTCACCATCCACCTCCACCAGATTTCTCTTTGCCCCTGAAGTTAGTTAGTTTTGCGTGTGTGACAGACGAGAAATTGTTTTTGTTACCAGCGAACGTGCAACAAGCTATCGAGTGTATAACACACACACACACACTGAATAAAACATGGGTATTTGATGCATTCATATGCGTGTGGATTAACATCCTCACTTTCTCCCGCTGGACATGGATAACGAGTCAACTGACCGACTTCTGCAACTCATAAATTCCACTTCTTATTTGTCTTCCCGTTTGAGCCGTGGCTCAGTGGGTAGCACCCTTGCCTTTGAGTCCGAAGGTTTGTGCGTTCAAGTCCCACTCCAGAAACTTGTAGCACATTAATCTAGGCTGACACTCCAGTGCAGTACTGAGAGTTTTCAGATGAGACTGAGGCCCAGTCTGCTCTGTTAAGGACTAAGCTGGCTAACAGCCACGTTATGCGAGGATTCTTCATTGCCGTCAAGGCCTCCGACAGTACAAACACCCAAGGCCCCACCCCACTGCTGGCCAAGAACAGGGTAACACTCATCAAGGATACCAAGGCAGGTCAGGGCCCACTGGAAGGAGCACTTCGAAGATCTCCTCAATCGAGACTCTGCCTTTGACTTCAGTGTTCTCGACCCCATCCCGCAGCATGCTTACCCACCATCACCTCAGTGAGAACCCAGCAATGCACGAGGTAGAAAAAGCCATAAGACAGCTTAAGAACAATCAAGGGTAAGGGAGCGGATGGAATCCTCACATCAGCACTGAAGTATGGCGGAGAGGCACAACTGCCGCAAATAATGTGACCTCAGCTGGAGGGAGGAGTGCATGCCGGGAGATCTCAGAGATGCAGTGATCGTGACCATCTTTAAAAAAGGGGGACAAGTCTGACTGCAGCAACTAAAGAGGAATTTCCCTGTTATCAGCCACTGGGAAAGTTGTTGCTCGAGTCCTCCTCAACCGTCTTCTCCCTGTGGCTGAGGAGCTCCTCCCGGAGTCACAGTGCGGATTCTGTCCCCTACGGGGCACAACGGACATGATTTTTACAGCGCAACAACTGCAGGAAAAATGTAGGGAACAGCACCAGCCCTTATACATGGCCTTTTTTGACCTTACAAAGGCTTTTGACACTGTAAACCGCGAGGGTCTATGGAGCGTCCTCCTCCATTTCGGATGCCCCCAAAAGTTCATCACTATCTTCCGCCTGTTCCACGATGACATGCAGGCCATGATCCTTACCAACGGATCCATTATAGACCCACTCCACGTCCAGACCGGGGTCAAACAGGGCTGCGTCATCACCCCAACCCTCTTGTCAATCTTCCTCGCTGCCATGCTCCACCTTACAGTCAACAAGCTCCCCACTGGAGTGGAACTAAACTACAGAACCAATGGGAACCTGTTCAAACTTTGTTGTCTCCAGGCCAGGTCCAAGACCATCCCAACCTCTGTCGTCGAGCTACAGTACATGGACAATGCTTGAGTCTGCGCACATACAGAGGCTGAACTCCAAGTCATAGTCAACATATTTACTGAGACGTACAAAAGCACTGGCCTTACGCTAAACATCTATAAGGCAAAGGTCCTCCACCAGCCAGTCCTCGCCGCACAGCACTGCCCCACAGTCATCAAGATCTACGGCGTGGCCCTGGACAACGTGGACCATTTCCCATACATCAGGAGCTTCTTATCAACAAGAGCAGACATTGACGACAAGATTCAACACCGCCTCCAGTGCACCAGTGCAGCCTTCAGCCGCCTTTGGAAAAGAGTGTTTGAAGACCAGGTCCTCAAATCTGCCACCAAGCTCATGGTCTACAGGGCTGTAGCAATACCTGCCCTCCTGTATGATTCAGAAACATGGACCATGTACAGTAGACACCTCAAGTCGCTGGAGAAATACTACCAATGATGTCTCCGCAAGATCCTACAAATCCCCTGGGAGGACAGATGCCCCAACATTAGCATCCTCGACCACACCAACATCCCCAGCATTGAAGCACTGACCACACTTGATCAGCTTCGCTGGGCAGGCCACACTGTTCGCATGCCAGACATGAGACTCCCAAAGCAAGTGCTCTATTCGGAACTCCTTCACTGCAAATGAGCCAAAGATGGACAGAAGAAACCTTACAAGGACACCCTCAAAGCCTCCCTGATAAAGTGCAACATCCCCACTGATATGTGGGAGTCCCTGACCAAAGACCGCCCTAAGTGGAGGAAGTGCATCTGGGAGGGTTCTGAGCACCTTGAGTCTCGTCGCCGAGAGCATGCAAAAAACAAGCGCAGGCAGCGGAAAGAGCGTGTGGCAAACCAGTCCCACCCTCCTCTTCCCTCAATGACTCTCTGTCCCACATGTGACAGGGACTGTGGTTCTCGTATTGGACTGTTCAGCCACCTAAGGACTCATTTTTAAAGTGGAAGCAAGTCTTCCTCGATTCCGAGAAACGACCTATGATGATGATGGAGGATTAAACTTGCCACAGAAATTCAGAGCTTGCCCATTTCAGTCTAAGTACTCTTTTTAATTCTGTGGTAAGTCTTAATTACTGCCAAACAACATCTCTGGCACTGAAAATTCACTTTTAGAAGTGAGGAGTCTCATTCCTTTAGATTTTAATTGTTGTTGGAGATTTCAAAAACATAACTTTTTAAAACTTTTTCTTTCTGTCTCTTTTTTCTATCTCTCTGAAACCAATCTTTCTTTCCCTCGATTTATTTTGCTTTCTGTACCTGATTTGACATTGAATTCACTATTCAAACTTATGCTTCCTGGGTCAAACTCTGCCCAGTTCATTAACGATACTTCGATCTGATTGGTTAAAGAGACACACAGTTGCTTGTCTTGTCCCAGGTGCCCTGTAGAAGGCGCCAGGCCGTTTGGATCGCTAACTTGCAGCAACTTCCAGTGCAAAAGGTCATAGAAATTAAATGGGCAAGGGTAAGTCTAAATTCACCCTATACAGTAAATTTCGGCTCGTTGGGGTGGAAATGATCAGCAGGGAAAAAATTCACGAATAAACTTAGAATGTTGCTACATATAGCGAGCAGAGGAATTCTTGCTGCTCAATGAAGTAATACCCAAGTCAGTGCTGGACCTGTGCACATGTGTCCTTGTATGTATTTATGGAATTGAAAAGCAGATAACTTATTTTAATCTTGGTTAGATCAAACTGAAGTACTGTGAACCACTCTGGTCTCCATATTATAAAAAGGATATAGAGGCACTGGAGAAGGTGTAAAGAAGATTGATTAGGTTGATACCAGAACTAAGAGGTTATACCTATAAGGAAAGATTGGACAGGCTGGGACTCTTTTCGCTTTTCACTGAAAAAAGGGTTTGATAAGATAGATGTAGAGAAGATGTTTCCACTTGCAGGGGAGACCAGAACTAGGTGCATAAATATAAGATAGTCACTAATAAATCCTATAGGCAATTCAGGAGAAACTTTTTTATCTGAATGGTTAGAAGGTGCAACTCACTGCCACAGTGAGTAATTGAGGCGAATAGCATTGATGCATTTAAGGGGAAGCTAGATAAGCACATGAGGGAGAAGGGAATAGAAGATTATAATTTAAATGTAGAAAAATTACAAAGTGCTGCAATACAAAGAGACCTGGGGAGTCCTTGTGCATGAAACACAAAAAGTTAGTATGCAGGTACAGCAAGTAATCAGGAAGGCAAATGGAATGTTGACCTTTATTGCAAGGGGGATAGAGTATAAAAACAGAGAAGTCCTGCTACAACTGTACAGGGTATTGGTGAGGCCACACCTGGAATACTGTGTACAGTTTTGGTCTTCGTATTTAAGGAAGGATATACTTGCTTTGGAGGCTGTTCAGAAAAGGTTCACTAGGTTGATTCCAGAGATGAGGGGATTGAATTATGAGGATAGGTTGAGTAAGTTGTGCCTATACACATTGGAGATCAGAAGAATGAGAGGTGATCTTATTGAAACATATAAGATAATGAGGGACTTGACAAGCTGGATGCAGAGAGAATATTTCCACTCAGTTATGCTCTTATGTTCTTAGGTAGGGGAAACTAAAACTAGGGGACATAGTCTTAGAATAAGGGGCCGCCCATTTAAAACTGAGATGCAGAGAAATTTCCTCTCTTAGAGGGTTGTAAATCTGTGGAATTCTCTGCCCCAGAGAGCTGTGGAAGCTGGGTCATTGAATATATTTAAAGCGGAGATAGACAGATGTTTGAGCGATAAGGGAGTGTTATGGGCAGTGGGCAGGGAAGTGGAGCTGAGTCCATGATCAGATCAGCTATGAGCTTATTGAATGGCGGAGCAGGCTCGGGGGGCCAAATGGCCTACTCCTGCTCCTATTTCTTTTGTTCTTATGTTGATGGTGTGAAATGTAGAAGTTTAGGAGGAGGCTCATGTGGAGCATAAAGACCTGTATGGAACCGTTGGGCCGAATTTTGCCATACAATGTTCCTTGTATTTCACCCTGGTTAAATGTTGGTAATATAAATAAACAAGTAGATCATAGTACAACTGGGTCAGCTTGTGCCAGGAGGCCAAGAATTAATGGCATAGGGGCTAGCACTGACATATGATAGCAGCCAGAGAAAGAGTGGGGGAAAGGGGAATGAACCCCTTCGGAAGATTAATCCCCCAACTCAAAATCATATAGGTCAAAGCTGTCATTGTTTTAGCATTGACCCCTGGATTAAATTGAACGAAGGCTGCTGAATTTCACGTGACCTTCAATGTGACAGAAAATATAATGAATTACACAACAGATTAAATTATACCCATACAGAGATTTACCTGTAAATCCTATAGGGAATTCAGGAGAAACTTCATTATCCAGGGAGTGGTTAGAAGCTGGAACTCATTGCTACAGTGAGTAATTAAGGTGAATAGCATTGATGCATTTAAGGGGAAGCTAGATAAGTACACGAGGGAGAAAGGAATTGAAGATGTTGATGGTGTGAAATGAAGACGTGTAGGAGGAGGCTCATGTGGAACAATCAGCATGTTAGGCTTTTTGCATTGTATTGAAATATTTTGTTGGCTTGGGTAAGACCTTTCAGATAAAAACACAGTTCTAGAAATAGTTCTATTTCAACAGATAAAATATTGAGCTAACAACAACAACTTATATTTATATAGCGCCTTTAATGTAGTGAAACATCCCAAGGCGCTTACAGGAGTATTATGAGACAACAAAAATTGATGCTGAGCCACATAAGTAGAAATGAGGGCAGGTAACCAAATGCTTGGTTAAAGAGGTAAGCTTTAAGGAACACCTTGAAGGAGGAAAGAGAGGTAGAGAGGCAGAGAGGTTAAGGCAGCGAATTCCAGAGCTTAGGGCCCAGGCAACAGAAGGCACAGCCAGCAATGGTTGAGCGATTATAATCAGGGCTGCTCAAGAGGGCAGAATTAGAGGAGCGCAGACATCTCGGGGCTTGTGGGGCTGGAGGAGATTACAGAGGTAGGGAAGGGTGAGGCTATGATGGGATTTGAAAAAAATGATAAGAATTTTTAAATCAAGGCATTGCTTAACCGGGAGCCAATGTAAGTCAGCAAGCACAAGTGCGATGGGTGTGCAGACATGGTGCAAGTTAGGACATGGGCAGCCGAGATTTGGATCACCTCTAGTTTACGTAGGGTAGAATGTGGGAGGCCAGCCAGGAGTGCATTGGAATAGTCAAGTCTAGAGGTAACAAAGGCATGGATGAGGGCTTCAGCATCAAATGAGTTGAGGTACTGGGCGGAGACGGGCATTGTTATGGAGGTGGAAAAAGGTGGTCTTAGTTATGCTGCAGATATGTGACCGCAAGCTCATTTCAGGATCAAATATGACATCAAAGTTGCGAACAATCTGGTTCAGCCTCAGACAGAAGTTGGGGAGAGGGATGGAGTCAGTGGCTAAGGAACGGAATTTGTGGCGGGGAAAAAAAACAATGGCTTTGATCTTCCCAATATTCAATTGAAGAAAATTTCTGCTCACCCAGAACTGGATGTCGGACAAGCAGTCTGACAATTTAGAAATCGAGAAGGGGGGTCAAGAGAAGTGGCGCTGGGTGTCATCAGCTTACACTGAATGAAGTTTTTGAATGAAGTTGCCCAGGGGCAACATGTAGATGAGAAATAAGAGGGGGCCAAGGATAGATCCTTGGGGGACACCAGAGGTAACAATGGTAAACAGAAGTTACCTTGCATCGACCCAAGCATTGACCCACAGCCTCCCTGATAAAGTACAGCATCCCCACTGACATCTAGGAATCCTTGGCCAAAGACCACACTAAGTGGAGGAAGTGCATCCGGGAGGGCACTGAGCACCTCGAGTCTCATCGCCAAGAGCATGCATAAATCAAGTACAGACAGTGGAAAGAGTGTGCAAACCTGTCCCACCCACCCTTTCCCTCAATGACTATCTATCCCACCTGTGACAGAGACTGTGGTTCGCATATTGGACTGTACAGCCACCTAGGACTCATTTTTAGAGTGGAAGCAAGTCTTCCTTGATTCCGAGGAACTGCCTATCATGATGATGATGAGGATGATGTTGTCAGTACCAGGGTACATTTGCACTGCAGCTATTGGTCAGAGGGCGGTAGCTAGAGTTTGGGTTCCAACCAGTTAGCACTGTGTTTGTACTGCTTCAGCCTGCCAAAGAAGAAATGCCAACCACAACAATTCTAGTCTAGGAGATTTTTTTGAAGTTTCAGTTTCCTGTGTTTAAAAAAATATATATTTTTCCAGTAAACGTTTGCTGTGTATCTTTGAAACTATAATTTTATATCCAGTAGAAACCTCTGTAGGTGCCTCAGAATAGGCATCACTTCCAATTACCAGAAATTTAAATATCTGCAAAGTATGAGTGCTCTCTTGACATTGAAGTTAAGGTCAGGTAGTTAAACAAGTTCAAGGAAGTTTCAGCGATGGTCTAATAACATTGTAAATCTGGCTTGACTTGAATGTAAATGTTCACGTGGGTAAAGGGCACAGAGAAAAGTTGAGCAGAGTGGATTCTGTGCCCCGAATAGATCCCACCTAATGCTACATCTATTTAAATTGGATGGGCTCTGCTCTGGTAGGTGCTCCTCTAGGCATAATTTTCCTCTATGTGCCCCATGCATTTGATCCGTTGGGCCCAAACGCTATAACTTCTTTAGCATTCTTCAAGCCAGAGCTAGGCCTGGGGCAGAGTTCACCTCTTACAGAATATAGGTACTGCAGTGAATTCAGGGTCAGAGTGATCTCCTGGACTAGTTTCAATTGCCTAGAGAAATTTCCCAGATTTATTTTTCCCCCAATTTGGCTTGGGTCCTTTAATCTTGTTTTTCGCCTCTCCCAGGAGATCACATGGTTTCGGTTGAAGTGGAGAGTGTATATTGTGATACACAAGGTATCGTATTTGGGTGAGATAGGCTCGATAGACCAGAGGGCCTTTACCTGCCCATCATTGTTCTGACTGGGAGTTGGAGATGTCCATGTATATGCAGCCTTCAAAAATGCAGTGAACATGGCTTGGAGTTCCATTAGTAAAAAATGAATGAATCCTCATCCTATCAGTTGAATTTGTTGGTTGCCTGATTATTTATATTTTTATTAAATACAGAATACAACATGGGAACTGAAATTCAGGGATGGTAATGCCATTTATTTTGGAAAGGTAGTGAAATTCACACAGGTTAGTCAGTATTAAGGAGAATTAGCTTGAAAGAGAAATATAATGATCAGTCAAGTTTATTTTTTGCATGGCCCAGCCGCACAGTTATATTAATCTAATGGTATATATTTCCTATCAGTATTGGTGCCCCAACCTTCAGTTGCATCTGCAGAACTACTGTTGGTAGGGATATGAAAGTTGTGGTGTAAATCTTGTCAGCACTGGATCTGACACGAGAGGAAAGGCAGTAAGATTCCTCAGAGAAGGTCAGCTCTAACTCTAAATCCACATCACAACTGGTGAACTACAGGGTTGTCTCAAGAATATAGGAATTTCTTCTCTCAGAGGGTCGTGAATCTGTGGAATTCTTTGCCCCAGAGAGGTGTGGAGGCTGGGTCATTGAATATATTTAAGGCGGCGATAGATTTTTGAACGATAAGGCAGTCAAGGGTTATGGGGAGCAGGCAAGGAAGTGGAGTTGAGGCCAAGATCAGATCAGCCACGATCTTATTGAATCGCGGAGCAGATTTGAGGGGCCAAATGGCCTACTCCTATTCCTATTTCTTATGTTCTTATGTTATGTTCATATTAAATACAATACAAAATAACAACTCCCATTTAGTATACACTAGTTAGGCCACAGCTAGAGTACTGCATACAGTTCTGGTCACCACATTACAGGAAAGATTTGATTGCACCAGAGAGGGTACAGAGGAGATTTACGTGGATGTTGCCAGGTCTGGAGAATTTTAGCTATGAGGAAAGATTGGCTAGGTTAGGGTTCTTTTCTTTGTATCAGAGGAGGCTGAGGGTAGACTTGATTGAGGTGTATAAAGTTATGGGGTGCCTGGATGGAGCGGATAGAAAGCACCTATTTCCTCTTTGCAGAGAGATCAATAATCAGGGGTCATAGATTTAAAGTTAATAGTAGAAGGATTAGAGGGGCATTGAGGAGAAATGTTTTCACCCAGAGGGTAGTGGGGGTCTGGAACTCACTGCCTGAAAGGATGGTAGAGACAGACGCCCTCAACACATTTAAAACGTACTTGGATATGCACTTGAAGTGTCATAACCTACAAGGCTATGGATCAAGTGCTGGAAGTGGGATTAGGTGGATAGCTTTTTTTCAGCCACTGCAGATATGATGGGCTGAATGGCTTCCTTCTGTGCCATAAATTTATAAGATTCTAACATTCTACGATACAGTGGGTTTATTTCCTCAGCTCATCTGCTGCTGAAGCCTTCATCCATGCCTTTGTTACCGCTAACCTCTATACTTGACTATTCCAACGCACTCCTGCCTGGTCTCCCAAATTCTGCACTACGGAAATTTGAGGTCATCCAGAACTCGGCTGCCCATGTCCTAACTCGCATCAATTCCTGCTCACCCATCACCCCTGTGCTCGCTGATCGACATTGGCACCTGGTTAAGCAAAACCTCGATTTCAAAATTCTCATCCTTGTTTTCAAATCCCTCCATGGCCTCGCCCCTCCCTATCTCTGTAATCGCCTTCAGCCCCACAACGCCCGAGATGTCTGCTCTAATTCTGCCCTCTTTAGCATCGCTGATTATAATCACTTAACCATTGGTGGCCGTACCTTCAGTTGCCTGGACCCTAAGCTCTGGAATTCCCTTCTCTAAACCTCACCACCTCTCTACCTCTCTTTCCTCCTTTACAACGCTCCTTAAATACCTCTTTGTCCAAGCTTTTGGTCACCTGCGCTAATTTCTCCTTATGTAGCTTGGTGTCAAATTTTCTGTCTTATAACACGTCTGTGAAGCGTCTTGGGACATTTTTCTAAGTTAAAAGCGCTATATAAATACAAGTTGTTGTTGTTGTGTGAACTGCAATGAAACTCCAAAGCCATTTCTAAAGAGCGGATAAACTAAATGATGCACAAAGTGAAAATCTTGCACAGTGTCTGTGAACAGAAATAAATTGAATTGGAGAGACCATTACTAGAGGCTAATTTACGTTTTCAAAACAAATCATGTTAGAAACATGTATTATGAAAGTCTCTGGTGTGTTATTTTAACTATTATTTTGTCCTCTTATGTTACTGTGCATTTGTTTCCAATCGGAATTTTGCTCAACGTTTAATGGCTTATTTTTGTGTATTTAGGTACAGAAGACATTTTTTCTTAACGGGTTCATTCTAGGCGAACTGGCGTGTTTCTTTAATCTCGCAATAAAAAGGAAGATTGAAGTATTCATGGCAAGTCTTGATATTTAGTATAATTGTTCCAGGCGGCCCACTGCTGCTTCTTGGCTCTCTCTCCTGAAACCACATCGCCAGCCCTTTCCCGTGAAAGCATCTTATTCTGTATTTATGCTTTAACGATCTGCCTTGTATGTTCTAGCCAGACCGGAGCTCACTTGCACAGTACTGCTTTGCTGCAATTGCACAAGTCTTGGGCAGAATAATTTTGGCTGCAATTATTCTGCCCAAGGGAGAGACTTATGCACGCGTTGACAGATCCATTGTCGAATTCCCTTCCTGGCAATAGGGAGCGCCACGGGCGCATCAGATATTGCCGTTCAATACTATCCACCACAAACCCATACTACGCGAGACATGCGGAGAGCGCCATATATCTTTACTCTGGAGCTAAAATGGGGCCCTGATTCTGAATTTAGTATCACTGAAAAATGGTTGCCCTTTGCAATACAGACACACCTTTAAAGAAATATTTCTTCCAGGATGCTCTGGGTTCCACCCCTTCATACAAGGGGTAACGTGGTAGTTTTGTTTTCTATATTGAGGCTATGGCAGCGAATTGCCATAGCCTCAATATCTACAATGCCTCGGACCCGAACGTACCGGGCCCTTTAAAACCTTGCCGATTGACAGGTACAATTCAGGTGCAGATACGAGAGTTATATTCGATTTTTAGAGGCTTTGCACAGATTACAACGGGACAAAATCTTTCTTTTTTAAAAATGTGTATTTCAGAAAGAGATTTGAAACAAGAAATTTCGTTCCCTTATCGTTAGTGCGCGGGGGAATAACTAAAGGGAAATCGGAAAATTACGAATTGACATACGTTGTAATGTTACTCCTTCTAACACGTTTAAATGTTCATTGTAACTGATGGACATAATGATATAAAAATCCTGCAACTTTCTAATGCATCGAATATAAAGTAATGTTTTATGTTTTTTTATGATCTAGCTAATATTCTTCCTCGTTTTGTGAATTTAGATAATTTTATAAATAAAAGACATGACTACAGCATTGAATGTTTTATAACTGCCATGTTTTCAGAATGTTACATGTCTGACTTTTTGGTCACGATAAACTCACAACCGAATTCAAACACAGGCTGTTCCACAGATACAGAGGACGCTTCCCATACACTTGTGCCTCGGCCAGCTCCAAATTGATACTTGAAATGGAATATTCTTTTCGTACCGCCACGTATCCAGTATTGTTGTTTTTCCTGAACTCGGACAGATTGGATAGGCCAGTCAGCAGTTTAATCGCAGTTGGTGCAAAATATTGGAACCGCCCGTCAGTCGCTTTCAGAAAAAGTAGGGTGACATTTCGGAGCGAACTTCAGAACCGGGTCTGGGTCTTCTCCAGGTTTCCGGCCTTGCCTTTTTGTTTGAATTTTTTTAAAACTCGTAACCTTATAGAATTTTATCATGTTCCTCAACGCGTTTCCTGAGTAAATGTGCTGTGCGTGACTCGTTCGTATGTAAGTTCGTATTGTTTAGGTGCAAATAAAAATGTATTTTAATTGTTTTCAATTCGTGTAGATGGAATGGTCCGGCTAATTACATAGAATGTACAACTTAGAAACAGGCCTTTGGGCCCCACCGCTCAGTGCCGGGGTTTATGCTCCACACCAGCCCCCTCCCACCCCTCTCCATCTCATCCCATCACCATATCCTTCTATTCCTTTCTCCCTCCTGTGTTTATCCAGCCTCTCCTTAAATGCATCGATAGTATTCGCCTCAACCATTCCCTGTGGTAGCAAGTTCCACATTCTCACCACTCTCTGAGTAAAGAAGTTTCTCCTGAATTCCCCACACTAATACAAAAGCATAATACTGTGGATGCTGGAATCTGAAATAAAAACTGAAAATGCTGGAAATATTCAACATCTCGTCAGCATCTGTGGCGACCTACTGAGTATTTCCAGCATTTTCTGTTTTTATCTCCTAAATTCCTTATTGTATTTATTAGTGACCATTTTATATTTATAAGATGATACGATTAAATGGCCTGGAGGTGGAGATTTGTAAGCTGAATGTTTATTTTTTCGCAGTTTATAGAAATGATGAGTGACCCCTGACGATAATCAATACAGGGTCCAGCTGTACAAAAATATTAATGTTTTAGATTTAGTGCTGTGTTTAATGTCTGCATAAATTTGCTTAAGACGAATATTTCTACTTATGTCACTGTTGTGATTTAATAATAAATATCAAACAAACACTTGAATATTTAAAGCAATTACCAAACAACCTAACAATGACGCTGCTGTCTTGGAGTGAAATCGTGACTCCACTCGGCAGGACGATGGTAGCTGGGGTTGGACCCGCGGTTCCCTGGCCAACTTCAAGGGGCGCCTCACAGGCATATGTAATCCAATACAGTTCCGACAACACACGAGGTGATAACCCTACCGGCCAATTTCACTTTAAACTTTCAATATTTTTTTATACCTTTTTAAAAGCAATGTGTCATCGGGTTCTGGTGGAATGACCATTTCCGACTTTAGCTCCGCTCTGTCCTCTCCCCAATGTGGAAACGTTATATAAAATTATCATTTATTGGCATATATACAGTACATCGAAAATTAAACCCCATTATGCATTTAATGCCATCGTTACACTAGGTCGACAGGTGGAAAAAAGAGAATTTAGAGGTCACATTGTACGCGCAGGTGGCAGTATAACTCGGGTCTGTTGGATCTCCAATGTAGAAGAGCGACGACACAAGTGCCGCATGGAGTGGCATTACTTTGCTCCAACGCGGGATCCACTTCCTTTTCTACAAACTCAAATGTTCAATCTACTTATCCAGACTTACACGCGCCATCGCGGGATGTTCGTGGCATGCTCAGAATCTGGGGACTGGATCGCTAAAAAATTCAACCGAGCTGAATGCCCTTGAAATTCGGTCCCGCTGTTCGCTTAAACCAGTAACTGCAGCCTGAAAGCACAAGTTAATCCAAGCACATCTTTCGGCCGCCACTGTAGTGACACCTTGCACAACACTTTGATGCTCTTCTGTCCCCCTCTGTGTTATTGATGCTACCATTGTTCCTCCGAAACAACAACAGGCGTTTCACAGGAGCGTTATCAGCCAAAATTTGGCACCGAGTCACATAAGAGATATGAGGACAGGTGACCAAAAGCTTGGTTAAAGAGGTAGCTTTTAAGGAGCGATTTAAAGGAGGAGAGATAGGCGGAAGGCTTTAGGGAGGGAATTTGAGAGCTAGGAGCCCAGGCAGCTGAAGGCAGGGCCGCCAATGGTGGAGCGACGGAAATCCAGAATTGGGGGAGCGCAGAAATCTCGGAAGGTTGTAGGGCTGGAGGAGGTAATAGAGTTAGTGAGGGGCGATGGGATGCAGGGATTTGAACACAAGGATGAGATGTTAAATGTATTCTCTTTGCATTCACCTTAGAACTTCTTGATCTCTCTTCTACTGCCACCCTGTCCTAAGATGTCAAATCTCTGGCAGTTAGTTATCTCCCTCAGTATATTTCCGTCTTGCAATTTAGAAGCACCCAAAAGCCAAACTTGACATCAGCTATCAATACTCTTCTTTCTCACCGTTTTCAACAGCACTGTAGCCACTCTTATATCATTGGCCTTATTTTATTTCGAATTCCGGAATATCAGAGTTGGTGAGCCATCTACCCGTCTTTACGCTGCGAAATGATAGATTTGTAGTCCCACTTTTTCATGGGTCAACTGGACGAGCGATTTGCCATTTTCCCTCAATCTGAATTGAATGGCGCCAATATCAAAACAGCTTGTGATTCTTAGTCACTCAACCAGGTTTCTGAATGAAATCAAACTCTTCATTAGGATATGTGATATGGCTAATTGGAGTCAATCTCATCCAATTTTATGCCTGTGGGAAAGGAAACATTAATTGGCGTCAACTTTAAAACGTTTAAGTAAAATGACTTGAGGTAAAATGTCATGAGGTGGCACACTCGCATCTGAGTCGGTAGGTTGTGGGTTCAAGTCCCACTCCATGGAACTTGAGTACAAAAATCTTGGGTGACACTCCAGTGCAGTGCTGAGGGAGTTCTCCCTGCTGTCCTGGCCAATATTTATCCCTCACCAACATAACAAAAAACGGATTATCTGGTCATTATCACATTGCTGTCTGTGGGAGCTTGCTGTGCGCAAATTGACTGCTGCGTTTCTCACATTACAACAGTGACTGCACTCCAAAAAGAACTTCGTTGGCTGTAAAATGCTTTGAGACGTCCAGTGGTCATGAAAGGTGCTATAGAAATGCAAGTCTTTCCTTCTTTAATGTGGAGGTTTATCCATATTCAGCATATCGACCTGCCATCGCTTCTCCAAACGTTACCCGAACAATTGTCCTCTTGCTCACAGAAACACTCCCCGAACATCTATCCGTTCACAAAGACACCTTTCCCTTCTAGCTCCTACTCAGAAATGCACTCTCTCTTCCATTCTCTAAATTAAGACGCATTCTCCTCCTGTGACTCCCCGTCCCCCCATCGGAGTCCGTTTCCCCTCGACTCCCTAATTCACAGAAATATTCTAGTCTTCTGCAGTCACTCTTATCCCGAACACCCCCAGGTCACAGAAGCTTTCTCCTCTTGTAACCCATCTCTAATCTTCCTCAGCTCACAGATGCTCCTTTCACTCATTAACCCTACCCCTTCAATTGCACTCTCTCTCTCCCTCTGTCTCTTCCTCTGTCTCTCTGACACTCTCTCCCCTCGATGATCTCACTTGTGGCCCTGACTACTGCTCCCATGCTTCACTCTTAGAACGGATGCTGTCATTTGCTGGGAATTGTGGGTCCAACAGCAGACCAGGGATTCCTACTTGCATCCCGCAGCATGGAGTCCGCTCCTGGAGCAAAGCATGAGCATCGAGCTGTCCGCAGACCCAGTAATGGCACAATCGGAGCGGATTGCTATTCTGTTATTTGGGCAGCAAATTGGCTATTTCAGCATGATCTTGCGCCATAATTGCTTTTGTGCGCCTCGTGGGATAAAACAATAACCGTTATTGTAGACTGCATATAGGCTATGCAGGCCATCACAGCCGAGCATCATTCGGCATTCACATAACATCCAGAGAGAGAGAGAGACACTGCCACCATGGATCACTGGAGTACACGTTTAGCTAACCCGGGGCGCTGTGATAATTTCAGCGTTCTGATTGCTGTCTCGGTTGAAATAAGAGAACTCAGCAACGACCAAGCTTTTGAATCTGGGTTTTTCCTAGTCTGTATGGACCTGAGCTGGAAACTTTACCTTCGCGTCGTAGGGGAAGCCAGAAAACCAGTTTAATTAAACAGACCCTCCCAGTCACTGTCCAGCTCGGCAGAGGAATACATAGGCATCTGGATGTCCATTGGCTCAGACTGGGAGGGTCTGAAAATGGCATCAATGATCTTAAGTCCCAATAACTTAACGTTGAGAGTTAGAAGGCAAGACACTTTTCATCTACAACAACAATGATAACTTGCATTTATTAAGCACCGTTAACGTCCCAAGACGCTCCACAGGAGCGCTATCAAACAATATGACACCTAGCCACACAAGGAAATATTAGGCAAGAAGTCGAAAAGCTTGGTCAAAGAGGTAGGTTTTAAGGAGTATCTTAAAGGAGGAAAAAGAGGTAGAGAGGTTTAGGGAGGGAGTTCCAGAGATTAGGACCTAGATAGCTGAAGGCACGGCCGCCAACGATGGAGTGGATATAATCAGGATTGCGCGAGAGGCCAGAATATCAGGTCCCTCATTGAAACATCTGTGAATTCTTCCCTTTTTGGTGTGGAAGCAGGTCATCCTCGATACGAGGGACTGCCTAATACTAAAATAGTAGGAAACACGGCAGCACACAAGCAAGCTCCCACATGTGATAATGACCAGATAATCTGTGTTTTTGATTGAGGGATAAATATTTGCCAGGACACTGGGGATAACTCCCCTGCTCTTCTTCGAAATAGTGCCATGGGATCTTCTTTGTCCATTTGAGAGGGAAGATGGGATCTCAGTTTAACATCTTAGCTGAAAGAGGCACCTCCGACAGTGCAGCACTCCCTCAGCACTGCATTGGCACGTCAGCCTATATTTTTGGCACTCAAGTCCCTGGAATGAGACTTGAACCCACAACCTTCTGAGTTAGAGGCGAGTGGGCTACCCACTGAGCCATTAGCTGACACTGCAGGTAAGGAGAATATATATCTGAGTGGAATGAGTAATAATAATAATAAAATATAAGAATTGGCAGCTTACTGGAAGTGCTCTGGCAATCTGACATGGCAATAAAGAAAAATATCATTTTCAAAATATGATCCAGTTATCGCAATGTCTTTTGCAATAGACATCATTAAATTCATCCATTTTAATTTACATGATCAGTTATGTATCCACAATTTATTTGTGTTAATAAGCAACATAATAAATTCTCACATGAATGCAGATGGTTTATTCAAAATTGTCTCATTAAATAAAAAATTAAATTATACCATTTAGATTACAGTCTCTCCATGTTGTTTCTTCCCAAGCGCATCACTTCACATTTATCCACATTAAATTGTATCTGCCATGTGCCTGCCTATTTCACCAGTCTGTCTCCATCACCCTGAAGTCTGCTCCTAACCTGCTCACTAATTACTGTGTTGCCAAGTTTTAATCATCCGCAAACTTCTAAATTGTACTCACTAAACCCAAGTCCAGGTCACTTATATATAACAATTTGATTGACAGGTTAGTGTTTCAATTTAGTTAATAGAGAATCCAACCTCAGTATTCCAGATCATAAGAACATAAGAACATAAGAAATAGGAACAGGAGTAGGCTATGCGGCCCCTCGAGCCTGCTCTGCCATTCAATAAGATCATGGTTGATTTGATCATAGAGTCAGCTCAACTTCGCCGCCTGTTCCCCATAACCCCTTATCCCCTTATCGTTTAAGAAACTATCTATTTCTGTCTTAATTTATTCAATGTCCCAGCTTCCACTGCTCTCTGAGGCAGCAAATTCCACAGATTTGCAACTCTCTGAGAGACTGTTTTAAATGGGCGGCCCCTTATTCTAAGATTATGCCCCCTAGTTCTAGTCTCCCCCATCAGTGGAAACATCCTCTCTGCATCCATCTTGTCAAGCCCCCTCATAATCGTATACGTTTCGATAAGATCACCTCTCATTCTTCTGAATTCCAATGAGTAAAGGCCCAACCTACTCAACCTTTCATCATAACTCAACCCTCTCATTCCCGGAATCAACCTAGTGAACCTTCACTGAACTGCCTCCAAAGCAAATATATCCTTTTTCGTAAATATGGAAACCAAAACTGCACATACAGACATTTTCTGTAAATCGTATATGTTTCCCTGTATTTTCTTGATAATTTGTCCTGGCCAATATTTATCCCTCAATAAACATAACAAAAACAGTTTATCGGGTCATTACCACATTACTGATTGTGGGAGCTTGCTGTACACAAGTTGGATACCGCGTTTCCTACATTACAACAGTAACTACACTCCAAAAGTACTTCTTTGTCTATCAAGCGCTTTGAGACGTCCGCTGGTCATGAAATTCAGGTCTATAGTCTATATAAAAAGGCTGGCGAATCTCACAGTGACACTGATTTGGGCAAGTATACCATTAACACAACAATAAAGTGAACCTAAAGGTCTGGCTATTTACAAGTTTTGAATATCAATTTCGCTTTAGAGTGCAGGGAGTTTTTGAAAATGAAAAACAGGATTGTGAACTTGTATGCAAGGTAGATAATGTCAATATTGCACTTTGAGATGCCCCCTCACTCCTCAATGAAGCACAACTGAATGTAAAGGTACAAACAAAGCTCCTTACGAACTACCTCGAAAAGCCCATCAAACTCCAGTTCTCAGAAAACCATCCCTGCTGCACCTGCCATCAGTATGGCCTCACTGAGAGCATTATTGAGGGCATTTTGAGGAGCCTCCTCCAACCCACCAGCAAGTTAATTGAAACTAACCAATGTAATTTAACACAGGTCCTAGGGGAGAAATTTTAATGTCATCGTCCACGAGTCACCAAGTAGGATGCCTTTAAGATGTGCCTCATTCTGAAATGTGCATTTTAACAGGCCTGTCTACGCTTTATAGTATATTTCCTTCCTGGGAAAAATCAATTTGTCAAGGGCAATTTTAAAACGCAAGCGATATTACGCCATTCATAGCAAAGTGCCGCAGTGTCTGTAACTTGCTTCTCTTTTCCATTACTCGTTAAAATTCAAGTACAGTTCGATATACAACCTGCAAAATTTATTTCATATTAATCCACTAACTGTTTTTGTTGACCTGCATATGTGCTAGAATGCAATGGTTAGAAATCCTTTCAAAATTTAAACTACATGCATTCACTTCCAACAAATAAAATTAAATAAAAAAATAGAGCGGTGCCTTCGGCGCTGCTCATTTTCGGTATCTTTCTTTAAGGTCTCGCTTGGTCGTTGTACTCTTTCTACAATGTAAACTCATGCATGTTCTGTTTCGTTCAAGTCTTTTTTGTAAGGAGCACAGACGCGTTAAGTTTCTTTAAGATTAATTATTACCTTTGTCCAACACAATTAAAGAGGAGATTTAAATGATTCACGTCAAAGGCATACTTATGATGACGGCTGACCGACCTATTGAGACTTAAAGAATGTGAATTATTCAATTTGTTATTGTAGAAGTAACCTGCTAATTTTATGGCACTGTTGTACAGCCAGCAATGACAACTTGTTCCATAATGGGGAAAAGGTGCAGTCATTGTTTACCTGCTCCAATAAACCATTTTCCCTACTCTGAAACTTTGCATATTTAACAGCGTTCAATTATCTGGCGGTACCGATTACAAGGCTTAATCAGCCAAGATATCAGCATTCGCTCATTCGTTCCGTCCGTTTTAAACTCAGAGTACGATTGCACACACAGGAACACGCTCTGTGTGAGCTCATCTATCCTGGCGAACTTTCTACTTAAGTTGTTACTTTAAATATGTATTTCAGCATAAAGAAATGCGGTGCAAATGTAATTAAATATATGTGCGACAACGAAAAATGTTGGGTATGTGAATATTCTTCATTCGGAGAGTACTGATAATAATTGAACATAAGTCCAATGCATTATACAACAACAACTCAGAAACGCGATCATTTCCTGCCGTTTTGGACTTGATGTATGTTATAATCCGTTACCTTATTACATATAAAAATATTTGTCCGAAAATGTACTTTTATATGAAATGGCGGCACCAAGTCATTTTATTAAACGCATTATGTGTTCATTGTTTGCAGATTGCCGATGCCGTGATTAGTTTCAAACAATCAGTAAAGGCGGTGCTTGTAAATGGGATTTCCGACTGCTTAAAGCAAAGGCACAGAAGGACATTGGCCCATCTGTGTCAAGGCTATCGTGTGTTATATACAGCATTATGCTGCGCTATGCCCATTGTGTATATAAGAACATAAGAAATAGCAGCAGGAGTCGGCCATTTGACACCTCGAGCCTGCTCTGCCATTCAGCAAGATCATGGCTGATCTGATCTTGGCCTCAACTCCACTTTCCTGCCCGCTCCCCATAACCCTTGACTCCCCTATCGTTAAAAAATCTGTCTATCGCTACCTTAAGCCTTAAAAATATTCAATGGCTTAAAAATATTCAATGAATAAAATGTATTGCGTGTGCGTCTTGCAAGTGCGTGATTCGACCAGGGCTATGCCATGGTCTGTAACCTATACTTCACCCCATATGTATGCACTGTGATACTCCGTTTTGTATGCACGCGTTAGGCATACATTGTGGTTAAACTATAGTGTATGAACCGTCGTGTTACTTTGTAGCACGTTATTCCCTATTGGTTTATACGGACGGTGCTTATCCAGCGAGCATCATATATAATCAGTACTATACTGTGGTATATAGATTATGGGATGATCACTGTGTCTAACCAGTGTACCGATCATCGTCTAGACTATGTATGGACAGATCAATGTGCATGAGCTAACTCATCCTCTACAGGTGAATTTTGCTTAATGTGCACAACCTGTGCTGTAACCATTGTCTGTAATCAGGACTTCTCCATTGAGTATAAATTGCACTGTGTCCATAATGTATAGACTGTGCTATGCCCCAATGTGAATGGAATGTGCTATGCCCATTCTCTGTGAAATCCCTTATATATGTAATAGGTGTGTTTTTATACAAGTGGTGTATATATAGTGTGGCACATGTGTAAATGATCCATTTGATACTCATACGCAGACTGCGTTAGAGCTATCTTGAGCAGTCAGTGCTGTCTCCATTTTATACAAATGGCTTTGTGTTCTTTGTGCGCAAGTTTATGTAGGCGCCAAATGTGTTAATCTAGTTGTGTATAACTTGTATTTGGACATTATAAAAATTTTTGTGAACTGTAAGGAATCAATAAGTATACTTCGGGGTAATTAGTAATCAATGGTATGAGGTGTAAGGAAAACAAATAAGATTTTTGGTTCTAAAGCTAGGACCTTTGAGTGTATTTTCTATGTTTCTATGTTTCTATGTAAGGTTTCGGTATGTCTGCAGATCTAGTGTGTTCAGTAATGGTCCTGGCACATGTTGAAGGCTCTGCTGTAGGTGCAGTCGTTGGTGACCAGAATGATGTCAATGAGAAGGGCTCTGTGTTAAAAGAATAGCCTCCAAGATGTCGAGTTGTTCACTTTAGAGAACCAGTAGCATAGTTTGCATATAACTGAGGATTTTAATATGATAATGGGAGTGGATTCAGGCAGGTTGGTTATGATGGGTCGGAATGTTAGAACTAGACAACACATGTACAAAATGCACGGACAGAGGCTCAAGTTAGATAACAAAATGTGTGTATTTTGGCAGAGTCATAATAATAAATAATAATAATAACTTGTATTTATATAGCGCCTTTAACTTAGTAAAACGCCCTAAGGCGCTTCACAGCGGTGTTACAGACAAACAGATAAATTTGACACCGAAGAAATTAAGGCAGATGATCAAAACCTTGTTTAAAGAGGTAGACTTTAGGAGGAAAGAGAGGCAGAGAGGCAGAGAAGATTAGGGAGGGAGTTCCAGAGCTTGGGGCCCAGACAGCTGAAGGCACGGCCACCGATGGTTGAGCAGTTATAATAAGGGATGTTCAAGAGGCCAGAATTTGAGGAGCGCAGACATCTTGTGGGATTGTGAGGCTGAAGAAGATTAGAGCTAGGGAGGGGCAAATCCATGGGGTGATTTGTAAACAAGGATGAGAATTTTGAAATCGAGGCGTTGTTTAACTGGGAGCCAATGTACGTCAGAAAGCACAGGGGTGATGGGTGATTGTGACTTGGTGCGGGTTAGTACATGGGCTGCTGAGTTTAGGATGACTTCAAGTTTATGTAGTCTGGAATGTGGAAGACCGGCCAGGAGTGAATTGGAGTCATCAAGTCTAGAGGTAACAAAGGCATGAATGAGGGATTCAGTAGCAGAAGAGCTGAGGCAGGGGCGGAGGCGGGCAATGTTACGAAGGTGGAAAAAAGCGGTTTTAGTTATGCCATGGATATATGGTTAGAAACTAATTTCAGGGTCAAATGTGACACCTAGGTTGCGAACAGTCTTGTTCACCCTCAGATTGATGCTAGGGAGAGGGATGGAGTCAGTGGTTAGGGAACGCAGTTTTTGGCAGGGACAAATGATAATGGCTTTGGTCTTCCCAATATTTAATTGGAGAAAATTTCTGCTCATCCAGTACTGGATGTCGGACAAGCAATCTGACAATTTAGATACCAAGCAGGGGTCGACAGAAGTGGTGCAGAGGTAGAGCTGAGTGTCTTCTGCATACATGTGGAAACTGACTTCGTGTTTTCGGATGATATCGCCAAGGGACAGCATATAGATGAGACATAAGAGGGGACCAAGGACAGATCCTTGGGGGACACCAGAGGTAACGATGCCGGAGTAGGAAGAGAAGCCATTGCTGGAGATTTTCTGGCTATGATTAGATAGATAAGAATGGAACCAGGCGAATGCAGTCCCACCCAGCTGGACGTTGGTGGAGAGGCATTGGAGAAGGATGGAGTGGTCAACTATGTCAAAGGCTGCAGACAGGTCCAGAAGGATGAGGAGGGATAGTTTACCCCGGGCACAGTCACAAAGGCTGTCATTTGTGACTTTGATGAGAGCAGTTTCGGTACTGTGGCAGTGGTTGAAAAATTGAATTCATGGAAGATGATCACGGATTTGGGAGGCGACAACACGTTCAAGTATTTTGGACAGAAAAGGGAGGTTGGAGATGCGGCGATAGCTAACAAGTAAAGTGGGGTCAAGGGCTAGTTTTTTGAAGGTTTTTTTTCTCTCTCTGGAACTACCTGAACATATGGCGGGTATGGGTTTGCTACAGTTCTTCTTTAGAAGGAGAACTTGACAGGTTCCTGAATAAATAAGTAATTTTCAGTTATAGAAGACAAGTCGCTGATTAGCCGAGGTTTTGAGGAGTTAGAGCGGAATGGCACCGAGTTTTGCAACGTAAATGCTATGCGAGTTACACCATGTCTGGATGGGAAGAACTCTAGGTCGAACGGTCTCATCACACATTTATATTTGTACTGTTGGTATCTAAACCTGTGTTATGAGTGTTGTGTATAAAGAGTGCGAGAGATAGACATAACAACTTGCATTTATATAGCGCCTTTAAAATAAAATTCCCCAAAGTGCTTGATAGTGTAATGATAGTGAATGCCGAGCCCAGAAAAGAGTGATTCGGAGGGGCGACCAAAGACTTGTTTGAAGAGATGGATTTTGAGGTTTTAAAGGAGGAGACGGGTGAAATTAATGAAAGGAAGAGGGAATACACAAAAAGACAGAGTCAGAGGAACGGAGTTGCTCCGGGAGATATATGGTCGGTGGGAATTATAGAAATAGGGTGGGGTGAGGTCATGAAGTGATTTAAAGTTGAAGACGAGACTTTTAAATTCAATGCATTAGGGGAAGGGGAGCCCTGGGTAGGTCAGTGAGGACAGGACTGATGGGCAAATGGAGGAACAAAATGCCTGTGGCAGAGCTTTGCACAAGTTTAGAGGAAATGTTGTTGCTAGTAAAGCATTGGAGTAGTCCAGTTCGAAGGCATGAGTGAGGGTTTCAGTGGTAAAGATGTTGAGGTAGGGGTACAGGTGGGCAATATTGTAGAGGGCGAGTAAACAGTCCTGGTGATGGAGGACACATGAAGTCTGAAACTAAGCTCACGGCTGAATAGAACACCAGTGTTGCGTGGGGCCTGGTTCTGTATTGTACCATGGACATGTTATATAAACTGCATTATGGTTACTGTGTACAAATGGGGCGGGGTGGGGTGATTTCACACAACCTGTGCTGCGATCAGGATGTATAAAATGAGTGATTGAGTACATACTGTTATCTAATTGTGCATCGAATGAGCTACACCTATTTATGTAAACTGTTGTGTTCACTGTTTATAGACTTTGTTATGACAATTGAGCAGAATTGCTTTATTTTATTGTATATATCTGTGATGTAATTTTTCTTCAGAAACTGTGTATACATTATTATAAAATGTTGTGCCAACTGCGCTTTTGTATTAGCAAACCTGGGCGAATATCCAAGATCCCAGATACGCGATATCCCGTAGTTTGGAAAGAATAGGAAGGGAATGGGATTACGTGGAATCCACTTTCAGAGAGTCCTCACAGGCCAAGCACCGTATGACCTCCCCCTGTGCTGTAAAATTGTAGGGGGGGGGGGGGGGGGGAATTTCCGCAGGGGGGAAAATCTCCCGCTGGCAGATTCTAATTTCGCTCGAACAACCGCGGAAAAGTTTCTTCCGCCAAAGTTACGGCGGTGCAACCGGAAAACACACTTGATTCTAAGACGAGATAAGTTAAGGAGTTGTGCTTAAAGTTTGGGTTTTGAAGCGTCTACTATAAGGGTGTGGAAACTGGGGAGATGACCGAGAATAAACAGCAGTCTGGCAAACACACCGGGACGCTGGAATATCCGTGCAGCATAAAGTAGTGTCGGTGAGAGGAGGGAGTGGTATTATCCAGCGATAACCCCACCACCCACAATGATTGCTCTAAATAAATGGAGCAATAATTTTGCTCTAATTATTTAGCACACACTGCGAGTTTGCTCTTTTATGTAACTGTAAAGTAATTAATTCGGATCCAGTTTCCCCAGTATAGCGGGGAAGTGATTTCCAGAGAGACGAATCGTTCGTTCAAGCTGATAGAAACTGAGAATCTTCGTATTCTTTCCAGTTAAGTGCACACTTTCAGAGCTGTCAAGCGATTCGTTCATATAGTTTACCCACTGTAGAAGCTTTGCCGCAATTACAGCAGGAATTATATCATTAAAGGATTTTGTTAGTGAATATCTTACTCTGAATTCTTACGATGTAATAAAATGTCGTGTTATGAAAACTGAGTGCAGACACAGCAAGATAGCCTCCGCACCGGTAATCGTTATACTGTCGGTTGAAACAGTGCGAAATTGCTTTTATTTTCGAAATAACAAAATGTTTATGTTGAGGAAATATTTCAGCTAGTGCACAAACAGTTTACACACACGCGTAAATGCAGCGGAAGTAGATGACAGGGGTATTCTATTTTGAAGATTTTACTGTTGCAATCGAGAAGAGGCCGCAAAAATTGACAGCGCGGTTTTAAATTACATGCCGCTTCCCGACGGATTTTTAAAATCAAGTCAGGTACCGACCGCACCCTGAACAGAATTACGTATGGCAAATGAGTTAAATTCTAAATCTCCATCGACCTTATTTTCTAAGCATCAGTGTGTAGTGTGCACCAAATATGCAATTTTTTTGGATAATGTTTGAAATGAATCATCAAATTATTGCATTTTAATCTCTCGCCCAGCACTCTTTATTAATCATTTTGACAAACTGGTATTGAATCCAATGCAAAGGACACGCGCCGTATTATTTCTTTGCGCTGTAAACATTTATTTTCAGTTTTTAATTAACAATGTTTTTGCTTATCTGCACGGATTACGGAGCTCACAAGTTTTCTATCTTTCACAAGTTTAAAAGAATTCTCCAATATGTTTTTTTTTTCTGATGGCATCCTCGTATAATGATTCTGTATTTCTTAGGTGCATGAAAATTCGATTTTTTTTTCATGAATCGAGTGAAATTAATATCGGCTACAGACCAAAAAACTACTACTGTTATGTTCCAGCATATCTGTGCTAACGAACGAATGTAGACACAGATCAGGAGGCTGTGGTATACAGTGGAACAAGGAGGAGCAGGGGGAGAGTCACTGTAAGGCAGAATGAAAATAAGGACATATCAAGGTGACGTTTACTCCTGGAGAAAAAAAACATCACTTCGATTTCTAATAAATTAATCTGCTTATTAGAAAGACGAATAATTTTGAAAAGTGGAAATTAGAGTGTCAAATGTAAGGTACTTCTGCATAGAAAGTGTGTTTTTTCTTTGCAAGAGCCCAAACTTTAGAATAAACCATTCCATATTTATATCTGGCCCAGAAAAAGTCACGATCATGCCCTTATGTAAATTCTAGCCAGTTTTGTCACAAGAATTGTGTTGAATGTAACGGTTCATTTTGCTTCGACTGTGACAGGCGTGCCGATTGCCCTGCATTTTAGCCTTTACCTACCCGGGTTATCACCCACTCCGTCATTCGTGGTCACTGAAAGATGGAGCTGCAAGGAGAACCACGTAACAGCAACAATATATAAATAAAGACTTGCATTTACATTGCGCCTTTTATGACCACCGAACGTTTCAAAGCGTTTTACGCTACTGAAGTATCTCTTGCAGTTTTGTGATGTAGGAAATACGGCAGCCAATTTGCGCACAGCAAGCTCCAAAAAACAGCAATAAGATAATGATCATATAATCTGTTTTACTGCTGGCCAGGAAATGGGGAGAATTATCCTGCTCTACTTCGAAATTGTGCCATGGGATCTTTTACATCCACCCGAGGGGGCAGACAGGGCCTCGGTTTAATGTCTCATCCGAAAGAGGGCACCTCCGACAGTGCAGCACTCCCTCAGTATTGCCCTGGAGTCAGCCTAGATTGTTGTGCTCAAATTCCTGGAGGAGGACTTGAACCCACAACATTCTGGCTCAGAGGAGAGTGGGCTACCCACTGAGTCACAGCTGACACTTTGTAATAATATTTAATGGAGTAACGTTTGTGTTAAGATCAAAGTGTAAGGCAAAACTGGCGACAATGGAGCTCTTCAATGTACGATTCAATAACTCGATCTAAAGTTCTCGAGTCCTGGTCAGACAGTCCTGATTTCACAATCTTATGAATTGATTACGTTATATTCTAATGTAACCGCAACCCCAAGATTGAATAGCTTTCGAATACATAACTACAGCGTGTATTTATATAGCACCTTTAGCGTATTGAAACGTCCCAAAGTGCTTCACAGGTGTATTATGGGATAAAACAATTGACAGCGAGCCACATCGGAGAAATGATGGTAGGTGACCAAAAACTTGGTCAAAGAAGTAGGTTTCAAGGAGCATCCTGAAGGAGCAAAGAGAGGTAGAGAGGTGGAGAGGTTTAGGGAGGGAGCTCCAGAGCTTGGGGCCTAGGCAACAGAAGGTACGTCCACCAATGGTTCAGCGATTATAATCAAGGATGCTCAAGAGGGCTGAGTAAGAGGTGCACACACACCTTGGGGGTGGAGGTGGGGGTGGGGTTGTGGGGTTGGAGGAGATTACAGCGATAGGGAGGGGCGAGGCCATGGAGGGATTTGAAAACAAGGATGAGAGTTTTGAAATCAAGGCGTTCAGCAGACTAAGCCACAACTACCTTTATATTTACCGTAGCGGAATGTCACAATGCGCTTCACAATGGTGTGGGGACACCTAGCAGGAATTACAAGAGTGAGGGTGGCATAAAATACCTGGTTCCCGGAATAGGTTGTAAGCAGGTGTTCAAACGCGAACACGATTATTGGGTCTCGGACGGAATTGCAGAATGCAGAGTTACAATGACCCAAGGTTCTGCCATTGATAGCGGAGCGAATCGGAGAACCAGTTACAGTAAGCCGGAGTGGGAAGAGCGGATGTTTCCAGCAGGGCTGGAGGCTGCAGAGGAGGAGGCCAGAATGTAAAGAATGAAGAGGATTCTGTAACCAATGCGCAGCGAGAAGGGGGTGCAGTGTGGAACAACGGGGACGGGATCATAGGAAGGCTTAAACTACAGCCTTGGGTGACTCACCACCCTGTTTTTCTAACTGTTTATATAGAAACAAAATACTGCGGATGCTGGAATCTGCAATAACGTTCAGATGAAGGGTCATCGACCTGAAATGTTAACTCTGTTTCTCTCTCCACAGATGCTGCCTGACCTGCTGTGTATTTCCAGCATTTTCTGTTTGTATAACTGATTTATATGTTATGCCTACTCTGTGCATGTCTGGCAGATAGAATTCTGTAACATAATACACAACCCTGTCCAATTTTTATACTAATTGGAAACAGCAGAGCTTCTTAATTTCAATGTTTGCTCTTCATTGTCATGAAACCTTTAAAGAACGATATCGGTTGTTTCCTTTAAGGATAAGAATTAGGAACAGGAGTCGACCATACCACCCATCGTTTAAATAAGATCACGGCTTAACGGCTGAACCGCTGTGGCTCAGTGGGCAGCACCCTCGCTTCTGTGTCAGAAGATTGTGGGTTCAAGACTCACTCCACAGACTTGAGTATGAAAATTTAGGCTGACACTTTAGTGCAGGCAATGCTGAGGAGGCGCTGCACTGTCGGAGGTGCCTTCTCTCGGATGAGACGTTAAACTGAGGCCCCGTCTGTCCTCTCAGGTGGACGTGAAAGATCCCATGGTACTATTTCGAAGACAAGCAGGGGAAATTCATTGGCTGTGAAGGACTTTAGGACGTCTAGTGCTCCTGAAATGCGCGATATAAATGCAAATCTTTACTTCTCTATCAACCCCACTTTCCCGTCCTATCCCTCGATTCCCTTAGTGCCCCCAAATCTATCGATCTCAGCCTTGAATATATTCAGAGACTCAGCAACCACAGCCCTCTGGGCCAGAGAATTTCAAAGATTCACCATCCTCTGAGTGAAAAAATTCCTCCTGATCTCAGTCCTAAATGGCCGACCCCGTATCCCGAGATTGTGCCCCCTAGTTTTAGACTCCCCAGCCGAGCATCTACCCTGTTAAGAATTTTATGTTTAAATTTAGCAGTTGGTAAGGGGAAGAGGCTGGTGACTTGTGTGATGTGCCTGTGTGTATTGCAGTTATCTGATAGACACCGTGATAGATGAAAACTCATCCCCAGCGGGTGAAGTAAGAACTACCGATAGCCCCAAAAAATCATTAAACTGAAGCAAGAACGTGAACGGGGCTAGATCTGAATTGCGATGATATCTGTACGATTTGCTTAATAAAGCCGCGAAACTTTCCTCCGGTCGGCATTTGTCATAACTTTCGCCTCTATAATTCGCTAGAAAGACCAACCAAAGAAAATATTATGCAAAGCAGAAATGAAAATAACCCAGCGGGCCCAAGCCGTTTAATTGTAGAATGTAAACGCGGAGATAAGCATAGCTTGGCCTCGCTCATGGCTCGCTTTGTGTTGAGCTGGGAGGTACAGGCTTCTTTTTAACTGTTCTAGCGTACCCCGCAGTGCAGTGTGAACATTTAAGGGCTGATGCCGCATTCAGCTCAAATATAACAGGACGCGAATGCGATTCTTTTACCGCAGTTTATCTGTCATTGTAAAGGGGTTAATGCAAACCGCATGGGCCCGAGAAAGGAATTCGTTTATGGGATGTGACAATATGCAGGAATACCTGGCTAGATTCTCCGCAGCATTTAGATTTTTATGGATAGTGCTATAATAAGGAACAATATAATAACAATGATTAATAACGTGCGACGCAGAAGATGGGCTGTGTCCCGTTAAAGGATAGGTGGGAGCGGGATAGAACTGAGAAAATACCGTAAATGTCCAGTACAGGCAACTTATGAAGAATGTAGGAAACCGCGTTGATGGCTGTAGGATTTCACTTTGCACTCACCCAAAGGTTGCAACAAAAAACAATGTAGGTCAGTTAGCAACATGATTCGGGAGTGAAGCAGATTTTAATCAGGTTTGCATGTGGAGTACTCAACTTGACGCTCACCAGCCCGCGAAATTTCCGCGCATTATGGGGGTAGGGGGAGAGGGGCTGGGGTGTGAGGCGCACAGATGTAACAGCCTGAAGTTTAGTGGGGGAGCAGGACTTTACATGGACTTTGAACTTGTGCAAAATAGATTGTTAAGACGAGAACTGACTCCTAAGGAAAATAGAGCGAAACTGCTTCTTCAAGGGAGCCCTACTCCAATGAGCGCCAGTATCAGGTTGGACCCTGACTCCCAGTTCAAGCTTAATTATGGCACTAGCTGCAGCCTGGGTGTTAAGGGAACACGCTTGGTCCCAGCTGTTGTGTGAATGCATCCTAACACCACATTGCTTGGGAATCAGTCACATTCTGACTCCGGATTTACTCTACAACTTTGCCACAGTATTGGAGTCCTGTGATCTCATTCTTTGACTTTTGGTCCGTTCTTTTTTTATATTAGGCAAAGGCACAATTTCACTCGCTGATCTACATTGGCTCCTGTTTAAGCAACTCCGCGATTTTCAAATTCTCAACTTTGTTTTCAAATCTCTCCACAGCCTCGCTTCTTCCTATCTCTGTAATCTCCTACAGCTCCCGCGAAAACCCGAGGTATCAACGCTCTCCTAATTCTGACCTCTTGAGTATCCCTTATTTTATTGTTCCACCATTGGCGGCGGTGCCTTCAACTGCCTGTGCTCCAAGTTCTGGAATTCCCTCCCTAAACCTCTCCGCCTCTCTACCTCTTTCCTGGGTTAAGTAGCTCCTTAATCCTACCTCCTGGACCAAGCTTTTGGTCACCTGCCCAAATATCTCCTTATGTGGCTCGATGTCAAATTTTGTTTTCTGATACTCCAGTGAAGTGCCTTGGGACATTTTACTGCATTAAAAGCGCTATATAAATGCAAGTTGTTGCTGTTGTTGTTATAAATGCAAATTGTTGCTGTATGCACAAGGAGCCAGGCCAGCGGTCTGATTCCATATTGACACGGTGGCTCCAAAAGTGAAGTGCCGGATGGTTAAATCCAAAATGCCTAACCCTTGGGGAAGTGCAAGCCGAGCTATCATCCCAGCAGCAGTCCGAGGACTGATTGGCCCCCAGTTGATTGTGCACAGTGTGTAAACTCAAGCTAAAAGCACGTGTTCGCAATTTCACCAGAACTAACGGGAAGAGGAGTTGAACGCAATTGCAATGTGGCTACATATAACAACTAGAGCATTTTTTCCTTTACGAGTTTTAGAATAAGAACATAAGAATTAGGAGCAGGAGTAGTCCATTCGGTCCTTCGAGCCTGCTCCATCATTCAATAGGATCACGGATGATCTTCGACCTCAACTCCACATTCCCACCCGATCCCCACATCCCTTAATTTCCCTAAAGTCCAAAAATCAATCGATCTCAGCCCTAAATATACTCAACGACTGAGCAGCAACATAAAAAAAAGTTGGCAACTAGGACCACAAGAAATATAAAAGAAAAAATACCCTTACTGATGCAGGGAATAAATTAACAGTATACACATCAAACATATATCTAAAATCCAGTTATTGATGGCGATGTGCAGCAGCAACTAAATAAATATCTGTACTAGAAATTATGAGATGAATATTCAAAACATCATCTTACAGTTGTAAAAATCACCTAGAATACACATCAGATCATCCCAGCATTGCTAATTAAAGATATGCAAATACTGGAGGGTACATTTTTCAATGTAAGAACATAAGAAATAGAAGCAGGAGTAGGCCCCTTGAGCCTGCTCTGTCATTCAATAAGATCATGGCTGACATTATAACTCAATTCCACCTTCCCGCCCTATCCCAATATCCCTGGATTCCCTTGGTGCCCAAAAATCTATTGATCTCAGCCTTGAATATACTCAACGACTGAGCATCCACAGCCCTCTGTGGGTTGAGAATTAAAAAGATTCACAACCCTCTGAATGAAGAAATTCCTCCTTAGCTCAGTCCTAAATGTCTGACCCCTTATCCGGAGACTGTGACCCCCAAGTTCTAGACTCTCCAGCCAGGGGTGTTTGTAAAATTGGTTAATTATTGTTTTTAAAGTTAACAAATTAGAACGGTTAATTTCAACGAGAGGTGCTTAATTCACGTGTAGGGCACGCTGGATGAACCCTAGATAATAAACCATCCAACGCTGATGGGACGAAACAGTCCATACCTTCAGTTATAATATATATTTACTGGAATATTAGTGCTTACTGCGAATTGAAGACTATTGGTAGAATTCGCTCGAAAAGTTTGCATTGTTACGGTGCAGTATAACAGTGAGGGGAAATATTGCTAACTTTCTTCAAAACTAAATAGTACTTGCAGTGTTTTTTCTTTTTCCACTGGTGGGGAGAATCTCGGGCAAAGAGACATAACGTTAAAATCAGAGACTGGCCATTCAGGAGAGAAGTTGGGAAACCCTTCTTCACGCAAAGGGTGGTAGAAGTGTGAAACTCTTTCCCACAAAAAGCAGGAGATGCTGGCTTAATTAATAATTTTAAATTTGAGATCGATAGGTTTTTGCTAGACAAGGGTATAAAAGGATATGGAGCCATTATCGATGGATGGAGTTTAGATACAGATCAGCCATGATCTCATCGAATGGCGGAACAGACTGGAGGGTCTGAATATTCCTATGTTGCTAGTATTCTTATATTGCAGTAATTGCCGTGTCTGGTTAATGCTATTTTACATTCCTTCCTTGATACAACTAACTAAAGATCACTAATAGAGTAACTTTTCAAATAAGCCTAAACAGGAGAAAACGATGCTGTACATTACAATCGCAGAATTTGAGACGATGAGGCGCTAATACATGAATTTATGTAAACGTGTTTGGGAGTACGGGCAAAAAAATAGCACATTAGTCTGACGCTGAGTAACATTCCAGTCAATTCCTGTTGTTTGTTATGAAGTTTCGTTAACAAATCCTTGTATTTAATGGTATAATTCAACATTTATTATTTAAAAACCCAAAGTTGTAACAAGATTAATAGCTATAGTTTACATTTCTTTTAAAAATGCAATCTGGATTTTGAAACGTTCTTGTTTCCAGGGGAGTTGCAATGGAGCCAATCTCATTGCCATACAGAACAGGGGCTTTTCAACCTGCACTGGGAATAAGGGGAACCAAACCAAGTGAACGCGTGTTTCAAGTCGCCGTCCCTATTTCTTAGCCGGTAGAATAAAAGCCTTTGTCTAAACGAACTGCGAACATATCATCCACTGTCTGCTCCCTAACCCGTGATCTCAAGAGCTACTAGATGCTGACTCTGCCTGCGATCTGCTCCAAGCTAAAAAAGTATCCCAAAGCTAAACATGAAATTCCCACCAGCCCGAAGCACACAGCATGGACCGACACAAGCCTAGCTCTTGTTAGTCGAAATATTGTCGAATGTTCCTGCAAGATCAAAAATGAGCTTTTAATTCACCGCCCATGGTTGACTATAAAGATAAAACAACAGATGGCTAAAAGGTACAGAATATATCACGTCTTTTAAAATGCACTCATTTATTAAAGGCCAACGTAATGGAATATTATTGACTGGCGTATGTAATAAAAGAGACTTGGTCCAAATATGAGTATCCAGTTTTGCAGGAGTTTCTGTTACAGGTGACCATCACTTACTGGAAATTTGTTACAGCTGAAAACTGGTTTGCCTCCTTTAGTAATTGTACATTCTATATTATTGCTTATTACACAAAATAAATATTTTGGAGCCTCATTGTGCAATGGAGATTCTGAAACTGGCTCGTACTCATCACTATTATAAACAGGCGAAGTGGCGTCTTCTTGACCTAGTCTTGCAATATCTTTACAAGACAGATAAGGAAGTTAATATTAAATAATTTTCTCCTGCAGGGCATTCCATTAGCCGTGAAAGGCCCTGGAGCGTTTCTGACAGATGTGATGTGGCTCTATATACATTCTTGCTAATATGTGACATTTTTGCTGTAATAATTGACGAATTAAACTCAATTCGAAGAATCTTTTACTCACGTCCACAATTTGCTAAGTGCCTAATTGATCAATCCAATTACCCTATCGGTCTAAAAGAAAAGAAAGTTTTGCATTTCTATAGCGCCTTTCACTACCATCGGACGTCTCAAAGTGCTTGACAGCCAATGAAGGCCATTTTAAGATCAAGCGTGATTAATTCATGTAGATGAAACAATTTGCAAACGCTACCAATAATCATATGAAAACGTAACCACAGCTAAATGTGTTTTTCAAACGAGACTATATTCCGAAAAAAGTCTTAAAAGATATCTAGCAGATAAGAATCCTTACCGGTATTTGTGTGTTTTACTTTCTTTTGAATAACTTCTTTACCTTATTCTGCCTTCACTGAAATCCCTCCAACTCTTTTTAACAGTAAACATGGAATTTACCCTCTCCGAATAGATACGAGGGAGTGCGGCAAAATCGTTTTAATTGTCTGCAAGGATTGTTCATTTAGTAATGAAACAAAAATTCCAAAGCAACTGTACACCAAGAATCGAGGTACACATGTTCATCTCAAAGCAAAAAGGAATCAGCGATATTAATGGCTCAAAATTCCACCAAGGCAGGCTCTGAACGGTTGAAAATAGAAGTGAAAAGCGATGTTACTGAAGTTCATACTATCACTTTTATTTCAAACTGCCATAAACCATTTGTGGGGGAAAAAACGATTGATAGAGATAGCACTTGAGCGTCGATGAAGTTTTCGGTGAATAGCCACTGTACTGCAACAAACAAACACCACACCATACAAGCGTATAGATTAGTTATTTGCGAGACGACAATTGTTCACTTACCTGACAACTACATAAGGTCCCCACTCAAGATAACAAAGAGGGGTTGTTTTAAATTATGGAAGCCACTATGTCAAGAAATAGCCACAGATTGTAGGCCCTGCCCATTGCAACATCCCATCTATGAAGGAAGCATGTAAAAGCAGAACTTAAATAAATATGAACTATAAATCCTTTGAGTGTATGTGCAGGATGGGCCGAATTACCTCCTTCCGTGTGACAATTTCTGCGATGTTTGATACAATGCATCAACAACGTGTGGTAGAAGTCAACTTTCTAAACTACAAGTGCATTTTGTGAAAATGTATCTTCAAATACATTTCTGCACTTAAAGACTGGTAGACTTTAATCCCTTTCTCTGCATTTTATTTATGAGTTAAACACATATATCGCGCATATTTCGCATATTGCGCACGCACAATTTTCAAACACGTCCATTTCAATGTATATCTGAATGTCCACCGATCTCACGACCAAACCGCAGCCTATTAGGTGTCAAGTTCAAGGTCAGAGTGTTCAGTCTGCTCCTAAGCCTGTTTTACAATTTGATTGGAGCATTGCACAACATGACGCATTTGCGTTTTCGAATGTAATTAATCAGGAATGCCCCTTTCTAACGCTTTGTTTATCTCTTCTTTCTGCCCGTGCGTATGTCTCTAGCTCTCTGGCTCTGTCTTCATCTCTATCTGTCCGTCTGTTTGTATGTCTGTCGCTGTCTGACTGTCCTTGCCGGTCTCTGCCTTGCTCTTTCTCTGTCTGTGCACCCCCGCCCCCCACCCCGCTCCATCCCTGTCTGATTATTTCTCTCTCTCTCTTTCCATTTTTATCTCCCTCTGCCTGTGTCGCTCTGTCTCGGTCTTTCTCTCTCTCTCTCTCTTGCTTTTCAGTTTTCCAAGTATTATAATATGCCATTTGTGGCGGTAATTTCGAATACGCACCGGTTTGATGCTTTTAGATAGAAACAAATCGTTTTATTTTTAATTCTGATTCTGGATATTGTAGAGCTGAGTGACATAAACCTGAAATATTTAATTCTCTATTATTTGAATAAACTCGAAATGTAATACGTGGATATTTTAATAACTGCATAAGACCTTTACCATATTACTCCAAAAGTTGATTTCTGATAGAAGCCCCATCGAGCACTTGCCTTTTTTCATTTATTCGTACTTTGAACTGTTGGACCGAACAGATTTATACCTCCATTGACAAGCAAGGAAACGAGCCATTCATTTTGTAGTGACATGCCGTTGAAGAAATTCATATATAGACAATTACATAAAACTTACGCCCTGTCCTCCCTCTCCCCGTTCGAATAATTAATGGTGCTAACATGGCCAGATCGTAGAAGACCATTCAATCTCATTTTTATTCTGAATGTTACTTATATTTATTTATAAATTGATATTAGTTCAAAATATATCACAGCGAATAGAGAAGAATAATCGAATTACATATTAAAATATATGACGCAAACTTACAAAAGATCCGAATAGAAAGTTAAAGGGGAAATCTGAAATGGAGCAGCAGTTCTGATGAAGGGTCGCCACTGCGGTCGAAAGGTTAACCTGTTTTTCCCCATAGCTGAGTTCCTTACTGTTCATTTCCAACATTTTGATTTTAGTTCACAATTACAGCATTTTTATTCATTTTTATTTTTATACTCAATTGGATCATAAATAGTACATTTTCTCTTGCAGTAATGGACTTGTATCAGTATATTTGCTCCGGGTCTCTTATGTCGGAGAATTTAGGATTTTAAATATTTCCTAGGGGACTGCGACCACTTAGAGACAGTTAATAGGAGCAAGTGGACCATTGCTTTCATTCGGTATGATATGAGAACGGTCGTTGTCATTCTCAGGCTGGAATACCGGGTAATCGATATCTGAACAATTTCTAAATTGGCTATATAAATCGTCAATGACGAAAATTCGATGTCGAAGCGAAATTACTCCTAATCCATTTACTTGCCAGACCAGTTACATTACTCGCGATCATTCTGTTCCACGTCCAAGTGAAAAACAAAAAAGTGAAATTGATCTTGGGGGTTTGGTATAATGTCTTCATTTGGAAGGTGGGTCACAGAAGACATGTCTGGTTCATGAATTCGGTCATCAGTTATTGGCTCCCCCCCAAAATAGCAACATTTTGTTTACTCTACTTAGTGGGTTTGGCGAAATTTCTACCTCATCCCTTAATGTAATGCAGATTATTCAACCAGCTGTAGTTAAACGGCCAAAATGCGGTATGATTGCAAAACCAAAAACAAGTCGATAAAATGTACGCTGGTAGCAGCTTTTTAAAAGCATCTTGACCAACCTTCTTTTTTAAAAAATGTTTTATTTGTGAAAGTTTTCTTGACAGATTACACATAAATAACAATCCAAACACAATGCACAAATCACAAACTGAGAATTAGACTACGGGGGAAAACTAAACAAAGGGAAATTCGTCTTTTTGAGTCATTCGATTTTCATTTTTGACTTTGACTGGTGCTGCACTAACAAGGGTTTTTGAATTCAACGTTGATTGAGAATTATTTCATGGTATTAATAAGAACACAATCATAGAAAACACACGCAGCACAATGTAATGGATAAATATATGTTAACATTGTTTTGGAGAAATATGTGATGCCATACTACAGCTTATTATTAACTTTAAAATTGCACTTTTGAAGTATAATGTTCAAAATTAATTCTTACTTGCTCACAAGCAGCTAATCGCGTCGAAAGATCTGGGAAGTGCTTCACGCAATGAGTTGTGTTATTTGTCATGTTGAAAACAGTAGAATGGGATAACTATTCATACGGAGGAGGAATACCTCTACTTCAAAGACTTGGCATGTAGCCATTTCCATACCTACAGATGGTATAAATGGGAAAACATTATTTGCGACATTGACTTAGAGCTGCTCCCCTCAGGGAATGTCAGTGAAGGTTATCGCCCCGTTTCAAAAATACCCACTTCACAATTTCACGCCAATTTTTCTCTTTTGAAAGAAGATTCAAACGTTTTTTTTAATCGAAGCATATAAAAGAACGTATGTTTGCCAGTGTAAAATTAAATATATAGCAGGGGGAATCGCGGCACACCGTAAACACACAAGTCATAAACGGGATCAGTGAAGGAAGCGGAGATGAGCACAGTTGAATCCTTTTAAAGCAAAGTGCAGCAGTCTTTGCTCGGTATTTTTTCTCGGACATCTAATTAACTCGTTCTTCTTGATCCCAATTTCTTAAAACGATGCATTTCGCCACCATCATGTAAGGAGCGTTTATGCGACCTACGCTCAATATTTTCATACCCTTCCCCCAACAATCCTCGCTCAAGGTATCAGTCACAGTAATATGTATGTCTCGCAACAGAAAACATAAACTTGGAGAAAAATATAAAACCCCCTTTCTACAAAGAATGGAGTGTTGTATAGCTGGGCGTCCGTCGACATGTGAGCGCGTTACGAATTTAAAAACAGACCTAAAATTATTTCAATTGATAAAAAAACATTTAAGTTACTCGAAATAACTCTTGCTCCAGGTCGATCTGTGTTGTCGCTTCTTCGGTTCACGTGCAATGTTAGGCCTGTGGGCCTGCCTTTACTCAGCAAATTATTTCCTATAAATAACAAGTATTGAGTTTTAACTGGCATCGCTGTGCAAATGAAATATTTAAAAACAAATCAACTAATGGATGTTCAGGGAGATTTTGCCAGTAATTTTATTGACATTTTAATCATTTACACTGTTACTCTTTCTCAAACTAAATCGCAAAACGGATTACCTTTACATCCCCCATACAATTTGCAATATCAACATGCTTTGGAGAGAAATAAACGGAGCATTGTGCAACTTTAGTGTGGGGCACTGCACGAGATCCCCGCACCTCTAAACAAAGCTAGGGTCAGTGAACAGCGAACGGTTACCATGATGCTCATACTTGGGGTGTAGTCTTTGTATGTGATTGAAGCTTTTAAAAACTGGGTTGTGCACAAAGCCAGACCTGCACATACAACAAAAAGTAAACATAAAATAAAGGTTTATTTAAAACGGCTTTACTATCCAAGAAGCTGATCTCAAGTAGTGATTGACCAATGCATTTTCGACATTGTGCTGCCATTCCTACACAGCGTTATATTTCAACTACTAGCTTTACCGTGGTGATGATATAGTGTTAGGTTAACGCGGTTTGAAATAAGTCTAGAATTATAATATGCTAAAGCCATACAATTATAGTTATAAAGCTGCTATCAGTTGTTTTTTTTTGCATTTTTTAAGGAAACATATGCAAATGGGGGGTTTATTTGCCCTCTCTCAGATTGTTCAAGGAACAGATGTTGGACCGCTAAAGCCCAGTACTAAGTACAAAAGGACGTTCTATGAAATTACTTGGAACCTCTTCGAAACCAGTTTTTCTTGAAATTAATGGGTCTCACACCGTCTTGTGAACCCCGCTGCCGGAGGAATATTGGCTTCCGAATGCCGTTCTCCGTGAATAAAAGGAGCAGTGAAGCAATCAGGGGTTTTGTTTTGATGGGACTCAGACGGGAAGGAAAAGCACTTGAATGACAGCTCTCAGAGCGGCTAGACTCTTAACTTTCACCTTGACCTTGGCCTTCAGCCGTGTCTAACCCGTATGTAAAAAAAGCCCCAGTCTTCTTTAATTGCTTGTGTCTCGTCCTCGGCCTAGTTTCCCCTCCCTCCAACCCCGACCCCTCTCTGCTTACAGCGGAGCCTTTACTCACAACACAGACTCAAAGCTTCCATTTATTTGAAATGGAAATGCTGGCTCTTTGCACATCGCCAGAAACATTACCCCATAAATAAGGGTCCTTTATTGTTAGGTGATTGAACAAGAAAAAAGCAGTACAAAACAAACATAACATTTCCAAATTATAGCAAGCGTGTGGGCCAACATATATTTTTATTTGTAAAAGATATTCTGCCTCAGTTAAACACGATTTTCAAAATGAGCTTGATTTTTTAAATACTAATATTATTGAAGTCTGACAAAGATTTCGTTGCGGGTGCATAGCAGGAATATTTTGCTGTGATTTCCAAACTTCTTATCACCCCGTCCTTTTCAATCTATTGTGAAGTTTGGTGCAATGTTGGAGAATCTGCGATTGGCCACACATAAAGACTTTAACACATCACGTGTGTGTTGTTTAATATTTTAAAACATTGCTTGCACAATTAAGTCGGCAGTAAAAAGTATTCTCCTGTTTTGATTTTTCATAAGCTGAAAGAGAGAACAGTAGAAGAGGGTATTCTCCATAACTCGCCATCTACAGAAGACATCTTAAAAGAGACAGGTGTAGCAATTGAAAATTACTGCATGAAATATGACTTGCTGCAGGCTCCGTGTTATGTTTCCAATGTACATTATTTATTTGTAAATATGTTTGAAGTATTGTGTTACTTTCTTCCCCATTTGTCATTTATAGTGCTTAAGTATCTCCGCACACATTTAACTTTATTTGAATTGTCTTAAGGGAAAGCTGATATGGTAGATTGACAATGATCGGGATGAATAATAGAACATAATATACGGTGAAACTTTGTCCAACTAAATTGGAAATATAATATATACATTTTTCTTTTGGCGACTTTAAATACTAGGCAGGGAGAATTTATATTTTTGGCACCTCATCACGTCTCAGGATACCCCACCGACCTTCAGTTTTTCAGTGAATTGACACTTTAAATTTAAAATCTTATCTCTTGGTGACCTAACATTTATTGGCCTGCCTGTCTGTTCGCAGTAAATTACCTGAAATAAATAACATTTCGCAATTAATTACTCTATTGAACTACGCCAGGCTCGCTCACAAGTATAAATTAACGCTGACTTTCTGGCCAAAATCCTGCATTAGGAGTTTTTATTCGTTCTGTTAACTGTGTAAATGCCATTAAATGCAATAAACGGCCGTTGATAACGCCGCTATTTTTATTTTCAGAGGTTATTTTGCAAATTACGACACAATCTAAACAATGTCCTATTTTTTTTAAACAAGAGAAACGAGCGTGTTTGATGTGTTATATTTTCAATGCTGGTAATGATTTACAGATGAATAATACAGAGCTTTGCTGCAATTTCGTATATTGCCACATAATTGCCAGTCATGTTATTTCCACAGTGTCCATTCAGACAGGAATTTAAAATGAACTTTTTGCTCTTGTCTCTCTTGAAGCGAAGAACCGCAGCGATGCTTCGTTTGCATCGAAATTCAATGTACACAACACCGTCTTGGAGCTTTTTAAATCATAGAGATATTTGCAAGCGTGAATGGCGAGCGGGTAGTCTGGTGTTTTATTAATATGAACCTGTATGTTCACGCGGCCTTAAAATCAGCCAGTATCAAGCCACTCTTAATTGACAGAATCGGTCATAATTGACAAACATCAACAACTTGCATTTATATAGCGCCTTGAACGCAGGGAAGCGTCCCCTCCCCGTCACACGTGCCGACAAACTGTTTTGCAGCCTGACGGAGACGGTCAGGGGCATCTAAGGGTAGATTTTAAATGTGGTGAACTTGGAATCTGCATTTCAGATGTTTTAAAACTGTAAAGCTCCATAACATGCGAGTTTCCAAATGCATTCTGCGCCAAATAAAAATAAAGCGAAGAAAAACTATTCATCCGGACAGGGAAAGTCTGGACACCCGAGGTTGAGTGAGGTTGGAATTGTAATTAATTCCATTATGAAATAAAAACGGCCAATTTTGAAGATTAAAGCAGTGCTTAAAATCGGAATTAATTTTTATTATGTTTGGGTAAATAATCATTTTCAAGATCCTATTAAAAAAATTCACAATAAGAGCGACCGCAACCTGAATGCGATTTCCTATTGTAGTATTATATCAAAAAGCGATATAAAGCTCTGTCAATTACAAGACTTTAATGGGTGAAACTGATTTGCGGACAATCTATGGAAAACTGCATACTGTAACCGGAGGTATAAAGAACATACCGTGATGGCAATCAAGTATCAGGGTGCAGAATACACTTTCTTTCCTATGACATAATATGTAATATATCATAAATGGCAGCTCGCATATGAACAGTGAATCCCCATGCCAGGAGAGTCATGTGGCAATGCCAGTTCGATTCCCAGTATTATATTTGGGTCATATGGCCGATAGCGTACGGTTAACGTTAAATCGTTTGGGAGACTTTAATATCGAATTAATCTTGTATTATTATTTATTGTTTTGGACATTGCACACACAAGAATGTGTGAGAATGGGAGGCTGTGCTGTGCATTTATGTTTTTGAGCGGGTGCTTGTCTACCTTAGAGTGGGTATGTGTTTTACTAACACGTTGCACTTTTAAAAGGAAGGAGATTGCTGAATTTTAAATGGTTCAACATACACTCACATTTCATTTGAAAGTAGAGGTTCTAAGTATAGAAAGAAATTGGTCACTGGGATTTTAACTTTCAATAATTATTATTTGTCACAAATGTCCTCTTATAATTGTTAAGATTTGGTGAACTGGCCAAATTCTAACCAGCCAAATACTCTCACAGCAGTGGCGAAATGCAACTCGAGTACTTGGCAGTAAAATAAATCCAGTGAAGAGATCCGTAAAAGCAAGAATTGCTGACACCAGCCGCCCACGTCCCTCCAGACTTCACTTGGGAGAATTTCAGGTTATAAAGTTGCTTAATTTGACAATTTGAAGCGAAAAGATAAAATTCACGCACAAGTCTGTTCGCGGATTTAGTTCTAGCACAAATGACTTGCCAAAAAAAAAGTCTTCTTGCACACTGAGGGGGAATGTGAACGCCGGATGGATTTATGCTGAGATGTTGAAACAGGAAAATCTATCCCTGTAAATTTAATCAGATAAATCACCAATTATGCAACAGATAACATCCAGATGGTGAAAAATACCTTCATTTAGTGCATGTGTTCAAATGTTATATTGTTTTGCTTAAGTATACAAGTGTGTAGTTTGTTTAATGTGTAGTTGACTTTTGTTCAATGCAGTTCCCTCGCTTTCTATAAAGCTTGCAAGAATTGAAGATCCTTTTTTAACGCGTGCCACTTTCTATTTCGCAATGGATTTTTTTTCTGCCAATTCTGCAGGAAGGTTTATTATGTGTTTGCATAACACGTGATCAATGGCCAGCCAATGGGCGCGCGTGTTTTTTTAACCCGGGTGAGTGCGTCAGTGCAGTAAGCTGGGAGAAATTCTCTATCGCGCTCAGTGCTGCGTCTCTTAAAAGAAACTATAGACCCAATGCTGAACGTGATATGACAGTGTCACTGCTTCTCAAACCGCGCTGGGTCGACACTGTAATGTTCCTGTATGAAAATAACTCGGATGAGATCAATAAGAATAGCGGGGCAATGGAAGGATTTGTTGGTGCTGGAAATTACTCTGCGAATCAGTGCAGGAATTTGATGGCTCACTCTGCGCTCGGGGCTCATCCTTCACCTTTGGTTCACGGTTCTGGCTACTCAGCAGTCGACGTCTCCGGCCCTGGTGTGGTGGATCCCGGCAAGCAATGCACCCCCTGCCCGGTGCCCCAGGCCTCCACCACCGCCCCTTTACCGTACGGATATTTCGGCAGCGGCTACTATTCCTGTCGCATGGGGCGAAGTTCCATCAAGCCTTGCACCCAGCCAGCCGCCCTATCCAGTTACCCAGGGGACAAGTACATGGACAGTCCCGTCCCCACCGATGAGTACTCAGGGCGGCCGAAAGAATTCGCCTTCTACCACGGCTATGCAAGTCCCTACCAACCCATGCCAAGCTATCTGGATGTTTCTGTCGTCCAAACTATCAGTGGCGCGGGGGAGCCGAGGCACGAAGCCCTGTTACCCATGGAGGGTTACCAGCCCTGGGCCCTGAATGGCTGGAACAGCCAGATGTACTGTTCTAAGGAACAACCACAGGCGGGACACCTCTGGAAATCCACACTCGCAGGTAACAAGTGACATTTGCATTCCTTCCTAGAAGGACAGGCATCTAATAATAATTCCATGATTAAATCTATTGCAAACATTATGGCTTTATGGAACCGAAAGATAATAATTTCGTTCTGACAACATGCCGAAATTTAAAACAGGATTGAAAATTGCACAGTTTTATTTTGTGATTCCAATGCAAGGAGCTCAGTTGGAATATCATTCGAATTTTAGTGCTGTAAGTTAGTGGAATATTAATACACATGTTACAGTATTAACCAGTAGTGTTGGATACATCAGCTAATTTAAATGAATTCCTTATGGATACCGGGGATTATTGATTGTGAGCGTGCAGTTTAATTAGTTTTACAACGTTATTTTCCAATGTTGCATTTTTCTGATGTGCTTCTGTTTTTTTTGGCGGGGTGTGTCTGGTTACACACAGCAGATGTTGCAGCACACCAGGATGGTGGTTCCTTTCGGCGCGGAAGGAAGAAAAGGATTCCTTACACTAAAGTCCAACTCAAAGAACTAGAGAGGGAATATGCAACAAACAAATTCATCACGAAAGACAAGAGAAGGAAGATCTCGGCGGCTACCAACCTGAGTGAACGGCAGATCACCATCTGGTTTCAAAACAGGAGAGTCAAAGAAAAGAAAGTCATCGCCAAAGTAAAAACCAACACACCTTAATTATTCTTATTTCTAAAAAAAAGATAAATGAAACTGTTGGATCGGGGGAATTGATCACAACGACGCGGGAGACTCTTGTGACGGACAGGGTTTAAGTGCACACTTCTTTCATGGAGTCTTGTCCGCAGAATGCTAACATGTCCTCTCCTTTTTTAGTAGTACTGTAATGGAGGATTTGTTATGGAATACCATTAAAAATGGACTGAGATACATGGCCAGAATGTAAATATAATTATACCGATGCTGTAATCATACCGACATCACTGTTTATTATCAGTTGTTTGTTTTTGGAGGTATGCAATGTCCTATTGGTGTAGATGCTACTTTTTAATGTTTTGTTTGGGTTATGCATTAAAAATTGTTGATTATCGACACGGCTGCAGTAAAACCGCCTAAACACTGTTTTTAAGCAAAACCGGTCGAGGGAAAATATTAATAATAAAAAACAGGATTAAAAGTTTGATGACTGCACTAGTTTTGTTGATCCATATTTTGCAAGGGATGTTCCACACATTCCATATCCATTTAATGATACTAACCATGGAGGTTTTGACATGTAACATATTTCATAATATAATATTTGGAATAAATATATATATATAGAGAGAGAAACTCATGAAGCGGCGATGTTACTGATTTGGTTTAACATTTACGAGAAAGGGATGGTGATCAGTTCTTGAAGTAAACGTGAACTGGTAAGAAATATTTGCTGCTTTATCTTTTTTTAAAGTTATCATTGCTTTAAACTATGTAAGGTTGATTTAAAAAAGATAAACAGATACTCCTAGCTATTTACGTTTACAAACAGTGATTTGATTTTTATTTAATACTGTGATTTAATCACAAAATAAACTTCGAAAAATTGACAGCTGTGCAAAGCCTAGCCTTGATACACAGTAGCCTCTGGAAGGATTTAGCTGCAACTATTTTAATTGTTTTTACAGTCAGTAAATGATTTGCCTCGACTTTAAAAGTAAATTAATAAATTTATTTAAATATGATTTTTTTTAAATGACGGGAAATAATCCGAGGTAATTTGTTGCTTTTGTGACACGAAGGAGATGAACGAATGCAGAAAGTTTGAGAAACTGTTCTCGTTGAAGCCGGGCACTATCACACAAATGAGCTGATCCTTTCTGGACTTCACACCTTGAATGGTGTCTGGTTAATGCAACAATTTAAGACCAATAAACACTCTGCTACAGAGTCTCTCCCTTTTGGCTCCATGTTAACATAATCTAGCGTGACATCAATTTACAGAGGCGAGCATGCGGCCGTTCATTTCATTCGCGTTTCCCTATCATTAACTATTAGTTTTTTCTAAAACAGGAACACGTGAATTACGTACTGAAATTGACATTTAATCAAAAAAATATTTTTGGTTAAAGAAAGTTTTCCTGTCGCCGACTACAACATATCTGGCACTTAGCCACTTCTCAGTTTAATGGCATAAGGTAAATGCAAAAAGCAGGTTGGAGGATCAGGAATGTACGTTTATTGGTGTATGGGTGTATATGTGCCTGTGGGTGCAAGGGTTTGTGTTTGTGCAACTCTTTCGGCATTAGGGTGTGAATTTGTTTATGTCAGGCGAGGGTGAGGAGGGGGGTGGGTGCTTCTTGGGGCGTATGAATCGGGTGGGAATGAGTGGTGACTTTGTGAGCAAGTAACAACCCTCTACCGCCGTTGTTTAACTCCGATCCAATCGCATTGATAAGCCTTTGACCTTAACCTTGGCAGTCACGTGCGCTTTCGCCTAGTGATCTTGACTTCTCGCAGCTCATGAATAATCGAACTCTTTTTTGGTGCTTGGATCTGGCGGGGCTGGCATGAGTAGAGCAAGTGCGCCATCTTCTGGCTAATCGTTCCATAACAAAAGTACACCCCCTTAGACGGCCAGCCTTTGTTTAAACATGTTGGTTGAGTTTGTACAGGACTCGTACAAAAATAGTCCAAAATGAAGGAAAATTTAAATCCCGATTCATTAAACAAATGATTGTTTGTCTGCAGCACTTTCTGCCTTATGTTCTCTTTTGACATTTGATATTGCCCAACCAATTGACTGCAGAACCATTGCAAAGGCAATTTCCCCTCCCCCACGCACAAACACGCGCCTATGTATACCGACTCACATACACACATGTACAGACAGACACAGACACACAGACAGACACATATATCATTGGGCGTTACATTGGACAAAACGGTGCGACAATTCCCTTTGTCTGTTGCACTTGGAGCCGATAACACTATTATAGCAAATGCTTACGTTGCAAAATTATTGCAGATAGGTAAAATGTTAGCAAATCAGAATTTTTTTTTTAAATCGGAAACATCACTTTGCCTATGGCAAGCAATTTACAGCTACTGAGAAACCTTTAAACTGAAGTTTCTTGGTAGCTACATTTTGATAAATGAAGAATCCATTGAGCGGTCGGAAACTGAAGGAAGTATTTGTGACAATTACATTTAAGTCCTGCCAATCGCAACACTGAGACCTAAATTCCTGATTAATTTGTGCTTGAACTTGAATAATATTTTTACCAGCATTGAAAACCTGCTCACATACGGGCCCAAGGCTGCTGCAGTAAATTCAAAGGAAGTTTAGCATAATGCAGCAAGGTGAAATTAATGCAAATCGTTGAAGGCAAAAATATATTACTGGAGCTTATCTAACAGCTGATACCTTTCCAATCGAGTTAATAGTCATCATAAATACAATGGGGTATGTTTAACCAATAGACCAGGGCAGTCTAAAGAAACTGCACAAAAGCAAAGCGATATACAACAGAATTAATTGATCCTTACTGACTATGTCTGTCTATAAGCAGCAGTAACTGTCTCACTACTGACTGTAACCGGAGTGCTTGTACCATTACAGACTGTATATATGTCAAGCTGACTATTATATTACAGCACTAACTGTGTCACTAGCAGAAGTGACTATCCCATTACTGGCTGTGTGTACACCAGGCATGATTATATCATTATTGTGATATCAGGATTACTGAGGTTGCACAGAACACAATTTGTACTTGAAAACAAATTGTTTTTAATCAGGTCATTTTCAAGCATGTGTTCACATTAGATTGTATCAAAAAATATGTCTGCATGTACATGCACAGCAATATTAAGAACCGAGTAGAATCCTAAATATATTTAACTTGGCCAATTCGGATCAATCTCTGTATAAATACAGGTACAAATCCGGAACTATTCGTTGGTATAGAACTTGAACGACTGTTTACAATTTTCGTTAATTCATAGCGGTCAGTAGAGCTGAATATACTGTATTGCCAGATAAATAGGTATCAATAACCTTTATTCATACACTGTGAGTTTTATATATTATAATCTATTATATGCACAAATCAGTCAGAGTAGTACAGCACTATTTTTAAATATGCAAAAGTAGCCTTTCCGCCCTAAAAGGTTTCAAATTGTGCCATTAGATATTAAAAGTAATCTCATAAATACTCATACTCGTTATTTATTTCCGTTTCACAAACTGTTAAAAAATATCTATGCATCAATCTTTCAAAAATTTACACACACGGCATATATTGCTAATACACAGACACACAGTATGTATGTATATGTATATATCTCCTACTGTATATACCTGTTATTTTTGCACACATGCATCACACAGGTATTCTAATCCACATATATTTATGATATAAACAAATTGCAAGCAATATATGCAACTACTTTTTGAATCCTGGTTTAGGCACTTCTACACACAATTCACAAACACACACTATCGTGCGCCTATGTGTTTTTATAGTCCTTTTGACTCCAGCTATTTTTACAATTCTGTCTATTTGTGTGAGATTCCTGTATTACTATCCTGTTCTGTAATAGCGTGCTTTGCAGAAAGTTCGACGATATGTGTGGGTGTATAGATAGATAGAGACAAGGATAGAAAGAAAATAAATAATGTTACGACATTGAAGCTAACAATTAGGAATTTCACATAAAGCTACACAATGGGACATTAATATTCTACAACGCTTTATCTTTGATCTACGCCCGGAAAACAAACTGGAAGCACAAACAAGTTTTAGAGAGGGAAAACGATCAGCAACCGTCAAAACCATCACACAATTCATATTTAATAAATGTTGCAGTTATCCTTTAGTAAAAACTCGCACAATAAACACAAATATGTTATTTCTAATGTACCCGGCATGTGATTGTTTTCCAATTTTAATAGGTCGCTCCGAATTCAGTGGAATGATTAAAAAGTTAATTTTGAAAAATAAATTCCGCGGCTTTAGTATTGTAAAAGGCAATCTAACCGAACCTTGAAAGTAATGAACTTAACATTACAAAAGTAATTTCAAATCTTTGCAACCGTCACATGACGCCAAACAGCCAACCAAATAATAGCTTTCTGAGTTCGCCGTTTAGCCTTTGCACATTTTATTAAAACATTAAGGAAGTCAAAACTGCGTCCAGGCGGTTAACACATACTTAGCGGGATTACTTCTAACCCTCGGCGCAGAATAATGATTTTCCTGGTGAGCGTTGGGAAACATCAGGCGGGATTCAAGTTCAAGGGTGTCAACGGCCAATTGAGATTTTTTTTTCTCTCTCTTGGTTTCCTGCGCGCACCCACACGTAAAATTTCCCATTAGTCCCAAATAAAGAAATCATTCGAAGAGGGAAAGGCGCAAACGGCGAAGGCCAGCGATGCTGCTTCTAATTTATAAATAAATGGGGAGGGGGAAACAAGTTCGATTGCATTGAATGTAATTAAGTTAAGGACTGCTTGCAGTCTGGGCTAGCCGTTCCTTTGTGCCTGGCCCTGACCTTGCAGTTGAACTTGAAAGGCAAGGTCAACAATGAGACGGAGCGCCGCGGCCCCGACAAACGGTCTGGTCTCAGAAAAGAACTTACAGTTCCCCGCCTAATACAGTAAGTGCTCGCTATCAAGGCGATGGGGTGATAAGATGCACGTTTTAAGATAAGTTCTGAAATTAATGAGGGAGTGTGGGTGATAGGGCAAACAAAACTTTCAACTAATAAGGTCAGGACTTGCTTTGCTGTATCTGAAAGAGGCTTTAAGGGACTTTGCAGTTTCTACCCATTCCTTTGGGCAGTAACAGGTCAGAAGCGGACGCATTGTAGCCTGTTGCAATTGACCGCCTGCTCTGTAATCGATAAGAAGCCGTTGGATCTGACCTTTTGATAAAAATTGTGATTGGATTCTGTGTTACGCAATTACAGTAGGCCAAAGCAGCATTCTGGTACAGAAATAAGCGCGCCAAGTACTTGGGATGTTTTCAACCAGGAACCGTGCTAAAATGCAATCTGATCGAACGGGCTGTTCGCCGTTTGGCACTTTTGACAGAGTGAATGTTTAATTTTGCAATTACAGATGTAATTTGCCGCGGGCATGTTCCGCTTTCGCGAGCTATATCTTAAAAGTCTAAAAGCAAGTCTTGGCTTTCAGAGATTTCTTTGTGACGCAAGCCCCGTTGTTTGTACAAATGGCTGTGGCACTTTAAGCTTTTCTATCTCACAGCCTTCTGGTCAGGGATTTGTGGATTCACCCCAGGGCAAAAAGAAACATAATTGATAAGAAATTGCCAACAAATAAGTAGTTAATTCATGAAAATAACCCGAGGGCAAAATCCGCCGTTAATTCGGTTTAATTTAAGTTAATTTGGTTTTAAAACAAATACAAACGTATCATGTGCGTAAGTGCGGTTTAATTAAATTCTTTAACTATATTCATTATACTAACATGAATGGGAAATATATCTTGACCGAAAACTGATTCAAAAAAGAAAGGAAAAGGTGTTTTTATTTAATTTATTGATTATACAGTTCATTTAAGGGATTGTCTCCCTCCCATTTGAATTTCTGAAATTATCATTCTGAATTATCATTCCTCCTCAATTTCCTGTTTCTGCTCTTCGCTCACTGGGTAAAATCAAAAGTTACATTTCAGCAACACAATGAATATAACCTAAATACATCCAGCAACTATTTTGTTTCTTGATTGGAACCACGCAATAATCTTGTAGGTCAATAAGATTAGTGGATTACGGGTTAATTCTAAATGTAACTTATCACTTACACATTCGTCTAGTATGACAGTTTTGATACAGAACAATATCTACCCTGCAGCTAAGCTTTGTGTACGACACCCAGTTCCAATTAGTACATTAGTTTATTCACACATATAAGCATTGCGATTACCAAAGGCAAAATGAATCAATATTTGAATTCAGATTCCCTCTCTTTGAAAATATATTTTAAATGAGTTTGGGCAGAACTTTAAAAAAATATTATATGACGTCCTTGTTTATTAGATGTACAGTTTGATTTAAAAAAACAATTAAAACAAAGAACATTTGGTTGACTTTCTGAAAAGGCAATTCTCCATTCTCATTAAAATTAAAATTTTAGTCATTGAATATAACGTAAAATATCATACGCCTTGCCATGTCTACAGTTGCAGTGTGAGACGGCTTTTTGTATCGGTAAATGTCGATATAATATTTAGAAATGTTCCGGCAAATTCTGTAGTCATTATATCCTGAATTTTGTATTTTCCTGATTTGACGTTTTCAGATTGATGCGATTTATTATCCTGGCTTATTATTGTTGTACATTGTGCTGCATTAAGGCTACATTAATCAAACGGCTAACACATGTTAATATAATTTAGTATGAATTTTCTAACTAGTTTTATAACTGCACCGAAAATATAAAATTATTATTAAATTGTCAGCACTATATTTCAGTTCTGATGCAATTTAATATCCTGCGTATTAGTTTTCTGTGAATGTGTGTGTGTGTAAGTCAAAGAAAGACTAAAATATATATACTGTCTTGACAATGGCTAACTCGTTGCAAAATGATTTGTGAGCAGTATATTCAATCTCGCTTGAAATAAAGCGTGATTTCATGAGATAAATGGAACTCTTCTCGTAGTATTATAAACGGGGTATCCACTGTACATATACATTTCGATGTGATATTTGATAATCGTAAGATATAAAAGCCGGGTAATCATTCAGTGCCTGCATGAAACATATGATACTTCTCCTAAGCATAATACATAAACAGAAAATGTATTTTAATGTAGCGAATACGATATTAGTTTCAGCATCAACAGGGACACATTATTGCGGTGCAAATATATACAGGGAAGAAAAATCATATCCCTGTCAAAACAATGTCTGCGAGATAATGGATGCAACATTGAAACCATTTTGATATAAGCGGTATAGAATTGGGGAGGTAGGTGGGGAGAGGCGATCTCACATTCTGGGATCGATGCATGAATCTCAGGAATCATATATCACATTTTCAGCTGGTGAGTGCATGCTGATGATAAGTCAATATTATAAAATAAATATTCTGAATATTTTATAAATATTGCAGCGGAAGTTTAGCTAAATTATTTTTAACGTAGTTTTCTGTTAAGGCTGTAGATGGCTAGATGCATGCTTACATATATACTTAGCTAGATGGACTGAAAGCCTTAACAGAAAGCATATTTTCATAATTTTGGAAGTGTGAGGCGTTGGCGCCCAATTACCACGCACTGCCACTTTTATGTTTGGTCAACACTGTTTTCGCAGTCTCTCAATCAAGGTAAAAATGAAAACCAGCTCCCATTTCAGCTAAATCAGTCCCAAATTAAAACGTGCAAAGAGAAGGCGCAATTACAATTTCCCGAAAGATGAGTACTCCTGAAGAACGTTTTTCTAAGCATGAAACGACTGCTTCTTTAAAAAAAAATAAAGACTAATTATTGTAGGAAAAGTTGGCGAAGGTCTGAGGGCCGTTGATGCAACCGCAGGTTAAAAAGCGCAGGAGAACACCAGGAAAGCGAAGACGTAGCGCCTCGGTAACGCCAAATCTAGGGCACGTTTCATTACTGAAATAAATGGTCGTATTTAGAAACGGGATCGTTAATAAATATCAAACCGGTTGAATACAAATCGAAAAGGTCTGCTTTTACTAGAGATTGAAGAGTAGCGTATTTCTTTAAAGAGTTTAGCGAAGCCTATTTTCTAAAAGTGTGAAAAATTCGGCAAAGTTTAGTAAATGTACGAAGCTCTGTGCTAAAATGTTCCATATCTGTGCATCTGTCTGTCTGTCTATCATAAATCTATCAATGTATCCAGCTATACTATCTATCTACCGACCTATCTTTCTCAGTGTGGCATGTTATTCAATATTTATAGTTTCCTGATTAATCTTTCGTCGAACAGTTTCGGGAAAGGCATTTCCTGTGCGCGTTGGATGCTTTTGTAATTCTTGACTCTGTATTTCACATTTAGAGTGTTGCGACTGTAACATTGCCTTAAGCGATTTTAACTTAGGAATACTAAAGCAAAATGCAGCGTAGCAGTTCCGGAAGAGATGGGGAGGCGTCTCTTTTAGACTTGTAAGGTATAATTTAAATTTCTTTTCCATGTGTTTCTCTTTTGCACTATGCCTTGTACATGTAGCTAAAGAAGGTAAAAATTCCTAAGATTTTTCATATATATATAAATATATATATATATATAAACATACAATGTTGTACTTGTACAATATCTTGGCAGGCCTCAGTATGAATAATGTGTCCCGTTTTGGTCCCCTCATATGGTGAGTGTGATAGGGTACAAAGGAGGGCAATTAAAATAATTCCCATCTTAAAGCATCTTAGTTATCAAGATAGGCTCTGCATTAGGGAATCGTAGAATTAGGCATGATCTGATCGAGGTTTCTAAGATGAAGAGAATAGATTGTGTTCGAGTCAGCAGATTGTTCCTATAAGTTAGGGAGGATCAGGAGTCACAATTTTAAGTTGTATTAGACCAGATCTAGGTTAGATGTCAGGAGGTGATCCTTTCCCAGAGAATAATGGACCTCTGGAATAGACCACCAACTCATGCGGTGCATCAGATTCTCCGAATTCCTTCAAGGGAGAGCTGGGTCTCTATCTGGCTGGGGCGGAGATCACCTCTTATAAAACGTAGGTAATGTTTAGAATTATCAGGCCCAGAATGATCTTCTAGAGTAAGTGCGACGGAGAGGAAGTTCCCAGATATATTTCCCCCAAATTGACTTGGGTTTTTATAGGTTTATTTTGCCTCTTCCAGGAGATCACATGGTTCTGGACGAGGTGGCGAGTGTATATGCTGTGATACAATAGGTATCACAATTGTAGGGGACAGGCTGGATGGACCAAATGGTCTTTTCCTGTCCGTCATTGTTCGTATATTCTTACATATAAAAGAATTACGACCATTAAACTGTTGACAGTGCTGCCCAACTTTTGCAGTCCGCTCCCCAGTAAATGACACAATAGACCTATTATGCAATACTAACCTCAGATGTTGGTGATTTATATAATTTGTGTACAGAGATAATAAAGTGAAAATTAAAATGCTTGTTTCCACAGAAAATTAAACTGCAAAAACAAAACAAAATCTTACAAAGCAATTACGCACGATTAACAATACTTAACAAATGCTCGCTGAATCCATCCTTTTATTACAGTCTTATAAATAGATTCCAACACAGACAGGAGACATATTATGATAAATATCGATTATGGAGAGGATTGTAACCCACTTTTTTCCGGGGTGTAGTATCACCTAAGGACGTATCCTCGGCCCCCTCCTATTTCGCATCCCACTGCTGCCCCATCGGCGACATCATCCAAAAACGCAATAAAAGGTTCCACATGTATGCTGACAACACCCAGCTCTATCTCACCACCACCTCCCTCGACCCCTCCACTGCCTCTAAATTGTCAGACCACTTGTCCGATTTCCAGTACTGGATGCACAGAAATTTCCTCCAACTTAATAATGGGAAGACTGAAGCCATCATCTTCGGTCCTCACCACAAGCTCCATCCCCTCGCCACCGACTCCATCCCTCTCCCTGGGAACTGTCTGAGGCTGAGCCAGACTGTTTGCAACTTTGATGTTGTATTTGACACCGACATGAGCTTCTGACCACATATCCATGTCATCACTAAGACCGCCTATTTCCACCTGCATAACATCACTGGACCCTTGCCTCAGCTGAAGCCCTCATCCATGCCTTTGTTACCTCTAGACTTGACTATTCCAATGCACTCCTGGCTGTCCTCCCACATTCTACCCTATGTTAACTTAAGCTCATGCAAAACTCGGCAGCCCGTATCCTAACTCGCACAGAATCGCACTCACCCATCACCCCTGTACCCGCTGACCGACAAAGGCTCCTGGTTAAGCAATACCACGATTTTAAAATTCTCATCCTTGATTACAAATTCCTCCATGGCCTCCCCCCTCCCTATCTCTGTAATCTCCTTCAGACCCACAAACCCCCGAGATATCTGTGCTCTTCCAATTTTACCCTCTTGAGCATCCCTGAAAATAATTGCTCAACCTTTGGTGGACGTGCCTTCTGTTACCTGTGCCCCAAGCTCTGGAATTCCCTCCCTAAACCTCTCCGCCTCTCTGCCTCTCTTATCTTATTTAAGACTCGCTTTAAAACCTACGTCTTTGACCATATATTTGGTCACCTGCCCCAATATCCCCTTATGGGGTTCGGTGTCAACATTTATTTGATATCACCCTTGTAAGCACCTTGGGACATTTTACTATGTTAAAGAGGCTATATAAATAACATTTGTTGTAGTTGTTGTTGCTAATCTCATGTAGATCATAAGAAAAGGCCATTTGGTCCATCCTTGTAGCATGCAGATATCGATTATATAGCGTTGCAAGCCATCATATATCGAGGGAGGGAAAAATGGTTTCATCTTTTTCACCTATAAATCTCAAGGGACAATTAACATTTTGTGGCCCAGAGCAGTGAGTGTGCAGCTCAGGATGATGTCTGACTTGCAGCTGAAGATGTTACCTTGAAGTTGTTCTTCTTGCCCTTCTTGATGGTGCCGAGGCTGAGAGGGGCTGTCTAAGTAAACTTGACGAGTTTCTGCAGTACAGATGGTACATACCAAAGGGGAACCAATGAATGTGGTCTATTTGGATTTCCAGAAGGCATTCGATAAGATGCCACATAAAAAGGCTACTGCACAAGATAAAAGCTCATGGGGTTGGGGGTAATATATTAGCATGGATAGAGGATTGGCTAACTAACAGAAATCAGGGAGTTGGGATAAATGGGTCATTTTCCAGTTGGCAAATGGTAATTAGTGGGGTGCCGCAGGGATCGGTGCTGGGGCCTCAACTATTTACAATCTATATTAATGACTTGGATGAAGGGACCGAGTGTAATGTAGCCAAGTTTTCTGGTGATACAAAGATGGATGGGAAAGCAAATTGTGAGAAGGATACAAATAATCTGCAAAGAGATATAGAAAGGCTAAGTGAGTGGACAAAAATTTGGCAGATGGAGTATAATGTGGGAAAATGTGAGGTTATCCACTTTGGCAGAAAAAATAGAAAATTAAAATTACAATTTAAATGGAGAAAAATTGTTGCAGTACAGAGGGGCCTAGGGAGTCATTGTGCATGAACCACAAAACGTTAATATATAGGTACAGCAAGTAATCAGGAGGGTAAATGGAATGTTGGCCTTTATTGCAAGGGGCATAGAGTATAAAAGCAGAGATTTCATGCTGCAACTTCATCATCATCATCATAGGCAGTCCCTCGAAGTGAGGATGACTTGTTTTCACACCAAAAAGGGATGAGTTCACAGGTGTTTCAATGAAGGACCTAATGTTCCAGATCCTGAACTACATCGTGAAGGGTGGAAGATGCCTGTGCTTGGATTTTTTTTAACGTGTGGTTTGGGCTTGACAGAGCTATGTCTTGGTCCAGTGGCAAGGATTACCCAAGACCAACTGGAGACCAGCTCTGCTGCACGGACCTAGTGCACACACATATCGTAGTGTGGGCTGGCCCGTGCTGCCGCTGGGCTCTTGCCTCTTCTGGGCCCCAGATTCATGCCTCTCTTGGGCCCGGGTCACTTCCCTCTACAAACTCTTGCCACTCCTTCGCCCCTCCTGCTGTGCCTGCCTGCACTGCAATCAGCAACCTGGCTTCGTAGCCGTCGCCCTCCTGCAGCAGCACCCGCTGCTCTCTGCAGTCGTATGCTGCCATACGCTGCTTCCTCCAATGGCCCCGGCCTGCTGATGGTCTTGCAGGCTGGGACCGTGCTGATTTCCGGACCGGGCTGCTGCACGCTGCTCCCTCCAATGGCCCCGGCCTGCTGATGGTCGTACTGGTGAGGCCACACCTGGAGAACTGTGTATAGTTTTGGTCTCTGTATTTAAGGAAGGATATATTTGCATTCGAGGATGTTCAGAGAAGGTTTACTAGGTTGATTCCAGAGATGAGGGGGTTGACTTATGAAGATAGGTTGAGTAGGTTGGGCTTATACACATTGCAGTTCAGAAGAATGAGACGTAATCTTATCGAAACGTATAAGATAATGTGGGGGCTCGACAAGGTGGATGCGGAGAGAATATTTCCACTCATAGGGGAAACTAAAACGAGTGGGCTTAATCTCAGAATAAGGGGCTGCCCACTTAAAACTGAGGCGAGGAGAAATTTCTTCTCTAAGAGGGTAGTAAATCTACAGAATTCTCTGCCCCGGAGAGCTGTGAAGGCTGGGTCATTGAATATATTTAAGGCGGAGATAGACAGATTTTTAAGCGATAAGGCAGTAAAGGGCTATGGGGAGCGGGCAGGGAAGTGGAGCTAAGTCCATGATCAGGTTAGCCATGATCTTATTGAATGGTGGAGCAGGCTTGCTGGGCCAAATGGCCTACTCCTGCTCCTATTTCTTATGTTCTTAGGTTCTTATACTCCATCTACAGTGCACCGGTTGGGTGATGGGTATTGAGCCTAACGGCAACGATACCCACTCGCTGCTGTTCTCTGGAAGGTGTCAACCTTCTTGACTGTTGCTGTGGCTTCCCCCATCCAGGCAAATGGAGAGTATTCCACGCTCCCGATGAGCCTTGTAGATGGTGATGAGACTTTGGGAGTCAGGAGATGATCCGCTAACAAAGCTGACCAAATTGAAATAGAAAATGCTGGTAATACACCGCAGGTCTGTCAGCACCAGAAAAGAGAGGGGTAAAAACAGGGGTGCAACTTGTTCATCAGACCATCAGGTCACACGTGAGTGATCACACCTCGCAAATGGAGATATTCAACATCTTACACAGCTGCCTGGTAATATCCGTTCAAAACTCCCGTGTCCTTCTATTAGTTGGAGACATTTTTTTAATGAATTTTGTATTTCGAAAAACAAATCAAATGAAGCTGTTTTGAATTTTCACTTTGTCATACTTATCTTATATTTGATATTATTTTTAATATCACGCATGCATTATGGAATTACACGGCAATAAAACCTTTGTGGGAGTTTGCTGTGCGCAAGTTGGCTGTCGCGTTACCCACATTGCAACAGTGATTCCACCCTAAAAGTCCTTCATTAGCTGTAAAGCGCTTTGGGAGGTCCGGTGGTCGTGAAAGGCGCTATATAAATGCAAGTCTTTCTTTTTTCATTAGCCAAGTGGTGACCACAAAAAGCACAGCCTGTACAAATGCTGCAGGAGCTGAAAGGTCTCTTTAGAACTGACCTATAAATTTCTGTTTACGTGCCCATTTTCTGCTTTGAATTTGGTCTCTTACATCACTGAGGCTGCACAATTCCTGCAAGGACTTGCACTGGAATGGACATTTGATGGTTTAAATGCACAACTCTGTTTTTGTGTTATTGCATGTTGCCAACTTTCCCAGGTTTCTTTTTTTATGTCTCACTTACGCCGGAATCAATTTTAACACAAAAGTAGAGAGATGTTTGTCATCTGATGTACATTTTACAATTTGTAACGTTTGTATTCATTTTCTAGTCAGTTTTTCTCACTACTGTTTACACTGGATTTGGCGTAGTGCCTGAGCATGCCGTCACCTCGACCTTGAATGCACAAAATGCTGGCAGGGAGAGCACTGCAGCTTTTAATCTTATTCAAATAAATTATAGCATGGACTAAATTAATGCAGTTACCCAGTGCGGTGTACTGTAAACCGGTGCAGCCTATAACAACCCAACAGAACTGACAGCCACACGATACAAACTGTCTCGTTAATTAGTAATGCGATAGCCACTGTGCATGCTGATCATTTATTGCATCCTTCACGTTGACTAAGTTGTTGAGAAAAATTGCCTCATTTCTGGCGAAATCTCCTCTTCAAACCCCGACCTTAAGAACCTCGTACCTTAAACCGTTTATATTTTATTTGACGGATGTCTAGGCCCAGAGAAAAAATAGTTTCGGCTCCAATCTAGTTACAGCTGAGATGGTTATACAAAATCATAATGAAATTACAAAAAAAAAGATCGTTTAATGGAGTCGTTCCTTTTTTTGAATTGAAGTATTCACAAAGACGAATTAAATTAGTGTAACAAGAATGTTTTCAAATAAATTATGACGTTCAGTTGGAAGTAACGTGACTGATATCAATAAGAACGCAGGACACCGCGTCATCCACTCCTTCCCAATCACCCTCTGTAATTTATAATAGTACAGACTCTCAACAGGGCGTCCCAAGACAGGGCAGTTCCAGCGAGCTAAATAACAGAGATGTAGCGGTTATAATATAATTAATTAAAATGAACCATTCACGAACCGGGGAGTGGCATTTCATCTGATCTCGCTATAATTTTTTCCTGGTACCCTCGTGTTTTAAATCTGGTGAAATAACTGGCTAGCATTCAAAAGGAAATGAAATGGTTGAGAGAAGACATGAGCACCTCCGAGTAAAACACAACACCCACAAGTTACTACCCTCCGAAAATAAACCATTGCGGCTTTGTAATATTTTGATGTCGCCTCCCAAATCCGTGCCATCTTTCATGTTACTCCCATTTTGAATCTCTTCAATCAGGTTTCTGCACAGCTTTAGTTCTGAAACGGCCCTATCCAAAGTCACAAGCGACATCCCTGCGACTGTGGTGCACTATCCATCTTCATCCTCCTCAAACTCTACACCTTTGATATGGTTTACCACATCACCCTCCTTTAAAATCTTTGTTTTCTAGCTCAATTGGACTGCCCTCCTTTGGTTCCACTCTTACCTATCTGACTATAGCCAGAGCATCTCTAGCAATGACTTGTCTTCCCCGCCCAGCACCACTGCCTCAAGTATCTATCCTTGCCCCCTCTCTTCCGCATCTGCCTGCTGTCCCTTGGCGACATCATCTTCAGACATGGGTTCAGCTTCCAAATGTACAGTGACAACACGAGCTCTACTTCTCCACCAATTCTCTCGCCCTTTCTACTGCCTTTGTGTTGTCACCCTTTGACCAAATTCGAGTCTTGGATGAACCACAATTTTCTCCAGTTAAACTTTTGGAAAACAGAAGCCAATGCCTTCATCCACCTGTCAAGAACTCTATATCTTTGCCACCATTCAATCCCTCTCCCTGGTAACTGTCACGGAGTCTTGCCCTGACCATGAGCTGTGCGCTCCACAACAAAACCTACCCAATTCAATAACATCGTCCGCCTCCCTCCCTTCCTCAGTGTATCTGCCTCTAAATCTCTCATACCTGCCTTCATGACTTTTAACGGCAACTCCATTGCTCTCCTGTCTGGTGTCTCATGCATCTCCAAAACTCTGTTGCCCCAAAGCTAATCCATCACCTCTGCCTTCATTGGTTCTGCGTCCTCCAATGCTTCAAATTTAAAATTCTCAACCTAGTGTTTACATTTCTTCTTAGCTACACCTTCCCTATCTCTGTAATATCCTCCAGTCCTACGCCCCCACTCCCTCAACTCTCTGTTCCTCTAACTCTGATCTCTTGTATGTCCCTCCCACCACTGACCTTCAGCTGCCTAGGTTCCGAGCTCCACAATTCCCTCCCTAAACCCTTCCATCTCTCCAACTCCATCTCCTCCTTTAGGACCCTCTATAAAACCCACGTCTTTGACCACGCTTTTGAGCACACCTTCTAATCTTTCCTTCTTTGGCTCTGCGTCCGTTTTATTTGAGTTAAACTTCTATGAAGCATCTCGGGACGTTTTTTTCTTAAGTTTCGTAAAAAGAAAGTGAAGGCGCTATATAAATACGTTATTATACTGATAATGCGTTATATAAACGCCAGTAACGGTATTATCAGATAACATATCACATAATACGACGACCAAAACTAAGTCAAGGCAGGTTAAATAACAGGATGGTTTATGTAGAATAACATTATAAAAATTAAGCTGTAAACGTTGCGCATGTAAAAATGACGATCAGTTACGATAGCCCCGTTACTATTCTCGAGTTGCCGCGACAAGCCTCCTAGTTGGCGCACGGTTATAGCAGGGTGCGCGGATATTTTACACAGATACAGCAACAATAGAAACGTTTGATGCTTCGTGCTACATTGGAGAATGGGAAGGAACACGGCACAAGGAGAGAGGGCAAAACAGTGTGGGGAGGGGAAGAGAGTGCTGAGCCTGTAGAAGAGGTGGGGCGAGCGTTAGAAGGGAAGGAATGTAGGGATTAAGAGGAAAGTAAGATACAGAGAATGATTCGGGGAGATGGTGCAAAAACAGTAAAGAGCTAGAGAAAGGGAGAACGAAGGATGAAAGTTAAGAGAAAATGACGAGAGAGAAAGAACTGTTCTTATTCCAATGTAAATTATTTTATACTTATATCTAGCAAGGAATGCAATCACTGCTGGGACTCTACTGTATTCCTATAGCTTAGATAAGATCAACCACAGACATACTTTAATGCGATTTAACAAGGAATTTCATTGCAGTGCAGTTTATTAGTTGATTGGTTTGACGTATTCTTTTCCTCAGGCGACTAAGGGCGAGATTATACAGTCAAGTTTGCGTTGCTGTGAAGTAATTTCTGCTTCACAGTATTTCTATTGTGGTAGTATAACTCCAGAGTCGTGTCCTGACTTTTGAATGGGTGCCGTGACATTCTTTAGAAGTGCTTGACTTTAACACTATACATAGAATCACACAGTATGTACAGCACGGAAACAAGCCATTCGGCCCAACAGGTCCTTGCCGGCGTTTATGCTCCAAACGACCCTCCTCCCGTCCCTACTCCAGCTCACTCTATGAACATATCCTTCTATCCCTTTCTCCCTCGTGTGTTTATCTAGCTTCTCCTTAAATTCATCTGTTATTCGCCTCAGCCGCTCCCCGCGGTAGCGAGTTCTACATTCTCACCACTATCTGGGTAAGTGCTTTTCTCCTTAATTCTTTATCGGGTTTAAAATTCTTTATTGGATCAAAAACAATCTCAATCCAGTTGCTGGTGGGTGTGGTCCCACAGCAAAGATTGCACTCCATTTGAAATCTCATCTCATTTAAAGATCACGGGATGGCTAATATATGGAATATAGCTCATACATAGTCTGAAACTGGGGTTAGAAAAGGTCTACAGGGTTTTCTGGGCCTATTGGGCATCTTGTAAGTTGAAACCATTTTTTGCAATGTTTTGGTAAAAGCAGATCCCTGGTCTATGCCCTGAAAAGATTCCAATATATAGACCAGAAGCGAAGCTGCATGAATAAGTATCAGATGCCATGTTGAGGTCTCTCCTGCACATCAGAGTTCCAATTAGAGTCACAAGCGCGTACTGCAAGGTTGGAAACAATGATCTAACCACCAGTAGCTGCAGTGTAAATATAGGCTAAGGCTGATTTTATTTTGCTTATTGTGCGTTGGTTCGGGTTACTCATTGACCCCCAAATTGGCAACATAACCCTGGAGTCAAGTCTGGGATGCACTGAGGCAAATTGATGTAGGATTCTTCTTGGGTCGGCCATCTAACTCCGACACAGTGTCATTCGAGGGTTCCAACTGCTCAACTACATTTTTGGACCTTCTGCGTAAACTTGTAATCCTTTATTTTGCTAAAGAAAGCAGTCATTTCTACATGAGAACAGAATGTAGTTCACAGTTCTTGTATTCATACTCGATGTATTTGTTACAGCTCACTAGACGGTCATTCGGATCCTCAGAAGCTATTCACAGTTGCTGTACTCATGCTGATTCATGCTGGTTTGAGACTCCATTTTCACATAAAAGCACAGTTCAGTTAAGTTACTTTACTCCTGGCTCAGTTTGTCAGTTATTTACGATGAGGATGAGTTCACCTCCCCACCCGCCCGCTTCCCCCCCCCCCCCCCCGCCCCCCCCGCCTTTCCGCTCCATACCCGGGTACCCTCCAATTCTGTGGCCGAGATAGATAAAATGCTTTTCTACATGCATCACGGCCGTGAGTTAGATGGGTGACAACGTAACATCAGCTCGCCGCTGTGCAATACTTATCGACTGACTCGGCATCAAAGGCCAATGCATCTTTGGCCAAATCAAAGAACACGGAGTCCTACGACAAAACGGTATGTACGCTAGAGAACTATTTTGCGCCAACGAAATGTATTTTGATGGAGAGGTACCAATTTCATAAAAGGGAGCAAGGGAACGGTGAACCAATCAAACTGTATATAATTTCATTAACTGAACTGGCCGCTATGTGTACTCAGCGCTCAGAGAAAATGATCAGGGATCAAATTATTGAGGAAACAATGATCCTCTGCATTCGGGAACGCTTGCTAATGGAGGATGATAAATTAACGTTGGATAAAGCAACTCATTTGGCCACCCAAATCGAATCAGTGCTTTCTGATTCAAACCCGACCACATTCCCTGCTCCCCCTGTGCAGCAGACTGCAGCTACAGCCCACGTGCAAGGCGTTCGTCCAAAGTGGAAATTACAGCAGAGACCCAGTGCTAGTAATAAGCCACCCACTACGGATCCCGGGCTTAACTTCTACTGCTTTAACTGTGGGTACAAACCACACTCAGCAAAGAGTCCTAACTGCCCTTCATGTGGAAAGAAATTATCTGCATGTGGTAAAAATGAACCATTTTTCTAGTGTCTGTCGCTCATCACAGCATATTTGACAAATGGATGATCCCAATAGTGATAAACCTAGTATGGTTTACACCGTTAGTGACATTTCACACATCAGTTCAGGCAAATTCAAGGACTGTGAGTTAAATATTGATGGCATGTCCTGCTGCCTCTCATTGACCTTGGAGCCAAAGTCTCCATTTTGAGCGAGGCTGTGTACAAAACGCACTTCACCACTGTCAACTGCAGCCTGCAATTTCCATTCTACATGCGTACTCTGACTTCAAAATTGAGGTACTTGGGGTCATATCTGTCCCGATATACTACAAGGACATAACATTGGAGAACTTTTCTTTTTATGTCATGAAGGGATGAAGCCTCATGGGTGTTGACCTTTTTGACAAGCTTGGGTTCAAAGTTTATGACCCAACTGGCACACCTGTGTACACGGTGGACTTTGAAAAGCAGTATCCCTCAATCTTCACAAGATTTGGAGTGACAACAAAATTCAGCCATGGTCCCCGTGCTGACCCTTCCATCAACTGATTATGCAGCGACTTCGCTGTCTTCCATTTGCGGTTCGCGACCAAGTATCCGCAGAATTAACATGACTCGAATCTCAGGGAATCATTGAGAACATCGACTCCTCTCCCTGCATCTCGAACTTAGTCATTGCTTGGCGTAAAAATGGGGAGATCCGCCTATGCATCGACCTAAAAGAGATGAACAAGGCTATCATCCCCGACAAGTACCCTCTTTCTACCATCAACGAACTGTCTTCAGAATTCCACGGCTCAATAGTCTTTACGAAACTCGACATCTGCTGCAGTTACCTACAAATATCCCTAGCGGAGGACAGCAAACCGCTCATGGCATTCGCGATGCATGATGGTCTGTATCAGTATTGATGTATGCCCGATGGACTATTTCCTGCACCATGCATTTCAGAAGACTGTCACTACTATGCTAGCAGGCATAGAGGGAGCCCTCAATCTGCTTGATGATATCGTCATCCATGGACGGACAATGGAAGAACATGACCAGTAACTTCGCGCAATTATGGCTAGACTTGCTACATATAAAATTACACTTAATGTCGATAAGTATACATTTGCTGCTGGAGAAATACACTTTCTGAGCTACAGAGTCATAGCACAAGGTGTCAAACCGATGCTTGACAAGATTGACGTGATCCAGTGAATGCAGGAGGCTACCAACATCAAAGAACTTTCCTAATTCCTCGGCACTTAACATTTCTATCTGAAGTTCGTCCCGCACTACGTGTACATTAATGAACCACTTTGCAAGTTGCCATGCAAGGACGTCCTTTGGGAATGGACAGATTTCCAGGCTCAGGCATTCACCACGCTTAAGGAGAAAAACACATCCCCTGTTATCCTAGTGCACTTTGATTCGAATGCCATTATGTATGTCACCACGGATGCATCAGGCACCACCTTGGATGCTGTGCTCTTGGAATGGATTGAAGGCCTGGAACACCCAGTCGCCTTCGTCTCTTGCGTGCTCTCGTCTTCAGAATGTAAATACTCTACAGGGAAATGTGAAGCACTCACTTGCATCGACACATGTGAACGTTGCCACATCTATCACTATTGTAGGAAATTTACCCTTTGTACAGATCACCAAGCGCTAACTATGCTACTCGCTACAACTGGATCTGGGTACAGACCACTACAAATCAGTCAATGGTCAGATCGCCTTCATCGGTATAACTTTGATGTACAGTACATCACTGGCAGTCTCAACCACATAGCTGACATGCTCAGCCACTCGACATCTGCTTCAAACTCTGGTGCTGACTTGTTCACAGATAATGACACATATGTCACATCGATCATCACTCAGTCTATAAGACACCTTGCCTCTAGCGATGAACTCAAAACCAAATCACAGAGTGATGCTATGCTCCAGCACGCGTGTCACTTCCTCCAGACTGAGTGGCCTAAGAAAATTCCAGAAGAGCTGAAAACCTTCCACAGATTCTGCGATGAATTTTCCACTTGGAACGATGGCTGCCTAGCTCATGGTGATAGAGCAGTAATTCCCAAATCATTTCAACAGCATATTCTCTCATTGGCACCTGATGGACACCCTGGCATTGTCCACACGAAGCAGAGGTGTTGCGATTCAGTATGATGGCCTGGGATTGACACTTGAATCGAGGATTTTGTCTCACTCTGCGAAGCATGCAGTCTGAGCGAAAAGGCCACAAACATCCAACCAGCACCAATGAAGCCTATTCCATGGCCACAAAGACCATGGCAACAACTTCAGTTGGGTATCTTTGGTCCAGTTGAAGCAGCTCCACAGAACCAGCGTTTCCTTGTGGTAGTACATGACCTGCATTCCAAATGGCCTGAAATCACTACAAGTTCAGTGACCTCATCAACGATCATCACTATTCTGCAGCATATGTTCACGATTGGGACCTCCCAGAGGTTATAATCACTGAAAATGGACACAGTTTGTGTCTGACGAGTTAGTGGATTTCCTCACTCGTCATGCTATCGAGCATCGCCTTACTGCTTGGTACAATCCTCAAAACAACTGAGGTGTTGGAGCATTTTAACTGCATCATCAAAGAGAGTTTGAAAGCCAACCTCCCAGAAGGCCAAACATTTGACGAAGCAGTTCAAACCATTCTCTGCACATACCATTCGACAAAGCACATACTAATGGGGAAGACACCCGCTGAGCTCATGATTGGGTGGAATCTTTGCTGTCTACTGGATATTCTGAAACCCCAGCCAAACCTAGCATGAAGAGACCAGCAGGATGGAACAAAGGCACTGTTCTCTTTCCCAACCAAAACCTAGAGCAAACACCGCAAGCTCCACACTAGTCTCAGCGTATTAGAACACGACCTGACTATCTCAATTACTTTGTCTGTACATTGGCTTTGGTTTTAAAGGGGGGGGGGAAATATATTGTGTTCATACTCTATTCAATGGTTACAGCTCATTGGAGGGGTATTAGGACCCTGCGGGAGCTATTCACAGCTGCTGTACTCATGCTGGTTCATGCCGGTTTGGGACTCCATTTTGGGTTGTATAAAGTTAAGTTAAGTTACATTTCTCCTGGCTCAGTTTGTCAGTTATTTATGCATACACAACAACAGTTATAACTATACTTTGCATCCACCAGCTAACAGGCTCATATTAGTATATGTGAAGCATGATTGACAAGCAGCAAACTACAGATATGCTGCTAACTCCAGGTACCTTCAGGCCACTCTTGAATGCAAGTGTGGAGCTCTGTTTTCTGGCTACTTAATTCTTAATATTAGGAAAGACGAGAGCAACATTCTCTCTTGCTATTGAAAGGAATCCGATGTTTTAAAGTTCCTACTAGTCCAATGGGCCGTCTGCACATTTTTCAAATCGGACTTTGAACTAGGATGGGGTTAGTTGTAGCCACTATAAACTTCAAAGTCGTGGAATTTCTCTTGGAAATCTCAGGCTGTTAGGCTTGATGTTGGGTACACACTGCAGCTGCAATTTGCGGGTGGTTCGTAGCAGTTTGGGTTCTGCCCACGCTTACATTACTCGGCTCCTGAATGACTGGAACTCGATTCCTCCTGCTTAGGATATAAGGACGTGCAGAGCTTGTTCCCAACAGTTACTTTGACATTGAATCCAGCTTTACCCTGAAAGCCAGCGCACAGCGGAAATTGCCCTCCACAGCGATGTGAATGCATTCTTATTGCGGTGGATCGATTGCGATTTGACACCAACTATATTGATATTTACACATGAATACCTATCCGAAATAGCATGAAACTGGTAGTGTAACCGCTTATAACAAAATATGAATTTGTAGGTACTGGGTGCTGTTCTAGATGGTCGTATTTGTATTATCTGACGTTAAATTTGCATTACTTAAAAATACCCACTCGGTGTGGGAATGGTGTGGGGCATGTCACACTGGTTTAGCAGCGAGGCACTTTAGAAGTTCGGACACCTCACATTGGTGGAGCATCTAACAATCATATATCTAACGAGAAAATGCTTGGTGCTGACATCAGATGCCCGGCCTAGAAATAATTCCTTCCTCAGCATGATCATCTCCCAATAGAATACAGAATGTCATTACAATTCAAGTAGGTACGGGCAATTAATCCAAGCTTACAAGGATTTTTAGATGTTGCTTTTATAAATTTACTGTCAGTAAAGGCTTGGATATTTCGCCAGTTTAACATACAGGCCACCGTAATCAAAGACATTTACTCGTGAAGTGACAACACACGTCATATTATTTCGAGAGTTTGGCCTTTACCACGACGGTGTGGGGAGTTTCCATGAAGATTTTAAACTTTGGCACCAAGTGCTACTTTTGTGCCATTCACCATACAATGAGAATCCAGGTCCATGGCCATGTTGTTACTGAGCTACAAGCGAGTGGATACCAATGTAAGTATTGGGCCAAAAGGATATGCTCTAAACGGTCACAAAACCCTCACTGGAAGAAAAGATGAAAGTTCCGTTCTTTAAGTGGATAATATTTGTAAGTAATGAAGCTTGTTACAGACGAATGCTCCCTTTACCAGTTTCCAATTACACGTATTAACATCTAAAGCAGATTAAAGTATGCCTGCTATTATCTGGCTATCTGTAATTATCTGATCCAATCTTTTTGCTGTAAAGGTTAGTGGAGTTTGTTTCAATAGCAATTTATATGCAGTGAGGTCTAGGATCTCATTGGATTAGAGTCTTTTTTATTGAAGATAATAAACTTATCTGGATAGTTAAATGGTTGGTCCCAGCAGCCATTGAAAATCAGCATACTTTCCTCTGTGTGAGTGGTACTAGGCAGTAAAAATATTTTAATTTACTGTGAGAAAATCGTGAGGAGAATAACATATCATTAGATCAATCGATTAAATATATATATAATCACGAAACATAGCACTGAGAAAGTTGCATTGTTTGCTGAATACATCAAAGTGCAAGTTTTTATTCTTTCTGGTGGTCTTGAGAACTAATTAATTAAAATGTTGCTTCTCGGTGGAATTGTGTGCACCGTGATTGTTCGTTGATTCTGATTTTAGAAAGCGGCAAATATTCATTTAAGAAAGGGATTCTGCGTCTGTTTTGTGTGTTCCAAAATATTTTGTGATTAAAAAAAAGGCTGCTGATTATATTTCTATGCATCACTTCAGACTTGAATTGATTACTCAATATTATTATTTGAGCATCAGTCGTGGCTCAGTGGGATGCACCCGTGCCTCCGAGTAAAAAGGTTGTGGGTTCAAATCGAGAGTTAAGCACAAAAATCTAGGCTGACGCGCCAGAGCAGTGCTAAGAGCGTGCCGCCCTATCGGAGGTGCCGGCTTTCGGTTGAGACCTTAAACCGAGGCCCCTTCTGCCCTTTCAGGTGGACGTATATGATCCCATGGTACTATTTCGAAGAAGAACAGGGGAATTATCCCCGGTGTCCTGGCCAATACTTTCCCTAAACAGGTTATCTGGTCATTATCACATTGCTGTTTGTAGGATCCTGCTGTGCACAAATTGGCTGGCGCGTTTTTTACATTACGACAGTGACTATACTTCAAACAAATCCTTCATTGGCTGTAAAGCGCTTTGGTGCGTCTGGTAGCCGTGAAAGGCGCTTTGGAAATGCACATCTTTCTATTAAATAAATAAGTTGTGTTTATAGAGCACCATTCCAAAGCACCACAATCAATTCATTATTTTGAAGTATAGCCATTGATGTAAGGCAGGCACACATTGCAGCAAATTTGCGCGTAGCACGGTCCCATAAACAGCTATGAAGTAAATGAGCGGTTACTGTATTTTAGTAATGTTGATTGAAGGATTTTCTATGGCCAGGACATCGGGAAAACTCCCTTGCTCTTCTTTGTATAGAGCCATGAAATATTTTGCATTCCTCTGAGCAAACAGACTGAGCCAGATGTCTCATCCCAAAGCCTGCACCTCGGACAGTGCAGCTTTCCTTCAGTACCGTCGTGATGTGTCAGCCTAGATGTGCTCAAATACGTGGAGTGGGGCGAGAGTCCGATTCTCGGACTCAGGAATGAGCGTGCTACCACTGAACCAAGATTCAGCCAAAGAGCAAAACGTACAAATGGTTCCATGCTATTTCGTAACCTTAGCAACAAAAGCAATACATATTGCAGAATGCTGCAATGTTTAACTAGTTACCTCAACTCTTGCAAGTATCGCACACATCCGGAGAATACTTTAAAATGCAATGATTAATGACACGATGCTCTGATTTAGTGACTTTTTTCATTGATTACTGACTCGGTGCATTGATTAGTACCCGATGCATTAGTCAGTAACCCAGCGCATTAATTAGCGACTTGCTGAATTGATTAGTGATTCGGTGCATAAATTAGTGATTCAGTGCATAAATTAGTGACTCGGTGCATAAATTACTGTCATGGTGCATAATTAATTATTCGGTGCAATAATTACTGACTCTGTGCATTGATTGGTGGCTTGTTACATGAGTAATAATACTAGAAGTGAAATAGTCTAGTCCGGCGCTGCACTCGTGCAGTTTTCACGTATCTTAATCTGCCGTAGATATTTTATGCTCAAAATGAGGGAAACAAATCAGTAAATATTTAATGAACGACTACCGGGATACCATTGCCCTTCAAGGATGAACTTTAAGACGATTAGTGTTTAGGCTGATTCAGAAGGCTGCTTTTTGGACTATTTCTCCAACAATATTTTCTAGTATTTTACTTATACTGCATATACATACAGATAGAATTTTACATACAATTTACATTAATTTATATATTATCTGGCTATCTGTGATTACACTATGCAAATAACCTTGAGCCTGACTGAGAAGAGAACGAGATCTGATACATGGGGAACCAAAGCGAATTCTTTAGATCCATTTTAAGCATCTATAATTAAAATGTATTCATATGTATTTGTGCATTTTGAAAACGTTTTTAAAGATTGGTAGTGTGTTTGTTGGTTTGAATGTTATTGTTACACTTTGTAAATTTGAAAAAAAGAAGTACAAACATTGTATACCTGCCTAACTCTAAAATCTCCCGAGAGAGAGTGATTGATTATACAGAAGAAGCACCGAATGGCCCATATTCTTTACATTTCAAACAACAACAACTTGATTCGTATCAAATCTTGCCAAAAATATTGCCTTGAGATTCTGTAATCAGACTATGAAAACAGGGGAAGAATTTATTAATAATAAGTTGAACGTGGCCTTCTGTTAGAATGTGTTTTTATTCTACTTCATGCACAATACATGCAGACGGTTGTAAACGTGGTCACACATGATAGAAAACAAAATATTATGCCTGTCACTTTCTGAAGCGAGTAACGCAGAAGAGAGAAAGGGTTGTTGCTCAATTCCAGACAGTCTGAGAAACGCAGCGAATTGTATATTTAAATTGGTAGAACACAAAACAAAAACCAAGACAAATATCAGGATATTGAGGAAACTTACAAATCTATGAAGTAAATTGCCATCGTAATGGGAAACTAAATTAACACAGACCGGATATTGCATCATAACCCGAGTGTTGTCAACCGGATGTTATTGGCGACAGAAATCGATATTTATTCACAACCAGAAACATGCTGGTAAAGATAATACGTCTGGGCCACAACAAGGAGATTCAAATGTATAAGCACGATGTAAGAGACACATCTGATAGCAATTATAACCATAATAAAATCTTACCAAGGGTTGTTAGTGAGTCATCTCTATAGATTAAATTAACATTGATAATTGGACAATGTGTGCGGTAGTACATTCATTGGATCTTTAGAAACGATAGCGAAACAGTCTTTGCTAATCCACTTTATATAACAGATGATGTGGATAATAAGGATGTATTGTGAGTTATAGGGTAAATAAAAATAGATTTTAGTTCCAGAAACGTCAAGTATATACATTATTCGCAGATAATTTGAAGAGAAGTTGGAAATATGGAACACAGGCTCACACATGCATTGACCCACATTAACACGCCTATTCACATTCATGTATTCATGCACTAATTTTCACCGATACAGATAGGCTCATACACTCACATAACCGAATATACACACATATACAAATATGCCACAAATCCCTAAGTAAAAATAGTCTGTAGACGAGAGAGGTTCAACCAAGTTTTTTTTAAGTAGACTCAAAGTTACAAACAACTTTATTTTGCTTCAGTACTCTCCAGATACGAAGACGTTTAGAAAAAGTGCATATTCAACAAATGTTATACATTCTCATCACAGGGTTACATCCGGAACAAGGGATAATTCAAAGTTATCTATTTGAAATTAAAGAATTCATTTCAATGAAGAGAAATTCTTCCATTGTAATTAGTCGACTGAATTTAATATTGCAAAAACCAAAGGACGATTAGAACTTTGACAGAACATGATAATTTTGAAGTATTTTATGTAAACGTCATACGGATATTCATGATCAATTTATTGAGGAAATATTTCCATAACACGAGAAGCAAGTGCTGCGGCGATAGATTTCATACAATCCTAGAAATTACGGCAGAAAATCGTTCTACACATTGACTGGCACGCTTCACTATAATTCCACCCCATCCCTTCCCTTCCCTTTCAAATACTTATCCGATGACTTTTAAAATGATGCTCCTCCTGAATGTTATGCTCCAATTGTACAACTTAACAATCACTTTGTGGATTCCGTTCTAATATGCCATCAACGTTACTTTTGGAAACATCTAAGACGAATATTGGGTACATTTTGTTACACATGTTACCTACACATAGATTTAGAATTTTAACTTCTCGGATCCTCTCCTGTTCATGTTACACCTAATGCATTTAATCACACCCTATTGACTCAAGTCATATAATCTGCGATCCAGAAACAACAGCTTGTATTTATAATCTTAAACCAAGCATAAAATAATCCTTCAATTATGAATTGCTCAGCACATTAATGGTCACAAGCAACACATGTCAGCCATTCCACTAATAACGTCTTGTAAAACAAACCATGGTAAGACAAAGTGGTTTAATTTAGATTTAGCTGCAGTTTGGCAGAATCAATGAGCCGGAGACCATATGCATCACACATTAATTTATAAGCCGTCTGTGGACATCCAAATCGATTGCTAATACAGCTCCGTATTTATCAAGATTAAGGGAAATGATAAGCAACATATCCTTGGGTTAGCAATAGCTATTGACCCATGTCTTAAATCTGAATTTAAAAATATCTAAATGTGACATGAGGATAATAAACAGCGATGTTTGCGGAGAGCTCCTTCCCCACGAAGCACTTGTACGGAAGATCTAAGCGACATGTTTACAGCAGCGTGAAATGCGTTGGTATATGTGATTAGAAACGAAACATGTAACCATCGTCATTTGCAGTCTAAAGCTAGAAGGTATGATTTCTTTCAACAATCTACTTTGAATTATTAAGACATTTCTTTAGTTTCCGAGTCAACCATGCATACCTTCTGTGCACTCGCTAATTTGGAATTTAGGGTCGGTGCAGCGTTTTCTGCCCCCGTTCAGGGCAATAACTGGAACGTACGGTAATTGGATTAACCAGCCGATGTAAATCGGAAATGCGGAATTGAGAGAAATAGCAATAACGTTCCAGGATAAAGCAAGTTGTAACTTAAATATATATTTGCCAATAAAACGAGCATGCATTCTAACACAGACTCATTTCTACGGTATCTGTATAGGAGCACCCTTTCGCTAGCTTTATTTTGGGTACTGTATGTATTTCACAACGCCTTGTTTTCAATGGTAATATGTGTAGATCGGTGAATCTATTCGAGAAATAAAATATATAAACATTGAAACGTTGCAGACGTACCATTGGCTGTCAATTAGTGAATAATAAGAAAGGCTATAAAAAGGGAATAAATTGTAAGAAAGAAGGGAAAGTTAAAAAAATGAAACGGCCACGTGACCAGTTGAATGTAATTGGAGGAATGAGTTGCAATGGGGCGAATATATTTTTCTCTGACTTTTCTCTCAAGTCCGTAGTTCCGAATGACATTGTTAGTTTTTCTTCTCTTATTCTTTAGAATAGGTGCCAATCCTACCACGGTACATTATGCTATTACTTGATTTCCAACAGGTGACTACGAAATCTGATGTTTTCAGAAGCAGCGCGCCTACACTAAGAAGCAGCATCATTTTATGATTTGATGTTAATGTTGGACTATAATCTATCCATCCATCAATGCTCAACAATTGTGGTTACTATTCTATGCACATTTCAGTTTCCGTGAATATGGTTCTTTATGTATACCCATGTCTCTATGGTGCACCACTGGTGTGTAATTGCACACTTAGCTGGTATGTTTCTCTGAGTGTACTAAGTAACATAATCATGTTCAGCATGGTTTTTACTATGGCATTAATTTTATATCCATGACGGTTATAATTTGTAATAATTGCCATAAAGCTATGATTATTTATACTTCTAATATAGCCCAGCTCGCAGCTGTTCAGCAAAGCGCAAAAATAAAGAAATACATTTCTTTAACAAAATGCTCAAAATCAGCAATGAAGAAATTAGAAATACCTGATGTAATAAATGCAATTTTAGCTACTCTAAATATCAGCTGAGTAAATACATTGAACAAATAAATAACAATTTTCAGGATCAACCATAAACTCTCCGATTATTAAATGTTATATTGATTTCAGCGTTTATAACATATAATTAACAATTCGCCGTAATAGTACAGCACACCAATGCTCCAATATTTTATGAGTACAGATTCAAAATGTAGCTTCTCAAAATGATGTAAAATAGGCATTCCGTGTCAACAAATATAACAAATTAAGTTGAATCCATTCCATTCAAGGAGGATTGTATGGAGCCATTCTGATCTGTTTCACTGTGCTCGATTTGGGGGAAATAGGTGATAGTGCTTCATCAGCAGAGTATCTGTCCTGTTATTTCCAAATGCCCAAAGCTGCCATTTTAATAACATCTTTAAAAACTTATTTCAGAATAATAAGAAAAAAAATGTTTGTATAATGATTTCTGAATTAAGTTGGGGCATTATTTGCTACTTCTGTGTTAGAATCCAAAACACATAATAATAATTGTAACACATTTCAATTTGTTCAATTATTTCACTTGTTTTTTTTAATTGTTTTTTAAAGTAATACAAAACTTTGCTAATTTATATACATGCCGAGCGTTTCATTTTAGAACTAGTTTGAGAGTAGACTGCATATAATAGAGGCAGTGTGAAGACCGGATAGAAGCTAGTTGGTCGGGTATAATTCTAAGAAGCAATTGGGTCATTTTAGCATAAAAAATATCATGTGAAAGAGACATTCAGCTTTAAGAACAACATTTATCTAGATAACTTATAATAAAGACTGATTTTTTAAAGTAAAACGTAACTATAAGATATACAAATCAAAAGTATTTATATTTGGATAAGCATAGCTTGTTAATTTTTAAATCATATGAAATATTGTACTTAGACACATATTTTATAACATTGGCTTGACAGCTATTAACAGGCCAGGGCATGCACACATAATGTGCTAACATATGTATATTTAATTGTCAAAAGTATTTCATGAAATAAGACAACATTTCACAACATAATACATGAGCGGTTATGCTACTTTATCGTAAATGTCAACTTATCCTAATGTAAACGCTGTGCACCGACAGCTCTATAAATTATTGAAAGATATAGCTGCACATATACACCGAAATATTCTGATCTGGAGGTTTATCTGTGAGATACATTAGCTTATCATGCATGGCTGTAAATTATTGTCCTTTGAATATCGCTATATCTTATTTATTTGCCTTACGTGTGTTTGTGTGTGTGGCCATCTATGAAGCTATCCATTTGCTTCTTTGTTTATCTCCAGATTTTCATCACTCCAGTATTGGCGGCCGTGCTTTGGGCCTAAAGGTCTAGAATTCCCTCCCCAAACCACTCCGCCTCTCTCTCTCTCTTCCTTTAAAACGCTACTTAAAACCCATTTCTTGGACCAAGCTTTTGGACACCTGTCCTAATATCTCCTTAGCAGCTCGGTGTCAAATTGTCTTTGATAATATCAACAGAAATGTGTTGGAGAACACTCATATGAAGCAACTTGGGACGTTTTACTATGTTAAAGACGCTATATAAATGCACGTTGTTATTATCTATCTATCTATCTATCTATCTATCTATCTATCTATCTATCTATCTATCTATCTATATCCAGAGAGACAGGAAGAGAACAAGTCTCTGGTTGTATTGTATATCATAGATGGTGAATTGGGATTCTGTCCCATCTTAGGATCACGTGGCAACTTCCATACGCCAGTGACCTCCGCCTTTACCTCCAGATGGTCTTGGAGTACAAAGTTCGAATTTTGAATGTTACAAAGAGGAACTTTCGTCCCTAAATCAAACATTCAAAGCTCACCGTGATATATAAAACGCTTCTCCGTGTTCTTTCCAAGGGAGACAGGCATTATTTAAAGCTGATATCAATGTTTTGATTGTTCTGTTCTATAATTGTTGGTCGGTTTAAAGAGTTCGATTTCAAGACAGATATGCTTAATGGTTTCACAGAAAAAACAAGAATAGCCCGATGATATAATAAAATCTTATAGCATAGAAGGTGGCCATTCGGCCCATCGTGCATCTGCCGGCTCTGTGAAAGAGCGATCCAATTAATCCCACTGCTCTGCTCTTTCCCCAACACCATGCAATGTTCACCCCGTCAGCCAGTGCCTGCCAGATCATAATAATTGGCTGCTTAAACAAATCCTCATCTCCTCTCTGGTCCTTAAATCTGTGTCCTCCGCCAGTGGAAGTAGTTCCTCCTCATTTACTCTATGAAAACAAACAGTTATCTGTTTCTTCCTGGTTAAGGGGAGGGGGCGGGGCGGATCCAGTCGGTAAGTTTACTCTGTGACCCCACCAGAAAAACTCAGCGTATTAGTACACTTCCCATCAAAAGAAAATGATGCGTTATGAAACCCCGTTTCCAAATCGAGAAAAACGCGACACCTGTGGTTGGATTGCATTGCTTCCACGAGGAGGAATAATTGCTCTTGTCGCTACGTGCAGTTCCGTGGTAAATAATTTATCTGATCTGCATTGTCACTGAAATGTTAATTCCATTCAAAAACATGTTACTACACACAGAAAAATAAGGCGTTTACAATTTAGCTGCAAATAGGAACTACAGGAAATATGAGGAAACAGTTGAAGAATAAGAGCTATTTATTCTAAGAATAATGCCTCCTTGTCGATAAGGGCCTTGGAATTCTGATGGGGGACAATATGTAAGCCTACATCTGCAATCTCTCTCTGTGTTGGGCCTTGAGCATCATTTCATACAGGCCAACACCTCCGCTGCATGAGAAATGAATAACAATTTCTCTGCAGTATTGACGTATCATCCCACATCAAGGTTAAATTTCGATTGTAACTTTTCTCAAATAAATTTTCAATTAATTGAAGACTTTAATTAAAGTGTTGGGTTCTCCAGTGCGTTCACGTGTTTCTTGATGCAGGGCCTTCCTGTAAAACCACATTTCATTACATTTTAAAGCGATCTATTCTTTATGAGAGTCTATTATAGAACCAGAGAATGGTTACAGCACAGAAGGAAGGCATTCGGCCCGTCAAGCCCGTGCCAGCTCCATGCAAGAGCACTTCAGCCAGTCCCACTCCCCGCCCTTTCCCCGTAGCCCTGCAATTTTTCCCCTTCAGGTACTCATTCAACTCTCTTTTGAAAGCCACGATTGAGTCTGTCTCCACCATCTTTTCAGACAGTGCATACCAGATCCTAACCACTCGCTGCATAAAAAAGTGACCCTCATGTCAACTTTGGTTCTTTTGCCAAGCACCTTAAGTCTGTGTCCTCTGGATCTCGACCCTTCCACCAATTACTTTGCATTTTCCAGCAATTAACCACCCTTTCACTTCAAACACTTTTAAATAGTTATTTTTAACCTCGTTCATCTAGTCGTTTGTTGCAATAAAAAGTGTAACTTTGAAAGACTGCAATAAACAACAAAACGTGCTGGAACACGGCAAGAACACAGCATCTGGTAGAGAAGGGTTAATTCTGTACTGTAACCTAATCACCCCGCTGTGAATTTCCAACGTTATTTCAGATTCCCAGTCTATTTTTAAAAATTTGAACTTTGCGAAACTCTGCAACTTTAAAAATTGTCCGTCAGCATCCACAGGTATGTGAAGATCAGGAGCGTTTTGCAAGATATCAACCGCATATAAATAATTCAGACTTCCATTTAACATTACTTTATTTATGGGTTTCCAAGTATTTCAAATACATTTTAATATTTCGAGATGATCCTAATAAATCAGGATACATTAATTACACATGTGTAGCGTGTGGCATTGGCTTTGATGTTATTAAACATTTAATGCGCCATCCACGTAAAAGCTCATTAATTCATAACTTTGGGATTCTTCACTCCACTGGCAAGGGTGTATTTGCATGAGATGGCTTAAGATCAGTAAGGACTGAATATTATAGCTATAATGATTTATTACTTCGACTGCATAAACTGGCTGGATTCCATTATTTCCATTAATGGAAGTCATAAATACTAGCTGTGGTTTAATCGTCGAACAACCAAATTGAAATAATGTGATATTTTATACTTGCCTAACAAGTCAGACTCAACTGTTTAGCGAAATGTGCACAGTATTCCGGCATGAATACAATGTTTTGGTTGCTGCTAATGGCTAGAGCTGAGAAAGTAATCCTGCTCAGTCGCCTCCTACCACACGTGCATAACATGTGGGGCCATTACAAGGTTGCAGCCAAATACGGGGGCCGGTAGCATAGTGGTTATGTTACTGGACGAATAATCCAGTGGCGTGGATTCACGATTCAGAGTTCAAATCCCAGCAGCGGGGGAATTAAAATTCAGTTCTGGAATTTAAAAAAAAAACTAGTATCAGTAATGTTGACTATGTCTCAAACCCCCATCTGCTCCACTAATGTCCTTTAGGGAAAGAAATCTGTCGTCCTTACCCAGTCTGGGCCTATATGTGACTCCAGACCCACATGAATGTGGTTGACTCTTAGCTACCCTCTGAAATGGCAATTAGGGGTGGGCAATAAATACTGGCCTGTGAATGAATAAAAACATAAACGAGGAAATATTTTGCGGCTACTTTAGGAACAAACAATTAACGTGTAGTCCTATAAGTAATTTAGAACTTAAGCTTTAATGTTGTGCCTTTAGTGTTGTTGTAGGACTGGTGTAATTCACTTTTTCTCTATAGCAACAATTAATAGAGATTAAAGAAAGTGGTCTTCATGTCTTTGATTTGTTTTTTGGCGTAAAAGTTTGAATAGGAAAAACAATAAATATTAATACAGATGTCACTTTATCTTAGAATTAAATTTAGAATTATTTTACTTCCTCCTAACTTCACGCCAAAATCCATCATACCACAGCTGAATCATGTGATTAAAGGCAAGGTGCCTCTGGTGGACTGTAATAATTTGCTAAACGTTTCAAATGAAATATCGGCATTTGCTGATGCTTCCGCCATGACACCTGTTAGAGACCGGCTGGGAACGGACAGTTTTGGTTAGAGCGCCCCCTGTTGCAATTTCCTGCTGAGAATGGTGAATCACGAACAACAATTCCATCTATAATAAATAGAATGGAATTTCAAGATGGTTTCACATAACCATATTTCACATTCTCTCGATCTGCCACTAACTAGCAGCTGTAAGGCACAACAACACGGTGACCAGAGATGACTGAGGAAACCCCATAACTATGCAGACATGTCTATTTTAATGTTTGTGGTTATGTAACAATTACTTTTAATGTATCTGTCAGTATTGGGGATGGGGTTAGCCACAATCGGGAGTTTCAAGATTTTGCACTCATACGCATGAAGTTCCATAAGACAAATGTAATGCAGAAAATCCATTTTTCAATGTTAAATTGCCGCCACTCTAGCAACAATAAAAAGCAGATTTGCACCGACGTGAATATATAACTCGGGACTCAGATCCCGGAATTCACTAAACCAAAAAGGGCCAGACCTCCTGCGAATACTGTCCCAATGTTCTTTTCACTGCCTTGAGTAGAACTGCAATCGAGTGCAAAACTGTGTTTAAAAATAAAGAACCGAAAGCGATGTAGTGTCTTCCGGAACTCCCAAATTGCTGCTTTGTATACAAACAGCAAATGCGGTCAAGACATTGAGAGGACTCCTTGTTTGTCTTCAAATAGTATCATAGGATTTTTAGGTCCATTTGAACGCGCAGAGCGGGCCTCAGTCTCCTTTACATTGCCTCAGTACTGCTTTAGAATGTCCATCTAGATCATACCTTCAAGTCCTTGAACCCACATTCATCCTCCAGACGAGAGAACAATCACTGAGCCAAACTGTCAGTAAGTACTCAGGCTGTCCGCTCATAGCATCATAGCATCTTCGAGCACAGAACAAGGCCATTCGGAACAGGTGCTTGTGGGCACTCTTTGACAAACCTATCAAATTCGACCCACCCCAGCAAGTTTCACCCCCGGGCCAGAAGGCCGTAGATTCAGGTTCTTGAGCACAAAATCTAGGTTAACGCTCCTGTGCAGTACTGAGGGAGCGCCGCACTATCGGAGGGGCAGTACTGAGTGAGTGCTGCACTGTCGGAGGGGCAGTACTGAGTGAGTGCTGCACTGTCAGAGGGGCAGTACTGAGGGAGTGCTGCATTGTCAGAGGGGCAGTACTGAGGGAGTGCTACACTGTCGGAGGGGCAGTACTGAGGGAGTGCTGCATTGTCGGAGGATCAGTGCTGAGGGAATGCTGCACTGTCGGAGGGGCAGTGCTCAGGGGCACTGCACTTTCGGAGGGTCATTACTGAGGGAGCGCTGCACTGTCAGCAGGGCAGTATTAAGGGAGTGCTGCACTGTCGGAGGGGTAGTATTGGGGGAGTGCCGCACAGTCAGAAGGGCAGTACTGAGGGAGTGCTGCACTGTCGTAGGGGCATTACTGAGGAAGCACTGCACTGTATTTTAGATGAGATGTTATACCAACGTCCCGCCTATGCTCTCAAGTAGCTGTAAAATATCGCATGGCATTATTTCGAAGAAAGGCAGGGTTCTTCCTGGTGTCCTGGCCAATATTTATCCCTCAACCAAAATCACAAAAAAACCCAGATTCGGTCATTACCACATTGCTTTTTGTGGGAGCTTGCTGTGTGCAATTTTGCTGCTGTGTTTCCCAACATTACAACAGTGACTATACTTCAAAAGTGCTTCAAAGGCTGCGAAGCGCTTTGAGACATCCTGAGGTCGTGAAAGGTGCTATATAAATGCAAGTTCTTTCTTTTCTTTTCCTTTCCTTTTTAAGTATTTATCAACCTCCATTTCAAAAGTTACTATTGAATCGCCCTTTCAGGCAGCGAATCCCAGATCACAACTCGCTGAATAAAAAGTATTCTCCTCATCTCCCCTCTGGTTCTTTTGCCCGTGACCTTAAATCTACCTTCTCTGATTGCCAACCCACCCGCCAATTGAAACAATTTCTTATTATTCACACTATCATAAATCTTCAGAATGTTCATTATCTCTATTAAATCTTCCATTAACATTCTCTGCTCCAGTCTCTTCACATAACTGAAGTCCCTCATCCCTAGTATCATTCTGGTAAATCTCCTCTGCCCCTCCTCCAAGTCCAGCAACACCTCAAATTACAAATGTTCATCCTTATGTTCAAATCTCTCCATGACCTTGCCCTTCCATATCTCTGTAACCGCCTCCACCCTTATAATCTTCTAAACACCCTGCGTTATTTCAATTCTGTCCTTTCGTGCATTCCCAATCCCCTTGGCCTACCATTGATGGCCATGCCTCAATCTTAATTGGGATTTTAAAAATGATAAAATGCAATGGTGGTTTGCAACACATTTTGTGGGCTCAATGGACCGAATGGCCTCGTCCTGTAAGCAGAGCTTCCTTCTAGTGAGCAGGGTGTAAGTTGCAGCTCTAATTATAGCTCAGATCTTGCCAGGTGTTACTTTCACATAGAATTACATAGAACACACAGACACGAACGGTTGGGCCCAACTAGTCTGTATTGATGTTCATCTTCCATGTGAAGTATACTCCTAATCTTACACGTGTGCCCTGTTCTTACAACCCTTTTCCATCCCCCACCCCCTACCACCCCACGTTCAACCATCTGTCCAACCTATGTTGACATGATATTCAGATCAATCATTAGTCCATGTAGAGCATTATACAGGCTCAGAACCCTCTATGTAAAAACGTTTCCCCAGCGTACTGTCCTAAATCACTTACTTTTAATCTTATATCTATGTCCACTCATTTTAGAAACATTGGCCGCTGGAAACCATCTTTCTCTGTATACCATGTGTAATCCCGTCTTCATTTTGAAGATTAATGATCAGGAGTCATAAGTTCAAATCCCACCATGGCAGCTGGGGAATATAAATTCAGTTAATTAAATAAATCTAGCTTAAAAATATAGTTTCAGTATTGGTGACCATGGAACTATCAGATTGTCATAAAAACCCATTTGGTTCACTAATGGCCTTTAGGGAAGGAAATCTGCCGTCCTTACCGAGTCTGGCCTATATTTCACTCTAGAGCCATGTGGATGACTCTTAACTGCCCTCTGAAATGGCCTAGCAAGCCACTTATTCAAGAAGGTGACTCACACTACTTTCTCGAGGACAATTAGCGATGGACAATAAATGCTGGTCTTGCCAGCAAGGTCCACATCCCTTGAATGAATAAAAAAAGTCTATCAAATTTCCTCTTATCTCTCCTCTAATGAACCCATCCCCAAGTTTTTCTTTCTATTCATTTCCCTCATACCAGGCAGCATCTTAGTAAGTTTGTACTGTACCCTCTCTATTGTCCATACATCCCTCCTACCAGTACCAGACCAGGGAGTAAAATATAACTAAAACAAAAGCCAAATACTGCGGATGCAGGAAATCTTAAATAAAAACAGCAGATGCTGGAAGCACTCAGCAGACCAGGCAGCATCTGTGAAATTCTGATGAAAGGTCATTGACCCAAAATGCTAACTCTGTTTCTATCTCCGAACATGCTGCCTGGCCTGCTGAGTGTTCCCAGCATTTTCTGTTTTACTTTCAGTAAAATATAACTGTTCATTAAATATACAATGTATTCCACTTCATTATAAAGCACAAAGTAATTGGCAAGCAAAAGGATTTAATTTGGCCTGTACGTGTACTAAGCTTGCAAGATTACAAACTAAATTGGCAAGTGCTGAAATGGCAGGAAAAGAGAAATGTGCAAGGCCAAGCATAACTTGGCAATGTTTTATCGAAAGGGCCTCTTTGTATCTGATACAAATCAGCCATGATCTCAATGATTGGCGGATCATGCTTGAGGGGCTGAATGGCTGACTCTTCTTTCTATCTTCCTATATCACTTGGGAAGAGGCACAGCAATTAACCTCATACAAAGTGGGATGGAACTGGCAGTTGCTGGTCGCTAATATCTTGGGAAATCTGAGAAATTCTACCTCACAAATTAAGAGCAAGTATTTTTTGTTGGAGCCCTTCCATTAAATTCTTCTGGAATAACTTTTTGTTTACTGCCTTTTATAAATCAGTCCGAGTCTTTAAAAAAAACCATCATAATGATTTAAAATAAACTTTGCCCTATTCATTAATTGGGTTGCTGAAAACATGAACACACAAAAATGTATCCCTTGATGCAAAATGTATTTCTACAAGCAAATGCCCACGTAACAAATGTAATAATACCTCCTACTTCCAGATTGGATTTCATGATAAATATTAAAGGTCCTAAGATATTTTTATTTTCTTTTTCACTTTCTGGCTCTGTGCTGCGCTCTCCGGTCCAGCCTTCTTCCATGATAGTTTTTTTTAATGATAGCACTGTATTGCATCATAACAAATGATTCATTGTACAATGGGCTTTCAGATTAACTGTAAATGCAGCAAAATATTTTTCAAACAACCTTTTCTTTAGAAAAATTTAAATGGGGAAACGTTTAAAATATTATTTCATTATTGCAAATGAATGTTTCATTGTGGCAAGATTTCACGATAACAGGGCTCATTATAACAAACTTTATTACAATTCAGTTTCACGGAAATGGAATTGATGGTAACAGAAAACAAAAAAAGAAGTTGCAAACGCTGGAAATCGGAAATTGGATTTTGACATTCGAAATCCCTCTGTTCTTTCGCAGATACTTTCTGGCTTACTGTGTGTTTCCAGTATTTTATGTTTTTGTTTTAGATTATACGTTGTTCTATGACGGAATTTCACTCTAACAGGACTTATGGAAGTAAGCATTCATTATAAGACTGTTCATTATAACAGCAGTTCAATACAACACGGTTGTTATAAACGGTGTTCACTATAACAGGGGTGAATATAATTTGGTTTTATAATAACAAGGATTGTTATAGCAAGAGTTTATTGTAAACGTTTCCTTAAACAGAGTTTCACTATATCAGAGTTTCACTAAAAATGGGTTTCAATATAACAGTGATCGTTGCCATATTTCACATTAGTAAGGTTGATTATAATTTGTTTTCATAGGGGTGGGCTCCACGAGTTCAATATTACGCGGTTTCATTGTAACAGTGGTAATTACAATAAGGTTTCATTATCACACCTTTAATTATAAAATGGGTTAGGATAAGATTCATTAAACAGCGTCTCATTATTACCGAGCTTGGCTCCAACGTGGTTTAATTGTAACATGGGTCATTATAACTAGAATCACAGTAACAGGAGTTTAATTTGAAAGGTTTCACTAGAACAGTGTTTCACTATATAACAGGGCTTACTGAGAGAAGTTTGCTATCATTGTGTAGTCAGGGAAATACTTATACTGCTCATTTGGCCCTCTTTCTGGGCGTGCATTTGTACAAACGTTTGTCACACATGTTGTATGCTTTTATAATCACTCCTGCAGTCCACATGCACATGCTTTGGCGACCTTACCAATTAAATAAAAATTTTAAAGGAATTTCTCGCTACTTTAATGGAATAGGGAGCCATTTTGTACAGATGAAAGTGTTGCTTAATTAGAATCGACCCAATTGTCCCTCAAACAGCAATTTGCATTTCTATAACGTTGTAATCCAGTAAACACCTGAAGGCACCGGAAAAAGAAGATACTGACCTCCAGGGGTCACAGGAGAGGTACAAAAAGCATGGTTGAAAAACGTATTGCGGCCGAGAAGATTAGAAACGTAGAGGAACAGAAATAGGGAGTTTAAATGTGCGGCTAAAAACTGTCACAATGATGGAGTAGAAGGACAAGGAATCAACAGAGGCCAGAGTGAGAGGACCAGAGGACACAAGCTAGGGTGTAGGGCAGGACACAGACCGGATAAGAAATTAACCTGTGAGAATATAATTATAGTAATATTGCTTTTGAAATGAAAATTGGTCGTCCCTTAACTAACCCTCTTCATTTTCCCTACCAGAAATTAATGATTTCGCCACTGAGAGGTCCAAATTAGTCAAGGCCTCCACTTACCACATCTGCATGCACAAAAATCGGCATGAACAACCAGCCTCCAACAAGCGATAGGCATACAGTCGCATAATGGTTATGTTTGGACCAGTAATCGGAAGGCCGAGATTAATGATTCGTGAGACATGAGTTCAAATCCCACCACGGCAGCTGAAGAATTTAAATTCAGTTAATTAAATAAAAGTTGGGGGGAAGCTAGCATCCGTAATGGTGACCATGAAACTGGATTGCTGTTAAAAACCGAACTGGTTCACCAATGTCCTTTAGTGTGAAGGAAACCGGCCTATATGTGATTTCAGACCCACAGAAATGTGGCTGACTCTTAACTGCCCTCTGAAATGACGGGATGGGCAATGAATAGGGGTGTCCCATAAATGCTGGCCTTGCCAGCGACACCCGCATCCTGTGAATGAATTTTTAAAAAATACAACTGGTTGAAAGTCGATGTAATTAGTGTTATTTTAAGGGTTGTCACCTGTAAACTCTAAACCTTATCAATGAAATGTACGGAGAAAAAAAACAATTTTCGTAGGTTTTTTTAATAACAGATGAAGTTTGTGCACGGCTCAATGTTTGCAAGCATATTTCCCAAATCACGTCTTGTTTAAATTGTAGACAATTGGTTCTGTTTAGGGAAAATATATTTCAGGTCAATATTTCAACACCAGGGCTATTATCTTGAGGTTTCTAGCCTTGATTTATAGACACGATTATGAATAAATATAGCTTAAAATGTGTGCAGTTACCTTAAGAAAATGAGGGAAGAAAAATTTGCATTGATATAGCGCCTCCCACAACTTCAGATCGTTCAAAAATGCTTGACACCCAATGAAATACATTTTTGAAGTGCCGTCTATTATAATTACTATTGCAATGCCGAGAAACGTATTATTACAGTTGTATTAAACTGTTCGATTTTAAATTAGATTTATATTTTAAGATCTGAATTTTAGAGTCGGAAATGTCAATCAATTCTTCAACTGAAGAACGCTCTTGGTTTCATACCGATACCCCCTGTCTTGAGCTCTGCAGGTGTCGACACCCGCGCGCCCTCTGCCGTTCAATGAGCTTCATAACATGGGACCAGCGGTTACTTTATGACATTATTGATCAGAGGGAGATGAAGATTCAGATTATTTCCACAGCGCCATTATAATTGTTAATGCTAATGTTATGGGATATCGTCCTCTTCTCCTCTCTTCCTGGTCCCTTCGTCCAATCCGCAAAATTGATGACGTCATAATTGATCATTGTTTACCGGTTCTGCTCTGCAAATCCGTAAAACAAATTCCCAGGTATTGCTAAATTTATATTGATTCAGCACAATGTGATTTATCTGCGGAGGAAAAGATTACGTAGTCATGAACAATAATCAAATCAATGCAAATAAAACGTACCTCACTCTTCACCATTTTAATTTTAGTGCATTTATGAACATAGGCTCAGTGACCCCATAACGAACAATACTTTGATAAATTTATTTTAACAATCAACTGTTTAAAGCCAACAAGGCGATTAATTCTCTAGAAAGCAGGGCAATTATTTACAGCATTTCTGCACTGGTAATATACGTACACTTCTTGTAAATCTACCATATAGCTATATGTCCTGTTTTATATACTTACACTGTAGTCAAACAGCAATCTGTTTCGAATTTGTAGTTTCATGGAGAATAGGTCGATATTCGGATTCAAGGCGTCACAACAACTCGTGCTGTGAAATATAACGTTCGAAAATTGGAACTAAGTGAAAATATGTCTAACCTGCCAAGGCTGAATCTCATACTGTAGGGTTCTGTACTTGGGTAGTGTGATGTTGGAATTCCGTGCCTTGAGATTAACAGAAATCTGCATTTTGCAGTTGCTCCTTCACAACACACTGCAAAGAGCATGCAGTCCAATCTCTTCAACCAATATTTCATCTTCTGGAAATCTAAACATAAAATACAAGCAATAGTTCCTATCTGTAAACACTAACTCCGTTTCACTGCAGCCGAAGCATCTTCAAAGTCTCTCTGATGCAAAGACAACTTTAATATATCTTAAACATTAAAACTCGAGGAGTTTAGCATGGACTTGTGTGGATGTCTGTGCATTGGAAGGTGCGGTGTATTTGTAGGAGGGAATCAGGCATCCTGCCGTTGGGATTTATTACTGCCGTGTTTCAGCAAAACGCTCATGAGAGGCGAACCCCGATCTTAGAACGGCTGCAAAGGGAATAGGAAATACTTGGGATATTGTCATTCAAAATCAGCGAGTTAATCAGACACCAATGAGTTTGGAGATAAACAATTTGCACTCAATTCAAGGCAGACTCCAGCACTTTACAAAACGCTGGTAATTAGATCCAAATCGTGGTCATTTCATGAGAAGAGCTGTGCCGTAACTTATTACAAAAATAACACTCTGCAAGGAGTTCAGTCTTATAGAATCGGCTCTTTGCACTAATTTGGGAAATATCTTTATAGTAGCCTTTACCGCTGTCAGCTTAATATTTCTTCACATTTGAGTGTGTGTGAAGAGCCTAGATGTGCGAGACGGAGTGGGATAATATAAGAACATAATGCAGGTCAAGGACGATAAAAACATCGAAATGAGCCCTTCCCATCAGAGCATCCCATACGTTAGTCTCCATAGATGCAAACATTTATCACTCTTTGAGTAAAGCTGTTCTTCCAAATACCTGTATTAATTTTTGCTAAAGATTAAAATGGAATGCATATAATCTGGTTGTAATTTCCTGGATTATATGGAAGTTATGTTCCCAGTTTACCTTGGAGGTATATTTAAAAACTCCGCGAGGTCTCCCTTTAAATTCTTTCCAGATTATAGCCTCGAGTTTCTCCAATTTTCTCTCACAGCTCATCCCCTTTATACTTCGGGTTATTCGTGTTGCACTGCTCTGCATGTATAAACTTTGGTGGCGCGTTGACCAGAACGGGACACAACGGGACACAATACTCCAAGTGGGGTCTGACCTGTACATTATAAGGCGTCAACATAACTTCTAATGCCTTTCTTCTGGCTATATATTCCAGCAGTCCATTCTCTTTATTACACTGCTTTGCCTTACTGTCTAGAATTCGAGAGTGATAAGTTTACTCTCACTCCTAGGTCAATTTCTAAGGCTGCAATTACACTGCATATATGGGCCGAGACCGGTACATGTCTTAGTTTGAATCATTGTATAATCTGAAGTTATAATGAAAGTGATTCAGACATCCTACGCATACACAGAAAATGAAATCATACGTCATGACACAGGTACATACAAACAATTATTCAAAGGCGTGTACAGATCACGCATTCGGAAATTCTGGAGGTGCATTGTAAAGTGAAGTGCAATAAAAATGGGCAAAACGGTAGCTTTACTTATTCTGGGGTTGTGTCTAATCTGTTGTAGCTTTGTATTGGGGATTCAAGGCAAACTGTGAGGCTGTACATTGCGTCACGGTCAGGTTTAAATGAACCTATTCAAAATGAAGTTGTACTGGAGTCAGTCCACAACAGAATGTGTCTGAAACCTGAAAAGAGTGTTCGAAGACCAGGCCCTCAAATCTACCATGAAGCTCATGGTCTACAGTGCTGTAGTAATACCCGCCCTCCTGTATGGCTCAGAGTCATGGACCATGTACGATAGACACATCAAGTCGCTGGAGAAATATCACCAACGTGTCTCCGCAAGATCCTACTAATCGCCTGGGAGGACAGATGCACCAACATTAGCGTCCTCGACCAGGCCAACATCCCCAGCATTGAAGCGTATTCAGATCCTGGGCCACCCAACACTTTTTGGGTCACCCAATATCGTAGACCAGGATCATTTCTGCACTAACACAAAGGTGGTTGTATAAAGATTGTCTAGCTCTCGTTCTGATATTTCGGTTGCAAACATTGTATACCTATGATATGTACTTTACAGCCTCTTATCAACAAGAGCAGACATTGATGACGAGATTCAACACCGCCTCCAGTGCACCAGTGCAGCCTTCGGCAGCCTGAGGAAAAGAGTGTTCGAAGACCAGGCCCTCAAATCTACCACCAAGCTCATGGTCTACAGGGCTGTAGTAATACCCGCCCTCCTGTACGGCTCAGAGACATGGACCATGTAGAGTAGACACATCAAGTCACTGGAGAAATACCACCAACGCTGTCTCCACAAGATCCTACAAATCCCCTGGGAGGACAGACGCATCAACATTAGTGTTCTCGACCTGGCCAACATCCCCAGCATTGAAGCACTGACCACACTTGATCAGCTCAGCTGGACAGGCCACATCATCCGCATGCCAGACACATGATTCCCAAAGCAAGCGCTCTACTTGGAACTTCTTCACGGCCAACGAGCCAAAGGTGGGCAGATGAAACTTTACAAGGACACCCTCAAAGCCTCCCTGATAAAGTGCAAAATCCCACCGACACCTGGGAGTCCCTGGCCAAAGGAAGTGCATCCGAGAGGGCGCTGAGCATTTCGAGTCTCATCGTCAAGAGCATGCAGAAATCAAGCGTAGGCAGCGGAAAGAGCGTGCAGCAAACCAGTCCCACCCACCCTTTCCCTCAATGACTATCTGTCCCACCTGTGACAGGGACTGTGGCTCTCGTATTGGACTGTTCAGCCACCTAAGGACTCATCTTTAGAGTGGAAGCAAGTCTGCCTCGATTCTGATGGACTGCCTATGATGACAGTTATCAGTGTTCAAGTTAATTTCGCATTTGTCTGCTCGTCTCCCTAACAGATTTTAACATGTCTGAAAATCTATTTCTACAGCTTTACCTATTTCAGCAAACCCGATCTTTTTTGATATCCAGGTAATTTGAGTAGATTGGAGAAAACACATGGTTCTTGGTAGTAACCATAGTGGGGCTGCTCTCATTTCCCCCAGTCCAACCAAGCACCCTGTTTCCTATTTTATAACTAACACCTTACCCAGTTCGCCCTGTGTTTTTAGTATACGTTCTGAAAGTTCCAAACAAATAATACCCTTGAATGCCACTATTTTGTCTGTAACATCTTCAAAGGATTCCAAAGGGTTTGTAAAATTCTACACCTCCTAAATCAATGCTGGCTCTTTCTACATAGGATCAGTCGCATGCTGTTCAGCCCATCGAGCTTGTTCCGACATTCAAATTAGATCATGGCTGATCTGTATCTTAATTGTCAGCTGTGGCTCAGTGGGTAGCAAAATCACCTCTGGCCCTGAAAGTTGTGGGCCTCAAGTCCCACTCTAGGAACTTGAGCACGCAAATCTAAACTGACACTCCCAATGCAGTGCTGAGAGAGTGCTGCACTGTCTGAGGTGCAGTCTTTCAAATGAGACATTAAACCAAGGCCCTGTCTGCTCTCTCAGGTGGACGGAAAATATCCCATGACACTATTTCGAAGAAGAGCAGTGGAATTATCTCCGGTGTCCTGGACAATATTTATCCCTCAATCAACATAACAAAAACAGATTATCTGGTCATTATCACATTGCTGTTTGTGGGAGCTTGCAAGTTGGTTGCCGCGTTTCCCACATTACAACAGTGACTACACTCCAAAAATACTTCATTGGCTGAAAAGCGCTCTGAGACGTGTGTTGGTCATGAAGAGCGCTATATAAATCCAAGTCTTTCTTTCCTTCTTTTTAATTCCATTTACCCGCCTCTGTTCCATTTCCCTTGATACACTTACTCAAGAAAAATATATCAATCTCAGGCTCGAAAATTTCAATTGAACACCAGCAATCACAACATTTTGGGGCAGAGAGTTCCGATTTCCACTGCCCTGTGTGCGAAAATTGCTTCCTGATTTCACTGTTAAATGTCCTCGCTCTAATGTTAGGATTATGCCCTGTTGTTCTGGATTCCGGAGGTACATTTTTCTATATCAACGCTATCGAGTTCCTTAATCCTGTTAAACACCTTGATTTGGATCACCCCTCAACTGTCTAAAGTCAAGAGAATACAAGCCATGTATATGCAATCCGACACCATAATTTAACCCTTTAGCCCCGAATTATTCTTATTAAATTATTTGTGTAAATAACAACTTACACTGCATTCCGATGCAAATCATTGTGTGAAGTGCTTGAGCGGTCTCCAGGTGATAAGATGCTACATAAACTTGCATGTGGTTTTATTGTTACTGCTGGTTTATGCAGATAATCCTCCAGCCTCTCCATTAGAATAGTTTCCATGACTTTAGCTATTATTGATATTAGGCTAATGAGTTTGTCGTTAGCTTGATCAGATATGTTACCCTTTTAAAATCTAGGCCATAACTATGCTACTTTCCAATCCTCAACAGTGCCCAGTAATTCGCACATGACGATAGCCAGTGCGACGGAAATTTCCTCTCTAGTTGGCGTTACAATCCATAGGACAGATGGCACCTGTCCCAAATAAATTGTTAGTGTTAAAGTTCAAGCAACTCTGCCGTACCAACTACAAATTCCTCTGTCATCGGGAATGTTACAAGAATTGGATGGCCGCAGAGTGTTATATTCCCGAGTGAATATTTCTCGAAAATATCCGTGTAATATTGTAATTATTTTCCCCTCTACATCTTTTATATTTAAGAGTGGTATCCTCCACACTAACTATTCTTTGACATAATGTTACTGGAAGCTAATATATGTGCGATAGTCAACATGTTTCTATATCTAGGTCTTTGTACATGGAAGAGTATATTTGTCCCATGGACATGTCTTTCTGTGAGAGATGGTGCAAATGTCTGTATATCTCTGGGTGTGAGAGCGCAGGTGTGTAGTAAAGGCTGCATGTACGCATGTGTGAGAGTGTTTATATTTGTGTAGGAACATATATTGTGCATGTCTTGGTGTATGGGAAAAGTGAAATTGTCACAAACTACAGAGCTGATGCAATCATACCAACGTATTGCAAAAAGACACAGAAATATTGACAAGTTATGGTTATGTGACTTTGTCCAATTTGCAACAGAAATCCGGAAACAGTGTAGGAACCACTTAAGGTGTAAAATGAGACTTTTGCAGCCAATGAAAATGGGGGAACTCGAAACTCGAGCACTGCACGAGTTAATATTATGCACATATTGCGTGAATGCTGACGCCTTCCACTTCTTGATGTTGCACATACATGTTCAACCCTGCACGGTGTAAAATCGGCTCTTTTGTCCTAAATTGCCTCCAGTATGTTATTTACAGTAAGTAATGTGTTCATCATACCCTTTCGGTCTTTGTCTGTCACTCTGCTATGGCCATTGCAGCAATGAACTTCTCTGGGTTGTTCCTTCTAAGCTCCAAGTATGTGGCTCCATACACTATTCCCCCTCCCTGCATGCTCAACACTCATTCATAGATTTACACTGCGGTTCCTTCTTTCCCAGAACCGCGCGGCTTCTCGCGTTCCTCGGTTTTACCTTTCCGCCGTTTTCAGGACTTTAAAAGGCAATATTGGCGTCAGCTATTCATTATTTTCTACTTGACTTCCTCCTCCTTTTTTTAAACTGTGGTGCGGTGCACTCTGGTCCTTGGCTTTTCACCTTGACCTCTCGTTAAAAAGATAAAAGAAAATCAGCGATAGCGATTCACAATTTAAAAAAAAAATTTGCCTTCTTTATTCTCTGTCATTGATAATTTTGTTCATGCAGTTTTGACAAAGCGGTCATGAACGGCCGTATACCTCAAAACGTGGATTTAAAACGGTATGTCTTGGTTTACCATTCATCCCTATATCTTCATGCTTTTGGGGCTGAGCGAGAAACACTTTATCTTGCATTAATTATGGAAACAGTCTGTAACGATTTTGTTTCCTGATTCAATTTCCCCGATGCACCAACCCGAGTAGATGTGTTTGCGGTTGAAGTAATTAATTTGGCCTGAATGATTAAAAATCAGATGGGAGCTAATTGTGCCGAGAGAACAGGAATCGGTGTTAATAAGAGAACAAAATCACTGCAATTTGTTTCATAGATCAAATGTTTTTATTTTATACAAAAGGTGTCGAACTTCATTGAAAAATACAATTCTGTCGGGAACATGCAGAGTGAGACTCCAAACGCTGATCAAGCAGTGTATTTACAGGAAACATAATTAATGTTCAATTTGCAGTTGGTTTAGGGGGAAGGGGAACCTTATTTGGTGAAATGCTTCCTATTTTCTCTCTATTCCTGCCACAATATTATGACACAGTAATGGTGTTGAACATGTGCGGGAGTCAGGGTACTTAAGTGACTTGTGGAAAGCCTGCTTTCCAATCTCTTGGCAACGTTTAAAGAGGCAAAAATCAGCCTGTCACATTAATCCGGCCTTTGAAATAACGCTATAAATTCATTTGTTTGATCTCGTGCATTTAAAGTTATTTATTTATGTTTATGCAAATCCATAGTTTGAAAATATGTAATTCGTGCAAACGAGCTGTCACGCAACTGAAAAAATAAATACAAAAGTTAGAAATTTGAAATTAAAAGAAAATACTTGAAATAGTCATCAAATCTCTCAAACGGCGAAAGAGGCGAAGGTTTCAGGTGTATGCGAACCGTTTACTTGGCCGTTGTCTCATCTGTGTCTTTCCAGAATGTTCCGTTTTAATCCCAGAAAACCCGTTTCCTTAATCTCCTCTTGAATTTCGTATTTTCCATTGATAAAAATATTGCAAAACAGGTACTATTCCTTATATAATAGTTAGATTGTTATAAAAATCAGCTTGTCCCTAAAACCTCGCCGTGCTAAAGGTTTTTATTAAGCTGTGCTCACCAATACTATTAGTTTAGAATTAATTTTGATGTTTGTATATTTTGGTGAAATACCTGCTTTGCTATTTCCTTGTCAAACCGCACTTAATTGCAACATATTTTAAATTTTACACGTTTCACTAAAAGTAGAAAAGTTACCAACTTTCAGTTTTTGTTCGACATCTCGGCAGGGATTATTTATAAATATTTACAGATTTTTTGTTGCAAAAGGGAGATATATGTAATAATATGAAGAGCAAACCGATGAAAAATGTTTGAGATATTTAATTTCGAGACTGTCTCTTCACCTCCTTTCCTGCCGGACTTTATGAGCACACAGTTGGAATAAGGAACATGTCTGCGTGTCAGTAAAACAGGGAAAGTAGTAGGTTGATGTATCTTTGTGCCTGCATCCGTTTGAGAGTTGATGCTCTTTACTATCAACCATAAGTCTTGGTGCAGTGGACACGGCAAGTGCGCGAAGAAACCAAACGGGAAAGCGGACGTTTATTTGCTGGCTAGTTAAATAATCGGGTTGTATGTTGGTGTGCAGACATCGGGTGCCGTTCTACAGAGCATCGGCTAACAGTTTAAAATGCGCACAGAACTTACTGTGTATGAGCGGCATTTCTGAGCGTCTTATACCCTGGCCGGGTGCTGGACATTTTGGGTGTGTTGCTCAAATTCGACAACACTTTAATTGGAAATGAATTAATATTTCTATAGATTGCTTTCGATCGGGAATTCTTTTCAAAGCTGCTGTATAGTCCCAGCTCGCCTCCGCCAGGTTCTAAGTACAACTGTCCTGCTGTGTTGCAGTATTTTCATTGGCACGAAGAGCCTTGTTATTTCTGTGTTGATTGCAAACGAACATATTTGTTTATTTTACAATGCCTGAGTTTAATTCACAATCATGAAACGAACCGTCCCATAAACCTTGGTATGTAACTAAACGGTAACGCAGTTTTTAAAAAATGTCATCAACATAGAGATGAATAATTAACTTTTCTGTTTCTTTTTTTTTACGTTTAGCAGTTATTTTTCTCGGATCCAACGAACTGCAAGGATTTATGAACGAACTCTGAAGAGAGAGCGCTGGCGTCAGTCAAAGCCTCTATGCTAATGTGTGCGAGCCGGCATGATGAAATACTTCCTCTAATATTTTGTATTCTTATACCGTGGGGAATACAACGACTCTCTAAAGTAAAAAAAAAAATTCACAACGAATGCACAGATTGAAAGGTTAAATAAGTTACAGGAGTTAATCTTTTTTCCAAAGAATTTGTTGCAGTTTTGACTTCAATTTCAAAAGAAAACAAATAACGAGACTGATGTCACATTCCACATGCTTGATTGGCAGAACGGCGGCGATCACACCGTAACACTTGCACGCTCTTCCTGGAACGTGGTGTGTTCATTTTTGGTTGGGTTAATACGTCTCAACAGAATTATAATTAAAATTATTGTAAAAGTGCCAGACTGGTACAAATTAACTACTGTGCCTTGGGAGGACATATTGCGCAAGTCACCTTCAAAGGACATTTAAAATCAAATATTACGATCAATAAAAAAAAAATGTGTGGTAGTTTGGGAAACAAGTTAGTCAAATAAATAATGATGGGATATTTTTATATAGCTATTTGGCGAATAAGCAGGAATCTGACATAGGAACATAAGAAATAGGAGCAGGATTAGGCCAAGATTGTGTTTATTAAGATAAATAGTGGCCTACTACAGGCCTTGGCAACAAAACCCAACATTGCTACTTGTTCATTCCAAGAGATGAGCGGCGAAATAATCTTCAGCATTTTCACATGAGATATCTGTGTTCTGCAGATCTGTGTTCTACAGCTTGATGGCTGCCATTGCCATTCGACAGCACAACAGACACAATAGGACAAGATAATAACAGCATGCAGTCCGGAAGCTGCGGACTTGCCACCGCCTTTGAACCAATGTTGGCCCCTTAAGTGTTTGCTACAAGTTATGTTGCATTCTTGGTACGATCACGTGATCACGTCACACGTCACGTGGTTCACCATATTGCAAGAGAAGCGGAGGTGATTTATTTGTCTTTAGATACATATATGAAGAATTGCACGTGAAAATAATTTCAATTTTGTCCAAATGCGAGTCTAACCTCTGATTTCGTGAGTACTGAGAGGCCTGCACTGCAATAGGCTGATCCTTCTGACTTTAGATGGAATCGTTTTTTAATAGCTGCTTATATATGTATGTTGGCGATGGAGTTTTATTTAATTAAACCATACCCTAATCCCCAACATTTTTTTAACTGTTTTCTATAAGGTTCGTCAGCAACATGCCTGCAGCAAACAAGAACCCAGTCAATAGAATTGGATTTCTTACTCGAGTTTCCAACACGTTAAACTTCCACCCGAATAAACATCCGCTCTAGAATGAGCGACAATTTGCACAGGGGAATGCGTCCAGGGAATAAAGTTTAAGCCTGGAACCGTTTCAAGGTTAGAAACTGCAGGAGGGAAAACAATTCCGCCACAGGAATAACAAGAGAAGTTCACTCGGTTGCAGCTAACTGCCCCAGATACGGCCATAAGGAGCCCAAAGCGCGAGCAGAGGCATCGAAATGCCAACACGACATTGCTTTAAAAAAATCAATCCTCTATATTAAAACCTGGATTTTTACCCATACCGAATATTTACAATTAAAATTAATGAATGGTGCTTTAAATTTTAAGGACTCCACACCAAACATCCACGATCAAGTACAATTTGCAGACTTGTTTTCACAGTGGCGTTGTTTATTTGCTTTTAGAGATCTAAAATCTCTATCCACCAACGAAACAAAATGTTAGCACTCGCAACAATATACTGAGACTATACATTCTAAATGCGGATAAAAGTTAAAATATCAATCCCACGACTGTGCTGTGGCCCCATTTAAAAGCAACGTTTTCTTTTTATCAAGGCGTTCTATGCGGAGCGTACCCAGCAACAGACACTTTACTGCCTGCCTGTGTAAATTTTATGTGCCAACAGACGACTGGCTGACGAAAAAAAGAGACAGAGGCAGGGGTGCCTCTTGTAACAAACATCAAATTTGGTGCTAGCGTGAGTGGGGGAAAGAGAGATATTCCAACTCTACACAAACAAAGAAAAGGCCAACTGCTTTTAATCCCGGTATCTGAAGTTTATCTGACGCGATAAGTCGAAATTCTTATCATTGTTGGGTGAGTGGAAGAAAGCGGCAGACAAATTCAGCTTGTGTCTGAAAAAAGTGGTGCATTTCATACAATGTCTATGGAATCGAACACACTCCACTGGAGACCCCGACTCTCTCGGGCTGCTGTACACCCCACCCGCTTAAAGTGGCCACTCTCCTTATTCTGGGACACATTTTGCTAGGTTTTAATTAGCATTTCTGCTGGTGCTAAATTCTTCACTCGTGGAGCTGAGCTTTTGACTTGAAAAATCAGCTCGGCTTCCAGATGGGACCAGATGTCGAAGGCCGTTTGGTTCCATGTAACTTTAAACGCTGACCTTGCAAATCCAACTGCAGTTATTTACTCTAGTTTTAAAATCCATTAAATTGAGGGCACCACACAATCCGAGGAATGAATGCGCTATCACTTAGATATCCACATTAAACTTGCATGTAACATCGAACGTCCTCGCCAGTATAAATAAACTGACACTCAAAGATTAATCTTGCAGTCGAATTTGTATTACAGGCCAGAACTAGCTTTCCAAAGAAACACAGTGCAGCACCAGCCTTTAGCAGGGAGTATGAAAAGTTTATAATTGTCTCTTTATCACTGAAAGGAAACTTTAAGCTTTAATTTTCAATACGGCCGATTTAAATGCCCATGGCGCGCTTTAGACGCCATTTAGACTGTAAAACTAAGATGCACAGAAGCGTAGACATGTATAACTGTTGCTGTACCTTCCTGATATTGCATATTCACAACGGACGCCATTTATTACATTGGACCCTTTCAGTACTTATTTGATTAAAACAAGTCAGAATGACATAATTATCCTTGCTTTCTCCATTAATTCGTGTGCAACAATGTTTAAATGCCACAAAATACAATGTGTCAGTCCTGATTTAAACCATCCCAATTAATGTAATCCTCATTTCAACCTAAGCACGGTGTTGTGTCACAGGATAACAATAATATAAACCCGTTAATTTTAACATAAAAAGGTTTGGTAAGAATACTGGGTTGTAGAGTTGAATATCGTAGTTCTCAAAATATAGGAGCACTGAAAAATGAAGGAAGACTCATTTAATAATATATATTGTTGCATGCAATCCTGAGGGGAAATTATTACGCTAAAGAATACTTTGCATTACCGCAAATTATTCGTTAACATCAACATTGTAATTGTTTGATAAACAAAATCCGTCATTTGAATTCCAGGATATGATGGAAACATGAACAATGTCGGTACAAGATATCCCCATTAGGTAAGAACAATTCTATCTGTTCCTCATCCTTTTGAAAAAAGTGAAGGGTTGAAGATATTTCTAACTAATAATTATTCAGAACTTTGCTTTTAAACTGTTCAGTTTCATAACATCTTTACTATGTTTTAAATGTAGTAATCAGTGGAAAGTTCTAAGCTAATTTGGCGCAACTAAATCTTTACCAGTATTGAGAAAATATCGGTAAAAACTGTCTCTCGCTCTGCCATCTCGCAATCTCTCTGAAATTAACTTTACAGGGTTTGGAGAGATGCAATATTTTTATGGGTAAGTGATTGTCCGTGTTTTGTACAACCATTGCAAGTGCTTGCACTTTGTGTTACTCATAATCACACACAATTGTCTGAGAGTAGTCATCATCATCATAGGCAGTCCCTCGGAATCGTTGAAGACTTGCTTCCACTCCTAAAGTGAGTTATTTGGTGGCTGAACAGTCCAATACGAGATCCACAGACCCTGTCACAGGTGGGAGAGACATTCGTCGGGGGAAGCGGGGTGGGGGGGGGGGGGTGTTGGTGGGGATGGAACTGATTTGCTGCATGCTCCTTCTGCTGCCTGCGCCTGACCTCTTCACGCTCACGGCACTTTCTCCACTTAGGGCCGTCTTCGGCCAGGTGTCAGTGGTGATGTTGCACTTCATCAGGGAGGCTTTGAGAATGTTCTTGTAACGTTTCCGCTGCCCATCTTTTGCTCATTTGCCGTGAAGGAGCTCCGAATAGAGCAATTGCTTAGGGAGTCTCATGTTTGACATGCGAACTATGTGGCCTGCCCAACGAAGCCGATGGTGTGTGGTCAGTGCTTCAATGCTGGGGATGTTGGCCTGGGCGAGGACACTGATATTTGTGCACTTGTCCTCCCAGGGAATTTGCAGGAGCTTGTGGAGACACAGCCCTCTGGGGAGGCATGATTGGTAGAGAGGGGGTAGGGAAAGCCAACTCCAGTGGTACATTACTCCTGACAAAATATCTAGAACACGAACTCCTCATCACCAAGATTCTGTTCTGCCAGAGGGACAAATACAAGGCATCGTGGCAACACCCTCACTCCAAACACTGGCACCTGCTCGACTATGTCATCATCCAAGCCATGGATTGCAAGGATGTGCGTATCACCCGCACCATGACAAGAGCTGACGACTGCTGTATGGACCATCGCCTAATCCAATCCATTATTGATATTAACATAGCCCCAAAGCAGAAGGGGCAGCAGAAGCAGTTAATGCTGGAGCATTTAAAGACCCAGCTAAGAGAGCCCTATACAGCCAACGCTTCGCAGCTAATCTGGCATGCCTTGATGACTCTGAGATGCTGAATGCCCACAGCACTTGGTCTGCCTCCAGTCCTCCATAACCAGTGTCTGCGAAGAGACATTTGGTTACTCAACCAAAAAACACCAGAACAGATTTGATGAAAATGATAAGGAGATCCAAGAACTAATAGATCGTAAGCACAGAGCATTTCTGAGCCTCAAGCAACAAACCAACTGGAGATCTGCAAAGCAACGTTACAGATGGCTCAAGGCTGAGGTCCAACAAAAAGCCCGGGACCTAAAGAATAGGTGGTGGATGGAAAAAGCACGGGAGATACAAAGGCCTTTGAGAGTGTCTCTTTCTCTCTCTCTCTCTCGCTATATTATATATATATATAATCAATAGAAAAAAGAACAGTGCCGGTAGAATGGCGAACAAAAAATGTAATTCCCATCTTCAAAAAAGGAGATAGAACTAATCCAGGGAACTATAGACTGGATAGCTTAGCGAAAATGGTAGAATAATACTAGAATCTTTACTATAAGATCAGATAACAAAACATCCAATGTTGGAGAATATAACAAAACAGCAGCATTGCTTTCTAGAAGGAGGGTCGTGTTGAACCAACCCTTATTGAATTCTTTGGAGAAAAAGCAAAAAAGAATAGACAAGAGCAATGAAGTGGATGTGGTATGTTCGGGCTTTGAGAAGGCTTTCAAGAAGGTGCCACATGAGAGACTTTTGAGAAAGGTCAGGCAGTGTGGAGGCAGCAGAATGTATTGAAAGATGACTACAAAATAAAATACAGAGGGTTGAAGTTAAAGGAAGTTTCTCAGACGAGCACGAAGAAGGAAGAGGTGTCCTGCAGCAATCTGTGCTGGAAGCATTGTTGTTCACCAAATGTATAAATGATTTTGACTCCGAAGTTGCGGATGCTGTGTTGACACTCTCAGATGATTCCAAATTGGGGGCTATTGCTAATAATATGCAAGGCTGCATGAAATTACAAGAAGACATAAACAGGCTTGCACTGTCGGAGGAAAGACAGCAATTAAAATTCAATATAGCGAAATGTGAGGTGGTTCATTTTTGTAGGAGGAATAAGGAGGTCACTTATTCCTTGCACGGGGTAGAATGGCAAAGTGATCTGGGAATATAGATACATTCGTCACTGAAAGTAGCAACACACAGTGACAGCACCATAAAAAGTACAAATAATATATTGTGGGTGAATTTATAGAGGAATAAATGCAAAAGTAGGGCGATAATACATTTATGTAGAACCTTGGTTAGATTAAAAAAGAGCATACTACAAAAATAACATTGAAGCACTGGAGAAAATGGAAAAAAGATTTGCAAAGATGTTACTCTAATTGAGAGTATGCAACTACCAGGTAATATTGAGCAGCCTGAGTCCCTTTTCTCTGGAAAAGTGAAAAACTATAACCCATTATTAGCTATAGCCCCCAATTTGGAATCATCTGAGCGTGTCGACATTGTACCTCCAAATTCTGAGTAAAAATCATTTATATATATAAGAGAAGACCAGATAGAGGTCTTGAAAATTATGAAAGGTTTCAGTAGGGTGGTGAAACCGTTTCTACCAGTGAGTTAAGGGGTCAGAGATAAAAGTTGGCATTAACAGAACAAATGAAGAATTAACAGGAATTTATTTACACAGAGAGTGGTAAGAATGTGGGAACTCGCTGCCACATGGACTGGTTGAAGCAGATAGTATTGATGAATTTAAGGGCAGATGCATACATGAGGACAAAGGGAATACTGGGAGAGGTATACGAGCAGGGTGAGAAGAGATGGTTAGAGTGTGAAGAGGCTCGTGTGGGGCATAAACACATGGATAGACCAGTTGAGCCAAATGGCTTGTTTTGTGCTGTAGATTCTATGTAATTCTAGTCCAAGGACAATATTTACAAAGCTGTAAGAATACTTGCAGGAACACATTATCAAAGGTGCAATTTACAAAAGCATATATATATTAAATGAACAGATCAGACTGCATGTGTACGCACTGGGCAATCCTGATATCACCTCATTCATATTGACATCCTGAGATGCAAATCACACCTGGAGTACTGCGTACAGTTTTGGTCTCCTTATTTAAGGAGGGATATACTTGCATTCGTGGCAGTTCAGAGAAGGTTCACTAGGCTGACTCCTGGGATGAAGGGGTTTTCTTATGAGGAAAGGTTGAGCAGGTTTGTCCTGTACTCATTGGAGTTTAGAAGAATGAGAGGTGATCTTATTGAAACATATAAGATACTGAGGGGGCTTGACAGGGTAGATACTGAGAGGATATTTCCCCTTGTGGGGGAATCTAGAACTAGGGGGCATAGTTTCAGAATAAATGGTCGCCCATTTAAGACAGAGATGAGAGGAATTTCTCCTCCCAGAGGCTTAGGAATCTTTGGAATTCTCTACCCCAGAGAGCTGTGGAAGCTGAGTCATTGAAAATATTCAAGGCTGATATTGACAGATTCTTGAACTATAGGGGAGTCAAGGGTTATGGGGATCAGGCAAGAACCTGGAGTTGAGGCCAAAATCAGATCAGCCCTGATGTTATTGAATGGTGGAGCAGGCTCGAGGGGCCTTATGGCCCACTCCTGCTCCTATTTCTTATGTTCTTACCTACTGTCTTATTAGCAATAACATAATAAGCAAGAGCACAGTCAGTGATTATATATTTTATAATGGTAGCTTCAGTTATGCTAAGTCAGTCTCGCCCTGAGAAACGTAACTGAATCCTGCCGCAATGAGACACGCAGGGGTCTACTGCACATGTAACATCTCGCAATCGTTGACAATTTATGCTTCATAATTTGGAAAATGTATCTGGTGGCGCTAATTAATTATATCTAGAGAATTAAAGAATGAACACGTAAGGCTCAGCTTCCGGTTCCAGTCAAGCTAATTCAACAAATGGAATACCTGCATGCCAAGCCTCTTAGTAATAAATTGCGCCCTGTAGGGTTTCGTTTCAGTTTTTTTGTCTTATTACACTCCTGTGAAGCACCTTGGGACATTTTACTACGTTAAAGGCGCTATATAAATGCAAGAGGTTGTTGTTTGTTTTAAATATTATATATTGACGGATCAATGTATTACATTTTTAATTTAAAGATGATTTTAATTTTTTGAGATACGAATCTCTCTACCTGTCGATGATTCGCTCTCCTCAGCTGAAATGGTGCCCTGTGACCATTTAGTTAAAAGATGGAGGCGGGCAATAAGCCATGTAAGGTCATATAAAGTGCCTTGTGCACTTTGCGGTTAAACATTCATAGAGTTGCTGGCGTTTTATCACATTTTTCACATTAACATCTTTATTATGCTTGGTTTCAGTCATAAAAACAGGGCACAACAGGTACACCGAGTGACACAAACAGATTATTATATCAAGAGGAGGAATGTGCCAGTACCTCCCGGGCCAACGTTTGGCGAGCCAACGACCTGAAATGATTCACAGTCTCACAGATCGCTATCAACAGATATTAAAAGTGAACAGTTTCTTAATTATTAATCTCAGCCGTATAATTGTTTTCTGTTATAATTTATCTAGTAAGATAGATTGCCATTATGAAAACTGTCTCGTGGATTCGGCGTGGTGGCGCCTTCAGAACCCTTACCTCAGAATAATATGTAACAATTAGCAATGCACGTATAATAATGTTAACTATTCAGTTGCACGTTTTCTGTAATGACTTATTACCATGGTCAATCTACAATGTTTGCTAATTCAATATTCTCAAAGGTGCTTGCCTGAATATTTCCACTAAAAAATAAATACCTCAATCCTTGATGCTGTTTCAGTGAGTGTTTCTGATCCATTGAGTTAAATTAAATCATCATGCAGACTTTCGCTATACTATATTCGTTCATGATAAGTACCCGTTCTTATCTGTAAATCCCTGGAGCAGAAATATTTCACTTTACCATTTCGCAGTCACATGCTTTTTTTTTAAAACTTTAAAAAAAAATAGCGTAACAATCAAAATAAAGTTCAGATTGAAACCAGAATCACAGCACTATAATGACCGGTGATGACAACAACCATTACAAAATAGCCAGAGTGTGGAATGCTAACGGGAGGTGTGAAATCTAATTAAAAGTTCCAAGTTAATTCCTTTGTTTTGAAGGGAAATCTAGCGTAGATAATCCAGCCCTTGTCCGGCCCAATATCTGGCTCCCCCCTGGACCGGCACACACGGTATAAGAATCCAGGGTTGACCCAAGTCCCGATTATTTTTACTGCTGTTTAGTACAAATCGAGCTTTGGCGGGAACATAGGAACCGGAGGAGGCCATTCAGCCCCTCGAGCCTGTTCTGCCATTCAATGAGATCATGGCTGATCTGCGACCTTACTCCATATACCCACCTTTGGCCCATATCCGGAATACCTTTGGTTAACAGAAAGCTATCAATCCCCTACCACCCTTTGTGTGTAGAAGTGTTTCCTAATATCACTCCTGAAAGGTCCGGCTCTAATGTTTAGAATATGCCCCTAGTCCTAGACTCCCCAACCAGCAGGTATAGTTTCTATCTATCCTATATGGTCCCCTTAATATCCTGAAAACTTCGATCAGTTCACCCCTTAACCTTCCAAACTCTAGAGAATACAACTCTAATTTTTGTAATCATTCCTCGTAACTTAACCTTTGAATTCCGGGAAAGTTAGAGAAATTGTACTCAGGCAAAACAGATAGAGTTATATCAACAATATCGACAGTTATTTTCCTCCAACGTTTACATTGTTTATAGTACACTGGAATTACGCGCGCCCAATCATCACAGTCAATACATGCTTCAAATTTAGTCTCCCAGAATTGACAGGCCGGTCTTATCTGTCTTATCAGAACCCAACTGTGTTGGAATTTAATTCCTCTTAAGTCGATTTCATAGACTTTTGCACTGTAATGATATTAAAAGTAACAACAATGCATAGAATTATTAAAGAGAACACATGTATAACTGAGGTACAAACTGGCCAAATCATGTGCCATCCCCTCCCCCAATCCAAGCGAAGCAAATCACTATGGAAACAGTTTAGGGTTTAGCAAAGTACTTCTGCACTTATCTTGAGTGAGACATACTCAGCATGCAACAACAACTTGCATTTATGTAGCTCCTTTAACATAGCAAAACGTCCCAATGCGCTTCACAGGAGTGTTATCAAAGTTTAACACCAAGCCACATAAGAAGATATCAGGGCAGATGACCAAAAGCTTGGTCAAAGAGGTAGGTTATAAGGAGCGTGTTAAAGAGGAAAGAGAGGTAGGGAGGTGGAGAGGTTTAAAAGAAAGAAAGAAAATAATTTTTATAGCGCCTTTCATGACCACCTGTCGTCTCAAAGCGCTTTACAACCAATTAAGTACTTTTGGAGTGTAGACACTGTTGTAATGTGGGAAGGAATTCCCGAGCTTGGGGCCGAGGCACGGCCACCAATGGTGGAGTGACTGAAATCGGGGACGCTTAAGAGGCCAGAATTAGAGTGGCGCAGAGATCTCGGAGGGTTGTAGGGCTGGAGGAGATTACAGAGATAGGGTGAGGCGAGGCCTTGGAGGAATTTGAAAACAAAGTTGATAATTGTAAAATCTTAGCCAGGAGACATTGCAGATCAGTGAACACAGGGGTGATGGATGGATGGGACTTGGTGCGAGTTAGGACATGGGCAGCAGAGTTTTGGATGTGCTCAAAGTTTATGGATGGTAGAACATGGGAGGCCAGCCGGAAGTGCATTGGAATAGTGAAGTCTAGAGGTAACAAAGTCACAGATGAGGGCTTCAGCAGCAGATGAGCTGAGGCAGGGGAAAAGTTGGTGATGTTACCGAGATGGAAATAGGCGATCTTAGTGATGGCACAGATGTATGATTGGAAGCCCATCTCGGGTCAAATATGACGCCAAGATTGCAAGGAGTCTGGTTCAGCCTCAGGCAGTTGCCAGGGAGAGGGTTGGTGGCTATGGAACGGGGGTTGCAGCGGGGATCAAAGACAATGGCTTCGGCCTTCCCAATATTTAGTTGGAGGAAACTTCTGCTCATCCAGTACTGGATATCAGGAAAGCAGTCTGTCAATTTAGAGAGAGTGGAGGCATCGGTAGAGGTCTGGTGAGGTAGAGCTGGGTGTCATCAGTCTACGTGGGGAAACAGCATGCAGTCAGCTGTGCAAAGTCGTCCCTAACATACTTACACCATATTTCGAGCATGTACCCAGCATGTGCCCGATATGCACTGAGCATGCAGCCAGCATGTACCCGACATGTACTGAGCATGCAGCCAGCATGGCCTTGGTGTCATATTTGGCTCTGAGGTGAGCTTCTGACCACATATCAGCACCATCAATAAAATCGACTATTCCATCTCTGTAGCATCACCAGACTCTGCTGCTGCCTCAGCCCATCCACTGCTGAAACCCTCAGCCATGCCTCTTTACCTCGAGACTTCACTATTCCAACGCACCCCTGGCCGGCCTCCCACATTCTACCCTGCATAAACTTGTGATCATCTAAAACTCTGCTGTCCATGTCCGAATTCGCATTAAGTCCTATTCACCCACCAACCCCTGTGCTCGCTGACCTGCATTGGCTCCTTTTAAAATTCTCATCCTTGTTTTTAAATTCCTGCATGGCCTCGCCCCTCTCTATCGCTGTAACATTGTCCAGGCCCACAACCATCTGAGATAGCTTCATGTGCCTAACATGTATGCATTATGTACCTAATGTTGAGCCAATATGCAGCTGGCATGGATGCTGCATATACATGGTATGTACCTAGCCTGTTCTCGCCATGTCCCCGCCAAGTATTCGCAATGAACCCAGCATTTCCATGCAATGCACCTAACATGCACCCAGCGTGTACCCAGTATAACTTGGCATGTACCCAGTACGTATCCAACATGTGCCCAGCGTGTATTCAGCGCTCGTCCCTCTGTCTCTATCTCTCTCCAGCTCTGTGTCTGTCTTTGTTTATTTATCCACCGCACTTTTGTCTCTCTGTCTGTCGATCTACCGCTCTCTCTCTAACGCAAGAGAAGTTCGACTAAAATCCCCAAATGGAAAAAAAAGAGACCAACGTGAAGACATGATGCGAATTGTGACTTTGGTAGATATCGGGTGGAACACGACTTCTCTGTCTCTCCTTGTTAAGTTAAACGAATATTTGAATTTATCTTATTTCTTCTTTCGACTAAAAGTTACTGAATGTTCGAAGGCCAAACCGGGCAGTCACAACTTCACGCGAAGGTGGAGGATCGGCATTTATCTATTCCCAGAATACATAGGAACCCGAGCGGCCATGTTAACCCCACGACACAACCCCGCAAAATGAAACAAGCCAGACCTGATTTCCGTGTGGGGGGCAATTTGTTACTTTCAACTTCCTTAATACATACCCTAGAACTAGGAGAGGTTAGGGGGTTTATTGGTGAGAAATATGCAGACCGTTTGTCCAGATGTGCGCCTCACGGGGAGGGAATGATTGTTTACATTGAAGTTTAAAAAAAGATAAGATATATTTTCTACATTCTATCCTGTCATTTCTTGTTTGCATCGATTTTTCCAACGCTCTCGCTATAACTATCATTGTAGTTATGATAAACTTATTTCTCCTGTACGTCCCATTTGCAATGCTGCCTGTGTGACCATAAAACAAGCTTTAGATTATTTCTCGACCACCGCTTTGATAGGAAGGCAAACACCAGCCTCTGGTTGGCAATTCTGATTTTTGTCTCTCATCTGTTATTGTTTCCTTCTTCCGCTCTCTCTCCCTCTCTCTCACATACACACTCTCTCTCCCCCCGGTCGCTCTCTCTCTCTTCCCTTCCCTTCTTTTCCACGCCTTTTTTCCGCCTTCCTCTTCTCACCTACATTCCCTGCCTCGGTCTGTCTGTCTCTCCGCCCTTTTCCAGCCTCGCTGCCGGCTGGATATTTAAAGCAGAAACGGCACCAATGCTAACGGTTTTTACCCAAAATGCTAACATTTTTTCTCTTAGCAGTTGCTGCGCGATTCGCGGTATGTGTCTGTTTGTCCCCTGTTTACCTCCTCACTGCCTCCCTCTTCCTCTCCATGTCTTGCTGTTCTTCATCTTTCTGTCCCCCTTTATTCTTTCCCTTCTCGCTTTTTTTTTATCGCCCCTCTCTTTCTCTCTGCCTCTTTCTCAGCAAACGCTGATGTTTTAAGTGCCCCCCAACCCTTCTGGTCTAATAAGCACTGCCTTTGAACTTCCGTCAGGTCAAGGTCACCTTTGACCCCGGGGTCAAGACAAACACATTCCACGACAGCTCAAACTTCCAAACATCGCTCCGGCAACAGATCAGTTTCACGATCTGTTAATGGCTGCCAGCAACCTCAGAGCTGAAACAAAGTATAAGAGGGGTTCAAACTTGGCGCTCCTCCCCCCTCTCGCCCCCTGTCGACAGAAAGTGAATCTATTTAGCAACCAGTTCCGTGGATGCTGGCCGTTCCACGGTGTGACGGAGTTAATGTTCTGTAACCTTGCCACGCTGCACCAATAACAGGCAACAACCGTCGCCATGGCTACAGTTATATTTCACTGAACTTTAATAACATTTTGACGACTCATTTTGCAATGAGCCTCCCTTGGCATAAATCCGACTGGCCAAACGAGCTGGAAAGTACACACAGCCCCGACTTCACATAAATATAACAGCTTCCTAAGTAGAGCTAAATTGTAACGGCGGGCAATCTGCATAATGCGCAGGATGGCGCAATCATCGCCCAGCCCTAATAGCAGTAATATTGTGCTATAAAATCTGCAGCGCGCATACGAACGAGGAGAGGAACGAGCGCAGATTCGACGGGTTCTGTTCATTGAGGGACTGAAGGACTGTCGCCCTGAAACAACGAATGAGAGTGGTGCTGGTGGGGGGAACCCTAAAGATACAGTAGGATTCTGACAGGTGAGTGAGTGCATGTTCCTGGTGGTCTGGCAATGGCGGGATTCTTGAACGTCACGCTTTGGGCCTTGATCGTACATTATTGAAGATTGTCGCTCGCAAGTTCAAGAATAATACATCAGACAAACTAACGGCAGATGCCAAACCACATGTAAAAAGGATAGGTCCCCCCGAAAATCAGACTCCTCCCGCCCCCTCTTATCTCGGGGTCTAACCCCTTCGTTGTATTTACAGAATTCCAATGCAGCAATATAATTTCCCGGGAATCCCCCGCTTCGCATTTACCCCCGAGTTAAGATTTGGTTCCGCAGTCTCACATCGGTGTAATCCAGTGTAAATATTCGAGCAAATGTCGCCGGATCTGTGTTGATCTGGGCGTCTTTCTTCCGTCTCATTGAGAGGTGGTTGGGGAACACCTGAATATAGAATACCCACGCTCATTATTTTAGATTCCCGCCTTCATAACGAGCTGGATTCACATCTAGCGCTATAAGTTTAGTTTCGGTTTAATGCGCAGTTTGCCGTTAATCTGTGCTGTGTTTATAAACAAATACTGCTTTTGTCTATTGGATTGTTGAGTTCTATTGTTTGTTTCTGCTCCCAGGATTTGGATTATTTTTGAATTGTTGCAACAAATGTTGCTTTTACTTCGTTCAATTTCTGATTTACTTGTGTCAGGGACTGATCACTTGGCGTGATTCTAGAATGTGGTCTTGTGTTCAGTGTGGCGGGAGTTTTAGTTATTCTGATGCAGAAAAAGAAAGGTGTGAAGAAACTTGATGACTTTGAAAAGATTTCGACTCTCGTCCTGACTTTGAGTTTCAGATGACTCCCTTTGGAAGAAATATCTCCTGCCTCACTCAGTCACGATTTCAAGTTTGCAATAACGCTTTAGTTCAAGGGAACGCATGACATTAGTGTCGATCGCAATGCAGAGACCATTACCCAGCATTATTTCCCCTGAAAGGATAAATCACTTCAAGTTAAATTACTAATTATGATAATGCTGCTTGATACCCGGTTTCATTTTCATGATAATCCAACTGCTTCGTAGATGTTATACAAGGAAAAATGTGCAGACTTAAGATTTTTCTAATCAGTGATGTAGCCTTTTTTTGTTTATTTGTTCACTACCTTAAAGCAACAGGAAGGCTAGTCTGGGAGTTGGAAGTGGCTAATTGGAAAAGCAGTAAAGAATGGAAGACAGGTTAATGCACAATGATCTTTCAAAGTGGCATATATATTCCGACCTGCTTATGCTGTAACTCAAAACTGTATGAATACGACATCAATCATGTTCCCCTGATAGGAAGGCCCAGCAATTATTGAACAGTTCGCAGACAAACTTTCAACCCAGAGTTTAAAAAACAACTCGACGGTTAGTCTATAATATATAAAAAGACAATCTCTTCAGTATAGTGGCCGCCTTTTCTCTCTATTCTAAATTGATGCAAGATTTAAAACAAATAAAAACACGATAGAGCAATGAAAAGACACCAACGTGAGTTTTGTTCCTTAAAATTAACTATTAGTGTAGTATGTTGGCCGCTTCATTTGTTATTTCATTTCACAATTACACTAACCAGGCATGATCTAAATCGTTGAAGTTCAATTTTAAAATATTTTAGACTGTGACGTGCAATATGAAGTTTAACTTTGTTAGTGCATCTTAATGCTACAAATAAAACTACGGAAAAATAGCTATGTTATTTTAGCCTTGAATTTAGTCTCAAGACAGTCACATAAAGGCCAAGTTCCCGTTAGGCCCATTTGTGGAGCAACACCGACCTCACGTGGCAATCTGAATTATTACAGCGGCGGCTTGTATTTTTCCAGTTAGCACAGTGCTGTATAAACATACGAAGAAAAGACTGTTTCGTTACTGAGACAATTGGTACAAGAATCTCCAATTTTCGAAGACCTATTGTTCGCAAATATTAATTATCCATAGATCTTTCACCCTCTAAATGGATGAATACTTCGCAGAGTCAGTGCAAACTCGTCTGCTTTATACCACCGTTATGATGTGCCTCCTCTACTTTTTCAAAGATTAGCCCAACATGTGAGTGTATATTAACAGATATTATTGCAATATTAACAGGGATACACAGATTATTAAACACTTTATTTTGTGAGTAAAAATCGGATTTATTTTATGAAATCAGTATAAGCTATTGAATCTGGAATAACCCATTTATAAATAGTATTTTTCCGATGCTAAGTTGGAAGGGAAAAATGGGGAAAAGTACTGCGGGTCTGAAAAGCATATGTTGGCACTATATCTTCCGAAACCCCATAGGAAAATTCTTAGTAATCGCTTAATAAAATTGTCCCAGCTTGTGGAGGAACCCACCATCCCACAGTATAAGTGATCCTTCATTTTCGAACAATGTAACAACGTTTAATAATTCTACAGCGCGACCAAAGATAGTTTCCTTGAGACAAGTTTTCCATTTATTTTTGTTCGCTGAAATAGTTGTATCTTTATTTAGGTTCTGGTTTAGGTTTTTTTTTAAAGTTGTTTTGTGCAAATATGTGTTTGCAGCACCAAGGATTCAATAGAAAGCCATTTATAATTTATGAAAGTTTAGCAAATACTCATAAGATTCCTGCGGTTGCGGGTATATAGAGCGACTTGTTATTCCAAGTTCGGGTTGTTATTCGCAACTTTGATGTAAATTCAAAGTCGGCGAGCTATTGGGGAGAAAACGCCAAGTTTTACTTACAAATAATTGATTTAGATAAAACATTATATAAAGCGCGAGCTTGGAATCAGTTGAAAGAAATAAAAATCGTGGCATTCGTTGCATTATGCACGGAGGGTTTCCTCCACAAGCTTTGTCGAGATAAAATAGTGTTTTTGGTAAGGGTTTAAAGCTGTGTTTGATATGGAATTGTAGACGCAATCTCTCTATATTTCTATTTAAGTCTTCTCGGCCTGATCAAACAGACAATACAGGCGAGTAAAAAAATCCATTTAAACTTTATTTAAACTTCAACTGAAATGCAAAATTGTAATTTTCATGCGGCAATAACAATAATAGTAATTAAAGTCAGGATGTTAATTATAAATCATTTACATGTCGTTTTAAGATCTCAAACGTCGCTAAATGTAATCAGATTTATTAATGAAAAGAAGCCAAAAATTAACTTCTGATCTGCAGGTGTTCCGATTATATATTTTTTCCCCTATTACAAACGGAAATACACCGCACTTACAGTGGCTGCAGAATTATGCCTCTATGTGACTGGCAATAAGTTATTTGTTGAGAAATGGAAAATCAGATTTCCATTATGCTATTCCATTTTTTTTTAAACAGTCACAAGCGATTCTTGTTTACATTTAGAAAATAGATTAAAATATGACTGTTCGAGTGACTGAATGTCAGCAACAGGAGCCGCCAATGTCAAAGTCAGTGTTTGGAGAGCCGCGAGAAAGAAAGGCAAAATCTTGAAAAGCATACCCGCTAGGAAAGAAAGTAGGAGCCGAGTAAGTGTAATTCTGGTGATCCTGTTTGATGTGGGTGCTTTATGAAGGGATGATAGATAGATAGATAGATAGATAGATAGATAGATAGATAGATAGATAGATAGATAGATAGATAGATAGATAGATAGATAGATAGATAGATAGGCAGAAAGACAGATAGAGAGAGAGAGAGACAGACATGCAAAGTGAGAGAGAGAGAGATAGATAGATAGATAGATAGATAGATAGATAGATAGATAGATAGATAGATAGATAGATAGATAGATAGATAATAGATTTGCAATGTCAGTAAATACTGGTTAGAGTTGCGATCTTTTTGGAATGTTTCTAAAATAGCGTGACCTTCCAGCGGCGGTAAGAGGGTTGAGGCAAAATCGAGATCAGCATATCATCGATGTGGATTAACTAGGAAAGCAAGCAAGGTAGTATCCTCGCGAGGGTAAACACGCGAACTCATAAAAGATTTCTTCTTCGACTAATCTTGGCACCTTCCCAAGCGAGGCACATGGTCAGAGAGCAATAAATGTACTGTACAGTCCGCAAGCATCAACCACAGGCCACTGGATGGATTTATTTCAACCAATAATAAGTGAGAAACGTTGGCTGTAGTGGACGCTCCGGTGTCTCTGTTGTATAATAGACAGCGCGGAATCTGGGTTAGTGATGGTCAGATAACAAAATGTAATTTACTGAAAATGTGTTATTTTAAAGGATGGCCACATTAACTGCGAAATTTCATTTGATTTCTAATCGTCAGACTCAATATTTCATTTAGAGATGTTATTTTTCAACCTCAGGAACTCTGTACAGATCCTCGTCAAATCCGATTTTTTAAAAAAGTATAAATAATTTTAAAATTCGATTACAATCCAACTTGGAACATTGTGGAGTTCAGGAAGGAGGGGTAAGTTTAGTGTTTGGGAACATTTATTATAGTATTAAAGTTTGTTTGTTACTACCTTGTTATTAAACGAAGGCAAACGGTCCAAGTATTGCTTTTGCGGGTTTAGAGTTTCTCTGTTTATTGCAGTGGAGGATTATGCGAAGCAGATTTGTTCTATTTCTGAAGGAATCCCGAGGAGTCTTGAAGTCTGCAGAACCTGGACCTTGAGGGGATTTTAGAGTGGATACATGGATGGCTGGATTTGATTTAGTTTAGAAATCTAGATGCAGGAAAAAAGAGACAGATCTTGAACAGATTCAGAGAAAAGAGGTGACCAGGGTGGCGATGGTTTCTCGATATAAAGTTTGGATTTTACATGCTTGCATTTTGAATGAGAATAAGGGATCCTGTGAAGCAACGAGTGAAAGAGGGAGACGGGGGGCTGAGAGAAGGGAAATGATGACATCATCTTCAACTTGGAGAACGGAGGCAAACAGATAATAGATAGATAGATAGATAGATAGATAGATAGATAGATAGATAGATAGAACAGATAATAGATAGATAGATAGATAGATAGATAGATAGATAGATAGATAGAATTAGTTCGATAGATAGATAAATAGATAGATCGATAGATAGATAGATAGATAGATAGATAGATAGATAGATAGATAGATAGATAGATAGATAGAGATATAGATAGATAGATAGATAGATAGATAGATAGATAGATAGATAGATAGATAGATAGATAGATAGATAGATAGATAGATAGATAGATAGATGGATAAAGAGAGATAGATAGATAGATAGATAAAGAGCTGTGTTCTTGGTTAACTGAGTTTGATTCATGCTGTCAATAAAGACACAATGAGCACGGAGTTGAAATGCATGGGGTTTTATATTTGATTGTTGTGTCTGCGGTTGGCCGTAAGCCGATGTGTTTCCAGAGACATGTTCTGTCGGGAGGTAGACACTTGGAGGATTGTGTGATGTCTTTTATCGTTGTTTTGTTTCCTGGCCTGTGTCTCCTTTCAGTCACCGCGCCCTGCCCTATGTGAGATTCCGATATTAACTATAAACTACAAGAGGCGAAGCGCAGGGTCTAGCTTCGCCCCCCTGTAAGTTTCTGCAATTTTAAACTTAATTTGAACTCCTAGCCACAGAGCTTTAGATTGATTCCAACCGAGTCTGTGTGGAAGACTGATCATTGATGAAGTTGCGGCGAAAGTATATCAGAGATGCAGAAATATCCCAGGAAATTGACTGCGCGTTCTGGAATTAAATGTATCTCCGCTTCAACATTGTTTTTTCAGTTAGAAAAGTATAACCTATAATAGGCGCGCACTCCGAGGTGAAATGTACCTGATTCCTGTGAGGAAATAATGTAATTTTCATTGTGTTTTAACTGTTGATATGGGAGCGTGTATAAAAAAGATCGCAGGTTGTCGGTTAGTAACAAATAAGAAAAGGTATTGCCCGCTCTCTGTGACCACTGCACACCGACACGAGCTGATTTTACACCGATGTGACTTTCTATCCTGACCGTCAGTTTTGTGACATAGAACGGGCGAATTTCCTTGTTGCCCATTTGCCAAGAAGAAACATAGAATTAATGGAATAGGAAAAGCCTAAAAGTGTTTAACATTTCAATGCCAATGTTAATATATGTCTCCATATATATCCAAGGAATCGCATCACATTCACCGAAGCGTGTTGGGACCATTTTGTGGTGTTAAAGGACGCTGTACAAAAGCAAGTTGCTGTTGCTATTTTACATTCGATAATATATACACATACTAATCTCACCGGTATATCGAGCCAATGTATAAACCTGTTCTTAGTGGGGCCGCTCAGAGTTTAAAACTTTCTTTCGCGAATACATTTGAACGAAAGCGAACGAAAGAGTAAGCGTGAGAGAGAAAGAGAGAAAGAGAAAGCATCAGGCCATAACGACTAGTGTGTTCTGAACTCGGGGGTTTAACCAGTTTGGATTTAGAAGTTACGGTATTTAGTTTTTCAATACTGAACTTGATTAACAAGGGAGCTATAAAGCCTGCAGTAGTTCCAACTAACTTTGTTTTGCAGTTAAGAGAGTATGACTGGTTAACTATTTTTGTTGCCCATCTTATTATTGTAGCATCACGGAACAGAAATCAATAGTTTTGTGAAAGTTTCTAGAAATAAGTTGTATGAATTTTTCAAATGTAATTAGAGTCTTGACGCCATTTTGCCGTATATGCCCTGCTCACAAGGCGTAAGATTCTCCATCCTCCCTCTCCCCTACATCACCCGCCCCCCCCCCCCACCCCCACCAAGGCCACTCTGATACTCTGTTAACGAGCCATTAATGAACCGCGTTTCGAATGTGGAGAAAAAATAATGTGACTCTTTCAAAAAGATTTCTTCACTTAAGTACAGCGTTGTGATTGTAATTCTTCCACAAACAATGACCGTGCAGGGTTCCTGGTGCTGCGGCTGTCACCTTTATTGTATAACTCTGATTTAAATATCTTGGAATTATATATGGCTCGGTTTCACCGAGCAGGCACCAGCATCGGAGACGGTTCTGCACTCAATGCAGCCTCGTGTTATGTTTTAATCGGCGCAGTAATTCTTATCAGGAGCCCCTTGGAGTTCTGAAGGTTTGTGGGAGCTTGGCCTCATTGTAAATTTCAACATTATTTCGGGGTAAATAAAAGCCCGCACGAATCACATAACACAAAAAGCTCTGTACAATAATGTCCTTTATGATGTAGCGTATGGTGTGTGTTACTTTGATAGTTTAACATCCCCAAGGACATTTTTAATGGAAAATGAATGTTGTTATTTTTTTTAAGGCAGCACATATATTTTCCGTCGATCGGCGAATCCTCACTGTTCAGCAGCGCATATATCAACATTGGACGGATACGCTGTTTACCAAAGCCTTTGAGCAAGGATTACAGACAAATTTGTGTGCTAAACATTATGTTTTAAAGTTAAAGATACCAATGGAAAGTTGCTTACTGTGAAGATCGAATGGAGCAGGAGAAATATTTATAATTATATTGCGTATCAATTTGGCTGATCTCATTTTTGGGTGGGGCTCTTTTTACAAGCTCGCTAAAAAAATATCTTAAATCTCACTGTGTTTTAATCAGTATTTTGTGCCTCTGAATTCAACTGTGCGTTCCAACCTCGTAGTGTCTATAAGCAGTTTTAAAAAGTGGATCCAAATCCTTAATAAAATGTGAGAGCAGGAAATTCAGCCTCTAACAAACTCGTTCGTCATTATGCGAGAGTGTATGTCATCCATACAGGCAATATAGATTATAAAATGTGGCCGGATTCTGTGTCTATCGAAACAGTTATGCAATGTTGTGCCTGTGTGTTTAGATAAGGAATAGAATGTAAATGAGGTTTCAGTCAATCGCTACATGCAACATGGGCTGCATACCTATTCAGAGATTTGCAAGTGTGTGTGTATCTATATTATAATTATTATATATTATATATAGTTCTGAGTTCTGCATTTATATTCTCTGTTTATTTGCTATGTATGGGGTGGCGATGTCAGCTATTAACGTGCCCTGCTGGGAATTAGCCGCTAAGGTTTAAGTTTGATGTGCTTTACTCAGACACTACACTCTACAAGGCCTTGATATATATAATTCCCCTCTCACCCCTTTAATCTGGTCTCTCTCCCACATGGAACTGCCTGCGCTTTCGATTGTGCCAGACGGGTGCCCAGAATACTGTACTCCAGGGTCTCGTTATAAGCAAGGAACGGGATAATCCCTCTGCTTATTCTCATCCAAGAGGGCTCTCAGTGATTTCTGTAGAATTATTGCTGCAATTCGGGGCAGGAAAAAGTACCCCCACGCGTGTCCTGTCCACGTGGTAATAACATGCTACAATCTCCCATTGCCTTTCTGAAATATTACCCGGTTATGAATTGTAACTAAGTCCAGTTATGCACACAAAGGCGCTTTCATTTCAGTTTAGATGATATATTTCTCGGGGTGGATCGGGGCGGCAAGCGGTGTGAGAGTCGAATCGAATCCTATCTACACCCTAGTTCAATAACTGCAGCACATTAAGTTCCGATCGAATTTCCAACTCACATTGCTGATTCGTTGGCGCTGCTCCCAGAGGATTAAATTATGTGCGGACTGTACAATTTTAACTTTAGTCGCGAAAGCAGATTTAATTGAGGTTGAAAAGCCAAATCTGTAGTTAGTTAGCCAGTTGTCAAAAAAAAATTGTCCCTATCTGTCATCGTCGGGATTTAAATCTTTTTTTGGCTCTTAAAATATTTACAGTTGGGAAGGTGAGGCCTCGTGAGGGATAGTATTTCAAAGTTCAAACTTTTATTTAATTGTTAATAAAGATTTTTTCAACTGGGGTGGCGCCTGTGAGTGAATTTGACAGATTGAAAATATTTCACTCTCAGGAAAGAGACAACTTACATTCTTCAAAAAAAAAGTTTAGCCCAAACTGCTGTTTCAAAGACAATTTTGCACCGGAGATTTGGTCTCACTTGAAGACCTTGGGGGTGCATTAAGTTGGATTTAATGGTTATGTATAAACGGCCGAACGATTGGTCTCTTAATGTACAGCTCTACACAGATGTACTGCAGGCATGAGATGCATTTGTTTTAGAAAGATGTGTGTGTGTGTGTGTGTGTGCTGTGCATCGTACATAATATCCGCAGTTGGGGATTAATAAAATTATCTATTCATTAATATGCTTGTTTATTTATTTATTTATCTGTTTGTTCCGCTCTGTGACTCGGCGAAGCACAATAAAGTGCGAGAAATAAATAAATATAGCAGCGTTTAAATTATGTAAATCATAAATATTAAATTATTCATATTTAAAATAGCAAATAAGGGACTTAACGACTTCGATAAACAATTGAAATAGGCAAGGGGGAAATTCTGCGGGACATAAAATCGAAGCTGTAAAGTGACGTTTTTGCCATTTTTGTTATTGCTGGAAAATGCAAGGTAACAACAGGTTCACTAAACTGGGAAGAGTTAAAATAAATAGGTCAAATGTAATTCTTGTTTTTAATAGCTAGTTGAAGGGATCAAACTATGTGCCCGGGGGATGGAGAAAATGTGGGTATCTCCGAAGCTTGGGTCCCATTATTCTCCTTTAATCCGACTCAGAACAAGAGAGAGAAACACACACAAGTTAAATATTCAGTCTTTGGTAAAAGCCGTTTAGCCATATTGTTACATCCAGTGTTGTTTGGCATGATATCCATTCTTTTATGGATTTGGGAACTGCAGGTTTACTCCACCCAGTACAAATTTTACATGTAACAAGCCGCCATTACCAATTAAAACGAGCTAAATTTGTGGTTTCAAAATCATGTTTGTGCGTGAGTATAAAATATGTATTCAGCTTCACGTAAAATTAACTGCTAAATCTATGTCCCATCCAATGGGAGGCTGTTAATATCATTTAACTATATTATTGAAACCATAAATTAACATGCAGCTGTTCCAATAAATTAATTATATGAGTATGTATATATATATTTATATATTTATCTATGACATTAAATATATATATGTGCATATTTCTCCAGGTGCCTGAAAGCTAATATATTATTTTTTGCACTAGTGAATTACCAGCGTTGCTTTCAGGTTTTCTTCTATTTCCTTATTTTTCCTGAATCTTCTGTTATGAGTTACCACCACACAGAACTTGAAAAATGCACAGAGCTGCTCCAGCGTTCCTGCTGTCGCCATACTGTCTGAAAAATTATAATCTTGTTCTGTTTTAAGTTGCCACAAAAAAATGTTGTTTGAGTTGGACTGGGAAATGTGCATGTGTAACTAACGAGAGGATTCCCCTCCAAGTTGGTTAATAAAAGCAGAATTAACAAGCGTGTATTTGTCACAATAACTAGGTGTTGCTGAGCCCCACAAATGCATCAATTTTCTTCTCATTTCAAATCCCTCGTGATGTGGGCGGCGCCTGCAGTGGCTGACAGCATTCTGATTGGCCGGCTGGCAGGAAGTTGTCTCCAGCCGCCTTCTGATGAGTCCAAGAGAAATGTCAGTTTGATAAGGACCTTTTTTTTCCTCCCCCCCCCCCCCCCCTCCCTCCCCTCCCTACCCCCACCTTCTCCTCCTCCCCTCCTCAGCAAATTAAGCTGCAGCTATGTCATGTTCTGAGAATTCTGCTTCAAGCTCGTTTTCAGTGAGGTCTTTAATTTGCTCTAACCGGACTGAACCTTACTGTCCTGGGGGTTATATGTCCTCCCGACCGGAGCAGGGCTACGCGGTGCAGAATTGGCAAGTTGGCCTAGCGCATCGTAAACAAGCGGAGATGAACCACCAACAAGGTCTAGGTTTGGTTCCACATCAGTACGTGCCAGGCATGGCAGGATGGACAACCCCGTCACCATCCAGCCACATAGGCCGACTCCAGCAGCTAAGCACTTACTCCTTCGCGTCCAGCGTCAAGGAAGAAGCCAACTACTGTTTATTGGACGGGGATAAGCACGCGAAGACCCACCCCGAGGGCTCAATGTACCCGAGGGTGATTTCTGAAATGTGCACAAGTGACAGTGGCAGGCTCCCCGTGCCCAGCTACTTCCGTCCAGAACCGAATTATTCATCAAGCAAAGCGACGGATTACAACCAGCCGCAGCCAGTCACCGCTCCGTGCTCGCTTCAGTCCAGCATTCCCTTCACTTCTTCCTTCGCCACGTCGTCCTCCTCCTCCAAACCAGGTGAAAAAGACACAAAAGTGAGCACCTCAAACGATCCAGGCCGCGGAGAGCCGGGAAAGAGCACAGGGCGAAGAGAGGGGGCCTATGTACAAGAGCCATCCTCTTTACAATTTCCTGGCGCGGATAAGAGCCTTTCCGAGAAGGAAACAAAAGGTGGGTAAAACCATGAACCTAAGGAAGACAAACAATTACACGGCAATTGGAGCAGGAACATAGGCAGCTCTCTCATCTGCGGCAAGGTGACTTTATGTAGGCCATAAAGGAGCCTTTTTGTCTCCAACACAAAGATCCCTCAGTACAAATTAATACTTTGAGTAATTTATAGGACAGGTCCCTTACGGTAGAGTAAATTACAAACACGTTGAAGTGACCCTTTTAAAGATCAAAACAGCGGAAGGTTCCTGTTCCGAAGACCATTCCTCAGTTGCATTAGAAACCGCTGTAAAAGCCCCCAGTATGAACAACCCACCGAGCCAAAAACAATTGAACATTTTCAAATGAAAGGCGTGCTTAAAAATAACTTAAAACTGCAGTTATATCAAGTGCAACGTAAACTTAAAATAGCAGTCACGTTATCAAAGGAAAAACGACACAACAGGTCTATTTAGCTATATAATTTTATGAGCGTATATACTATATATTATAATTATATACACAGATAGCTGTTTACAAAATTACATAGATATCTATATAATTATAATGTTGAAATATGTGTGTACCTATATCATTGTACATGTATATAATTATACGTAAACACAGGGGCAAACGAATTTAATTGACCTGCTAATTCGCATCTACATCTTTATGAATATAGGTATGTATGTGTGCATATATGTGAGTAACATTGCAAGGATAGCTAGTTTTATGCATACATATATAGAAACATAAATAATACAGATGAATATTCCTTTAAATGAAATCAGAGGACGTCCTCGAGTTTAAGGTTTTGGAACAAACATTGCATTGGTGGCCAGCAATGTGTTTTAGTATATAGCTGTGGCGGTTGCTATATTATTGGAATTGAGCGTGACATCCAGTGAACTGAAATCTAAGCACCCGAGCGACGCTCCAGCAATGGTTGGCTCACATATCAAAACAATCTAAGATGCAACTATAAATTCAAAATACTGAATATAAATACAATGAGCTGGGTGGCACCATGTGATATTTACTTAAGCTCCCTTTGTTGTCATGGGGCTAGATTATGGCGCCAAAGGAAAATTACATCGTGCAGCGCTGCAGAGGTATTGCAGCATTATTTTGTGGGACCTCGCTCCTCAGTAAGTTGGGAATAAAGGAGCCACAAATTGAACTGACATGCTAATTAGTGATCCGAGGTGCCCTAAATGGTATTTCCTGGTAGGTATCTATGATGGTGCTCTGGCTGTGGTTTGTATCTAACACAATCTCCGAGAGCTGTGATGAATATCAAACCCTTTGTAGTAACGCCTTACCGATTCTTTTTGAAATTGACTATTGTGTAACAGGTGACCAATAAGCTACGCTTCTGTGTTTTTTAGGAGAACATTAAAATATATGTTTATTACCCCCTGCCCCCCCCCCCCCCAACACACACACATACACACTGAACCGCTACACAGGAGGAAAGACGTGAGTAAACACCAGGATGCAATAACTCGTAGGAAGTTATAATTAACTCGGTGCCGCCATAACGGATTTCCCCCATCTAATCCCACACACAAACATGAAACATTGCAAAGCAAAGCCACTTCAACTACATTAAAGCCGGCAGGCCCTTTGTGAAATCGTCGCTATCTCCAACAGTTCAAGTGGCTGCTTTCTTGCTTGTGTCTGTTTTTGTGCTGTTGGGGTCTAAATATAAATGCTGAACTGATGGGCTGATCTCGCTAGCTAGCACTGATTTTATTGAGTCTTTACCCACACAATCAAGAGACACAAACGAGGAGACTGTACTAAACATCAATTAACAATGGAGTATACAACTGTCGGTATTGTTATGGAAATCTGGGACATGTTAAGCACACGCTGCACTTTGAATTTGAGGCATGGCGTGTCCCTTGTCCCGCTAGATAGACAGCCAGCACCTCACAAGTTAAATTAACTCTCAATTAGCAAGACATAGTTACGTATTTCATAACTTTTAATACGTATTTTTAATTTGAATTGTGTATGGGTGCATTGATGGCATTTATTAACAGCAACAGACTAAATCGTACACAGGGGGCATAGATTTAAAGTCGTTAGTAGAAGGAGTAGAAAGAAAGAAAGAAAGACTTACATTTATATAGCGCTTTTCACGACCACCGGACGTCTCAAAGCGCTTTACATCTAATTAAGTACTTTTGGAATGTAGCCACTGATGTAATTAGAGGGGAGATGAGGAAAAAAAATCACCCAGATGGTGATGGGGGTCTGGAACTCACTGCCTGAAAGGGTGGTAGAGGCAGTAACCCTCATCACATTTAAAAGTACTTGAATATGCACTTGAATGCCGTAACCTACAGCGCTAGGGACCGAGAGCTGGAAATTGGGATTCGACTGGATAGCTCTTTTTCGGCCAGCACAGACACGATGGGTCGAATGGCCTCCTTCTGTGTCGTAACTTTGTATGATTATTTGAAAGCAGGAGTGTGCACTCAAACCACAGATTGGGAGATTGTTAATTGATAACGTTTAGTGTAACCTGGCAAATAGGCTTGGCATAGGGACAGTTGTAATTTACCTATAAACATCCTCCGTAGATGTGGGGACTTTCCTAGCCTTCTTACCTATGAATAGTTGAGCTGGTGGCCAACATTTAATTCCGTAGAGTGCAATATCATTGAGCAGTTTTATTTATTTTTCCAAAATATGTGTAATATATCATTGCTGTGCTCCAGTTGATGTGTTCAGTTTCAGGAGATTATTTGGCTTGCAAGGGACACTGAATTTTCATTTCTAATTGATGACAAAAATCTTAGGAAAACACTAAAGGCTATGACAACAACGTCTCCGCCATCTTTGCTGCATTGTAACAACGCCAGCTTCATACAGATAACTTAATAACGCTACAAAGTAGTTAATAAAGATGCAGGCCTTCGATTGAGTTGGGAGTTTGACTGCTTTTAAGATTGAACTTGCGCATAACAAAGCAAGAATTAAAACGAGACCGTGCATTGCGATTCATAGGTGCCAGGTACTTCCCAAACAATTTCTATATGTGACACATTTTATTGTTCTAAAATGATGATAAAAGTTGCGATTTAGACCCGCGAGTGGGATTGAGACACATAGTACAATACGACTTTACTGCATGACACTCAAATACTTTACTCAGTCAATAATTCGCAGACGGCTTCAAGGTACATTTTAAATTTGCATTTTAATTTTTAATCTGAACCGCAGTTTGTGTAGTAGGACCGTATTTCTTTTCTGTTCCGCTCCTGTTGAGTAATTTTCCGCATTTTAAATACATTCAGGCCAAAGTAATCACAGCATGCAGGTTCCATGTTGATCCGAAGGCCCCACTCAATTAAGCTGCCGCATTTGAACAGAAAATGTCACACCTGATGCAACTCTTAGCCACAGCATAACCCGAAACAGCAACAAACACCGACAAAGGAGACTACCGGAGAAGCCTGGGGAGATTTCAGACCCTCTACTATCTAGTTCCTTCTCTTTTTGACCATGTTGAAATATTAGGTCAAAAGGGAAACATAATTTAGCCCCGTGTCTTGCACGTTTGTATTTGCTTACAAACTATTCATTTGAAATCCAAGGCAAATTCGCATAGATTCATTACCACCGCAACAGACGCAAGAATCATTGCTAATAAGCCGCTATTGCTTCAGTCAGGCTGCAATAGTTTGCGAATGTTTAATTACAGGTTTATGACTTAAAATAATATCTCAGAACAGAAAGCTCCCTACAAAGTTAATATTGATGAATTGTGATACTGAATGTGACGGAATTTATGTTATGACATTGAGTTCTAACCAAGGACATGGCCAATCAATAATCATTTATAGATTCTATAAGCTGTGATATTCAGTTAGTTTTCGCGTTTTACTCCTCAGAACTTGTTTGTAAAGAATTGTCCCCTGCACTATATACACCTTTTCTTTTATGGAGCGAATATTTTAACGCTATATGGATCGCTTCTTTGTGATGTTATCCGTTTTGCAAGTTTATTTATTTACAGCGGTTGAATGTATAAACCTGGAGATTTCTTATGTTTCATGATTTTTAAACACCTCCAGCAAAACTTGCCCAATGTTAGAGTGTAAGTCACATCAACGAAATTACATCTGATATTTTTTTATCCTAAATGCTCTCTGTTCAATGGCTATCCATATTTACAAGCGGGTTAAATCATGCTGTTTCATTGTAACTAGAGAATTTCATAAAATACTTTTGATTTCCCCAAGATACAAGTATGTTGTATTTAACCAACACACACTGCAATGATATTGAGAGACGCTGGTATATCTTTGCATCGACAATTTGGATACATTTGACCCATTTGCCAATAATGACTTCTGCTTCATCAATTTTTCAATTCAATACAGCGATACTGGCGGCATCAGCAACATTTGGCTTGTTTACCTCAATAAAGAAGGGAACCAGAGATCAGTTTACAATCTAAAACAAACTACTAATAAGTCTAAATGTTATTGTAGAAACAGTCCAGTCTCACAATACTCACAAAAGGACGGTGAATGAGAAAAAGCGCGTCAGCTGTTGCGTTAAAGTTAACAAAATCAACATGAGTCTTTCAGCAAATTCAGTAAAATGAAAAGCGAGGGGAAGCTTTATTAAAAAAGGCTCATGATTTCCTGTTGAAAACATCTGCGCCCATGTTCCTTCTTTCGTGCACTCTGCTCTCTAAACGACTACTTCCCTTCCCTTGCATAAACTACAACCTTTAAGTGAATATCCAGTGTTAAGGCGATATTATAGGGGTTAAAGGTTATTTTGCAATGCAACAACCCGCTTCTAAATCAATTCTCAAAAGGTCATCTGCACTAAACATTGACTGTGAGAAGTTAATAGATGTTTAAATGCTATTTGGTGAGATACCCCTAGGAAATAGATAGGTTTATCTTAAACTAATTACTCACATTTTTAACAGAAAGTTAATATTATTAGATAGAATTCAGAGGTGCAATTTCCTGCTAATGACAAGCTATATGAGCTGTGTTTTAAACACAGTGACTTTTTTGCAATGAAGGTTTCGGGATAACCATGTCTTTTTATAATCAGACTGTAAGCTCTTTATAAAGGTGAAGGGACAGGAGTACTAGCACGTCTGTGATGGCTTATTCCATTATATTGCGTCTCAATCTTGTTAGAAATCAAAGATTAGGTGTAATGTGCATTAGAAATAACATTTTAGATTTGCCCTTAATTAGACCTTCGTTGTAACTATTTGTCCAGGTGCTGGATTCTCCTTTAAGTAAAGTTGCTGGAAAACTTATTTTGATAAGTCGTCAAGTTACATTAGAGCAGGTAATGCCACAGTGTGACACAATATTCTACAGTGTGTGCTAATGTGGAACGGGCTAATATATGGACGGTTCAGATTCCACTGTTGACTCTGATCCGCCACTCCAACCCCCTCCACGCTCCCACCTGGGTAACCTCGTTGAAAATCCTGAGTCATGGTATCGTTGATGGTGAAAGAAGGGGGGAGGCAGAGGGGGACGGGACAGACCCGTTTTATTCAGCAGGTCGTCTGACAATGTTTTTTTCCCGATTGACAGAGAGCGAAAAGGCTGAGAATACGATAAACTGGCTGACGCCGAAGGGCGGTAGGAAGAAACGCTGCCCATACACCAAGCACCAGACACTGGAGTTGGAGAAGGAATTCCTCTTTAACATGTATTTAACTCGAGAGCGCCGCCTAGAGATCAGTCGGGGCGTGAATCTATCCGACAGACAGGTCAAAATCTGGTTTCAAAACCGAAGAATGAAACTGAAAAAGATGAGCAGAGAGCACAGAGTTCGAGAAATATCGGCTGCGTTCCCCATCTGATGAAGGGGGCTAGTGCTTTTTTTTAATTGAAAAGGACGAGACAGTGGACGATAAAAAGCGGCTAGTTAAAGAAACCGAACGCTGCAGGGCGGGGGGTATGCGGGGGGGAGGGGGCGGTGTGGGGGAGGTTGGTAGTCATGGGGAGGAGTTGCAAGTTCAGCAGTCTAGTCACTAGAACAACATTGAGCCAGCTATGGGGAAGGGTAGATGGTGGGATGGCGGGCTTGCAAGTTCAAAATAACTAAACATGACAGAAAGTTACGGATTTGCTTTTGAAAATGAACTTATTCTGAAGACTCTCCTTTACTGCCCAGGAGCCCATTAATTGATCTCAATTAATTTAGTGCCCTATCACTTAATTATGAGGATATGAACTGAAAGAATGTTTGAAAAAGGCAATAAAATCTGGCTTGCTTTATGCATTTAGTCATTTTGTTGGATTTAAAGTAAGTATAGTTAATACCACATATATGTGTTATGCTTCCAAGAGTAATCATTTTACGGTCTGCAACCTCCGCTTACTGAGGGACAACAGAGAAATCGGCACCTATTAAAGTACGCCACCTGCGCAGACATATTTCACGCACAAGAGTGTTTGAAGCACTTGTTAAAGTATAGCAACAAAATAGCGAGACACGTTGAAAGAATTAGAGGCCTGTAATTAAGGGAAATGCTCGGTGTACCAAAGAGTAAATTTAGAATTATTTTTTGCTTATGGATAGATGCATCCTGTTTTGTCTTAAAACAAAGTAATAAGAAGTCGTAAAGGTTAAAAAAAAATCGTTTTCATCAATGGTCGCCCCATCAAGAATCCTTCCTCCTTCTTAGCGTGTTTATGCAGGTCATTGTATAGACATGCATGACAAAAATGATATGAAACAACGTGCAGTTATATTCATTGCTGTCATTTACTTCCAATAGGTAATCTTTCCAACTTGATGTCCAGTATTCAATTGTTTATTTAAAAAAAGGTTTCTAAGAATTCCAATTAAAATCTGTATTTTTCCCTTTCAATGCACAACCGCGACGTACAGTTGACTAGAATTGCATGGATATAACCAAACTATGAAAAATTGCATATCTATTTCATAGAGATTATAGTACTAACACTTGCATTTATTTCGCGTGTTTCAGGTCTAAACGTCTTAAAGCTTTTACACAATAACTTGCTGTGGAAGTGCATTGACTGTTATGTAGATTAACAACATGTTTTACAGTTGATTCCACTTAAAATAACATCTAATAACTGGAGATTACTATTAAATGAAGATTTGAGAAATAACTTTAATTGGATGCACATTGGTTCCCGATTAAGCAATTCTCATCCTTATTTTCAAATCCCTCCATAGCCTCGCCCCTTCCTATCTCTGTAATCCCCTCCAGCCCCACAACCCCCGAGATATCTGCGCTCCTCTAATTCTGGCCGCAACTGCCTCGGCCCCAAGCTCTGGAACTCCCTGCCTAAACCACTTCACCTCTCTACATCTCTTTCCTCCTCCAAGACGCTCCTTAAACCATAACTCCTTGACCAAGCTTTTTATCATCTGCCCTAATTTCTCCTTATGCGGCTTGGTGTCATTTTTTTTTTAATCTCATAATACTCCTGTGAAGCGCCTTGGGGCGTTTCACTGCGTTAAAGGCGCTATATAAATACACGTTTTTGTTGTAAACATTTAAATGAAAGAAACAAGTACCAAGATTGAACAATTTTTAATGATCTTGTTACAATGTTATAAAAAGACAGATTCTTACCTAGCGACTCTCTTTGTCTGTGTTCCTTTGACTAACATCAAGTGGCTAAAATTATTCATGAACCAACCCCCACACCTGGCTCCTAGCGACTAAACAGAAAATAATTTGCATAAAATCCTGCTAGCTATTCATTTCACGTGTTTATTGAAAAATGTTATTCATCTATATTTTCCCTCCCTACGCCTATAAATACCTCAAAGCTTCTCGGTTCACGTGGGGGAAAAGCTACATCTGGGTGGGGAACTAATTGGACCCCGACCTATTTAAAAAGATTTAGCCTCAATTTCACGGTTTAATTTCTCATTCAGTTCCACACTACAGATGTGCTGTAAGGCATCCCATCAAAACGTGAATGGAATGTGAGAAACCCATAAATTAATACTCACAGTAACAATTGCAGATGAAGTATAACGGCAAATTAAAATAGATATACACACAGGCGAGTTCTTGATCAGTCAATGGTCTTGAGAAGTAATGTCCATTGGGAAATCGGTAGTTGTTCTTTTCAACATCTGTTGCATAAATAATGTGAATATATAACAATCGGTGAAAACCCAGCTTGTAACATGCCATGAGTGCCGATTATACCTCTCGCAGTGAACGTACACCCTTAGTGGATATTATACACTATAATTAAAATGTGTTTGTACTTAGGAATAACGTGTCTTTTAAATGTTCATCAAAGTGTCTGACATTTAATACAAGCAATCTATGGTGGTCTGTCGTGTCAATTAGTTTTACATGCGTGTTTTTAGATAGAAATTTGTCAGATACTAAATGTGTAATGTTGGATAAAATGTAATATTTATTTTTAAAAATATAAAGAAACTTGTTATACCAAAGACTATTAACGTTGTGCCCATCACCTCTTTATTGCTAAGCACACTGAACTCCGTACAATGCCCCTGTAAGAGAGAGGGGATTACAAAAAACTGTTAATATTTGAACAATATGTAAATTCACCAATAACTGTTTCAATGAAATATTTTAAGTTCATGGTGTATGTTAAATGTTGATATAATTTTTTTTGTATAGCATGTGCTGTATATTTCACGGCTTAAAGTCGTTGCATTATTTCCTAGGCCTTGTCACAGGTCAATATTAAAATGCGGATTTAAAAACAAAATAAGAAAATATCGTGTTTGGGTGCCTTTCTGTAGTTCTTAATACTTTTACTCAATGTTCAAGGGTCTGCTTAAAGTTTTTGGTCGCCATTTCCCCGCGAGTGGCTCTTCCTTTAAATCTGGCTCGTGTATTTCATGAACGGTGGTTGGCTGAATGTGAACCCGTGAAATTGACCTGAAATGGACAAGTTGATGGTTGAGAGAGAGAAAAAAAGACAGTGAATTCCGATGCTTCCAGCCCGAAAGAAAACCCTGCAGTTTGAAATTTATTTGGTATCCGGTGTCGGTGATTTAAATACCAGCGAGACGGTCGTAATCTGACTGTGGGCCCTGACGATGCGCCACGGACGACCACGTCTGCTTTTGTGAAGTTTTATGGCTTGTAAATATGTTTGGCAAGTTGCTGTCATGTAGGACTTGTTGGACTTGGGCAGTTTGGCTCCGAGCGTCATGTCACACAACATAGCGTTGGGATCAGGAAAATAGTCACGCTGCTCTCTTCTTGACAAACTTCAAGTGGAATCTCGCTAACTGTTGCCCAAATTTGCTTACAGAGACTTTGGAAAAACATGATGGGAATGGTAGGACATTGTTGTCACGTTTAGCTGTGTTTTGCCAGCGACCCTTTGTAAGGCTGCTTAGAGTTGCTGTGCCTGCGTGGAGATTTAAATTGTTGGTTTTACTAAGTTTGTTGTTACAGCAGTCTAGTGACTGGTTTAAAAAGTGAAAACTTTGATCCTTTACTATGGTAACGATGCAACATAGTGAGGCCTATTGCTTCAGTTTCTCAGATGTTTATTTGCACTCTGAATACGAACGAAGCAAGGTCAAAATGGTGCAATCGGCCCTGTTGGAATAATTAAACAGTGATATATGCAATTTTGGAGCCGTCAGTGACTGAGATTTCTAACCACCCTCCCTTCCTTTTCTTTCTTAGAAACATGAGACTCTTTTTATCAATTGAATGATTATTTTTAAAGAGTAATGTCTAGCAAAAAAACATATTTGACAATGATGGTCTTTACTGTTGGAACTGAAGTCGACTCATTCAGTCCAGTCTATGGCGCAAACGAATTGGAACTGCGGTGTGATTTAGGTAGTTTCATGTTGTTGGGCTTGTGTTTGATCGCAGTGACAAGAAACTGCCTGGATCACTCCAGTTATTGTCATCGCAAAGTGTTGGATATTAGTCAAACAGAGGAATCTCTGGCATTTTTGCTGCCTGAAGAAGTGGTCTCTCTGGCAAAACATGTGCTATGGTGCGAAGATGTGGAAGTATGGTGCCACTAACAATGCCTAGCGCGGATTGCTAGTGCAGAATAATTGGAATATACATCTGTCTAATTGCCTATCCAACCCATATGTGGATAGACCCTAACATAACAATTTCGGTGCAAGCACGTGTATGAATAGCATGGCAACGGGTTTAAATAGTTCAAATTATGCATATTTTTCTGGGGGCAAATACGTAATTTTTGAATTGTATTGTGATTGCAAAAGTGACTAGTTGGATCTGCTGTTGTAGTCTTTAAGGTCCAACTGCGTTGTTAGATAAAATAGATCGTTTATACACATAGATAGATGGATAGATATATAGGTAGAAACACAGATATATGGGCAGTTTTGTAAAGTGTTTCGCCAGTAATATCTCTATAGTCTTTATCTATTCAAGAGATTATTTCAAGTTTTTAAAACAGAGAAATGGGAACTAGCATGAAAATGAGCACGATTAGTTCTGTAGTGCATTCGTTTTGTTTCGTGAAGTAACATTTATACACTTATGATTATGATCTAAGGGAAACAAACAGAAGATCACACACTCAAGGGTCAGAGCCCTTTTCTTTCGTCCAATGTCAAGTTATCAAGGCTTGTAGTCTTGCAGCACTGGTGTTATTTTATTTTGTTACAATGCAATTGATCTAACATAAAGGATAATGTACATATTACTCATGGTTGCTCAGTCTATCACAACGTTACTTTATATTAAATAAAAGAGGCCGTGTCGATCTTACTGCAGCTAGGCACATCTTACTCTATCTCATAGTATTTTTAACTGGACGCAAGTCTCAAATTAGACCCTTTGCTCTGGACCGGGAAGCTTTGGCATCGTTCTCACCCTACTGTGGTTTGGTTCGTTTAAATATAAAAGTATAAACTGAGCGAGTTCGCGTAGATATTCTTCAAATCGTTCATTTTCACTGTCAGTTTGCGGTGTGGGGTACCTGCAAATTTAGTATCGGCTACTGTTTAAAACACACGCAGAGACGCACACACATCGGTCACTTAACCCGCCGAGTGATTTGTAGAATCTAAATGCATCAAGGGGGAAAGGAAAACATTTTAACCACAATTGGATATCAGAGAGTGTTCCAAACACGAGCTGTAGCGGATTGCCGATCGGTATCACGGTGTGTAGTATTGTAAAGGAGTTTGACTTGTTTTCCTGCTCATCTGCATATTTCCAGTGTGTTAGGAAATGAGCCAAACCGGGGGATACAACAAAGGAGCTTGTTACTGTTAAAGATGTCGGAGCGTTTATAACTGCACTTAAACTAGTAGAGTTGCTGGGATTGCTGCGTGCCAATGAGCTAGGAGCTAAGGGCCCCATTTCTTGTATAATTAGGCCGAGTGAAACCTCCGTCTTTAAATCTAAATGAGGAGTTCCCACTCAAATGGCCTGCAGCGACCCCGAACGACGGGACTTTTCCCATTCATGATGCCAGTTTCTGCTGTTTGGAGACAATCGCCATTTTTGGTTGGCAGGGAAAAGTCTTTAAACATATAAGTATATAAATTCGGAATATACAAGAAAAGCCCAATAATATGCTCCAATAAAAACATATAAACTTATCATTGCAACAATATATCAGCATAGATACTACAAATGGAGCAATAAAATAGCTTATCCTTTTTATAGACTTGTATTGTAAAAATGCAGTTCCTATTCGTTGTAGCCAAGTTAAATTTTGCATCTGTTCTCCCTTATAGATACAATCGCTTTTAATATTGGAACACATCTATTTTAATTAACCACATAATAATGAAAACTGCATTGTTGCTAACCGTTTGGAAGTGCACATTTTTACTTTATTGAGAGTGAAACAGTAGACGATATTAAACAATCATTTTTAAGCTACGGCTTGTACATTCCAGAATGTTTTGGTTGTTAAAGTGAGAACATTACAAGAATCCAATGGATATCCAAAATTTCAGTTGGATCGGGACGGAGTAATGGCGCTGTGAGTGCCAGATTATCGCTTCAACGAATACTGAGTCTTTGAACCTGGCTTTTAGCATTTGCACAGTGATACACTGGCCGATTGACAGTGTTCAGCTTAATAAGACGTACATAATTATGAGGTATACCTCAGCATGCTTTGAATAAATACATAAAATAATTTATTTGCACAAATAAAATAACAAAAGTTAATTTTCTCATAGTTCGCACACTTGATGGATTTCAGAAAAAAACAAGTGCGTTGCATTTTGTAAAATCTATTATTTTTCAGTTGAAAGCAATATCTATAAATAGAGTTTCTTAAAAGAACATATCGAATAAATATAGCTCAAAAGTTTAGTAATTAAGTATAGACTATCTTAGCAATTCCTATTTATAAATAAGCCAGGCTTCGGTCACAGTAGCTGCAGAGACGATGGGCCGCTTGTTTCATGATATATACAACATTCACCAACATATGTAGGTGTGACTTCGTCCTCCTGATTCAAGCATCCGTTTTATACCAATTTACAGATGCTGACTCTCATACTGCACAATCTTTCTTTTACTCTTTAGCATCTTAACGATTTTTTCCCTGAAAAACAAGTTTTAAAGTACACGTTCTTAAAGTGTAGAATATTGTCAAATTATTTTTTTCTAGTTTACTCCTAAACTTTTCAAACTAACGTGGAGGCAAATAAACTTTTTCAACGAGGGTGCAAGCTAGAGAATAAGGAAGTTATGTTAATACATACAATGTTTGTCAAGGCAAGTAGAATGAAAATACAAAATGATGTTCAAATGTGTACATACTTTGAAATTTAAATGCCACGATGCAAACAACCAATTTAAGGACAAAAGTGACGCTTTATATTGACCTGTTCTAACATTTGGATATTTTCTCACTTGTACCCACAACATGGTGGATTATAGTTTAGCCAGGTTTCTGCAAGAATTTAAGAAAATATTTTTAAAACGGGAGGATCCTTTTGGATATACTGGCTATAGCGAGGCCCCAGGCATCGCATGAACGAATAAGCAGATATTATCCTCAGCCTATGATTTGCTCAATACCCAGAAACTCTCTTGTGATATTTTAAGGGACCACAGTCTATCTGACAGTCCACTGCTATTCAGCATAACAGCTCCAAAATTCGGACTGAAATGTCAGTCAAGTGATTCCTGAGTCCAAACAAATGAACATCTATTTATATTTAAATTAATTTCTTCCTGAATTGAATAATGCAGTTTATTGCATTAATTTGATAAAATCAAAGATTGACAAAAAAACGTGTTTAGCATTGCGTATAAATATTTCGCCACTTGTTGTAATCTTTTCGCACTGCCTTCGCCACCGCTCGCCCTGAGGTTTGACTAATATCCAAATCTTTTCAACTCCACAGTCTTTGTTCAGCTGAATCACATAAAATCAAGTTATCTCACCAACCTTCGAATTGAATTTCTTGCAAAGTTAAACATTGTTAGTTTCCATCAATGAGTTACATTGAGAAATTGGTGGGGTGAGTTGTCTAGCCGAACCGTTTCCTATTTTTATAAGCCCTTCACTTCCCTTTAAATGTTGTCCGTATTTCGCTATTTTCTTGTACCTATTTTCAAGTCGAATGCAGTTTTAGAATTTTCATTCACAATTTCTTCCTATTTTCATGATACAAATATCTTTCTTGACACCGATTCTCACGGAAAGGGCGGCTCCTTACACAGATTGTAAAGATAACGGGGCAAGACGTGGCTTTAACTGAACAACTTATAACATGTAACAATTTGTGTATAAGTTTAAAACAATTCATAGTTATTCAATCGTTCACTGTAGTTCATTGTGGTTTAAATATAAACTTTCCGTCTTCCTTTGCTGTAAAGCAGTCTTGTGAGTAATTTAAAACCACGCAGCCTTATAATGCAGAATAATCCGTAGCCGTGTCTTTAATGTAACTGTGAGCTTTAAGATATCACAATGGGAACAAAAGGAAGTTCTTGGTTGAGAATGCAGGAACGGGCACAACAAACTATCTTTAATCCAATTGGTTCCTAGCCCTGCTCAATTGTGGACTTTTGTCGCGATTAAAATGTGAAAGAAAAGTAACGCATTGGCTTGTCACGGTTTGTGATGTGTATTTTCACCACAATCTCTGCTGTATAAAGTTTACATTTACCGCACGTTGAACTCACACATATTTCACTCAATGGCTCCAGAACCTCGGGCTAATGTTATTAACTCAAAAATGTGCGTTTGCAAATCGCCAAACTCGGCACTTTCTTGCACCCATCAAACACAAATATCACAAGAATGATCTGTTAGGATGATTGCATTTAACACTTTTTATGTTATTGGTCTAAGATGATAACAGTAATAATAAAACTGACGATTATGAGACCTGGTGTGAGAATTTGTCACACCACAGAAGATTAATTAGGAAGCAAAATAGTTCCTTCAAAGATTGCCTTTTAAAGTTAATCCGGTTTTTGTATTTGAAGGAAAGTTGTACAATATGTATATATGTGTGGTGCTGTTGGCTGTTTAAACCCTCACTTCAACGCTAAAACTATTTAATACGGGGGCGATGTTAATTGTTTAACCCCCATTGCGGATTGATTTACGTTTTATTGTCGCTTTGCCGGTCTCATGAAAACTTTAACCAATCATTTCGCAGAGAGCCCACAACATATTAGCTAACTCTACTTTGTTAGTTGAGAAGTTGAGAGAACAATTTCTAGTCTTACATATAATTTCCCAATGAATCGAAGTGTATGATGTTTGACAATGTCGATATCTGGCGCGATTAGTAACTATTTTGTCGATTCACTCATAAGTCATGAGAGCGAGGGGACGCCTGCAGCAAAGTTTACTTCTGGGCAATATATAGTCTCCAGACAGCCGGGGCTCCCTGAGCACCCCGATTTTCCTGCCTGTAATTTCCAGCCGAAATCTCCCGTGTTCGGCACTTCTTGGGCCCCCGTGTACTCTCAGCCCTCGGCCAATGTCTCCACTTTGTATCATCCGTACGTCCAGTCTCACCCCATCCCGCCTGACAGCAGGTACATGCGGTCGTGGCTGGACCCGACGCCCAGGGCCGTGGCCGTTCCCGGGATAACTTCCAGCGGTCACGATGCACTGAAAACCGACTCACTCGCCGGTCACCGCGGCGAGACCTTACCAGCGGCGCTGCAGAAATTACATGCCGAATCTTTGGAGGGCGAGACGATCAGCTCGGGGAAAGCGCCCGGCTTTGCAGACAATATATGTGAAGAGAAGGCAGACAAAGAAACATCAGAACAAAGTAAGTTGTTCGGGAAATGTACTTGACTTGTCTCAGAGTTAAAATAGTTAACCAAACTCACGCCAAAAACGCGACTGAAATAAGGTTCTAATTAAAAGGCAGTTTGCTTCCAGTTTAGCCACGAGTATTTAACTGGTTTTATATTGCTTGTTATTTTATGCGCCTCCGTTCTATTTTATGGCTTACACAAGTAACCACCTGCAAACCTTTAATGACGGGTTTGCCAGTCTATCCTCCACTAGGCAATAAATACATGACGAAGGAATACAACTTTTTCTCTCCCTTGTTATTTTCTGTTTGAATCAGTGTTCGGAAGAACGGTGAGCAAAACTGTGCGGCACACCATCTTTTTGTGAAACCGTTGAGAGAGGGAACAAAAAGAAAGCAGTGCTGTCTGGTTTGGCGTTTTCTTCTCAATTGCAACGGTGGCAATAAACTGCACAAAATAGACCATCCGAGGGCGCCCAGCGCTTTCCAGTTTAGTAATACCCTTTACTGAGGGAAAGACGCTTAGGAATATGACCACAACACACACCCCCGCTATCTCAACACTTAGCTTGATATAATTTGGGGGGGGGGACCTCCTCCCCCTTACGCATTGCAACGTTAGAAGTGCATTGAAGAAATATGATCACATTATAATTCTTAATTCTGAACTGAATTGTTTTCTCCTGCTCCACTCATCTTCAGGCAATCCTTCTGCAAATTGGCTGCACGCTCGCTCGACAAGGAAGAAAAGGTGTCCTTACAGCAAGTATCAGACTCTGGAACTGGAGAAGGAGTTCCTGTTCAATATGTACCTCACCAGGGACCGGCGGCACGAAGTAGCCCGTCTTCTCAACTTGACTGAGAGACAAGTCAAAATCTGGTTTCAGAACAGGAGGATGAAGATGAAAAGACTCAGCAAGGAGCATGTCAAAGAGTTCGAGTGACTCGCTTGTTGAGTAGGACTGTGGCGCGCAGCTAAGAGTGCTGTCACTGCAATATATCGGTAAACCACTGTAGTTCTGAGAAAAGCGACATCCTTCCACGGCAAAGAATAGCCAGAATGTAAGCTTTTAACATTCAGCAATTCGGCTATTTATTTCGAACATTTTAGTGCATTCATTCAGGGAATAGAGTCACGTGCAAAGGATTTTATTGCAGGATATTAAGAGATACAACTTCCTCTCATTCTCATCCACTATAACAGTCACAGAGAGAGCAACGAGCATTCATCCCCGCTACGTTTTCTCTCTTTATGGCTTAAAAAAAAAGAAACTTCAGGTTATTTATAAATTATTACAATGTATGTGACTGTTTTGGCGCGGGACCGCGATGGATCGCGCTCCAAAGCAACCTTTAGCTAAAAATGAAGGGATCTTTTTTTTAACTTACGATTAAATATATATTTTTAATCTTTGTTGTTCGCAATGATTTAACACGACTTATTTCCAATTGTTTACATGCAAAGGTGAATGTTTATAATCCATTTCGATGACACGTCGCATTGCTGTCGTTTTTAAGGGCTGTTTTCCCGATCCTGTATCTGTCTGAGTTGGAACTTTGATTGTCTCAATGGAAATGTGGTTACTATTTAAACCGATTGATGATATACTTTGCGATCTCTATTTCTGTAGACTTTAGTCTGTGTGTTTGAGTGCGTGTGGGTCTGTCGTTTAGGTTTTAATGTGCAGCGCAAGACTCCTGCGGTTTAAATTTGTAGCTTTCACATTTGGGTGCCTGTATCCTTTGTTAAGTGTTTGTATAACTAGGGGTAACTACCACGTGGCTCTTTTAAAAAACATGGTTTAATATTGTAGTAAGCAGGTTTAACTGTGGTCGAAGCGAACATTGAACAATCTGTAATATAGAATTTCATGACATTTTAGAAATAAAACTGTTTAGGAATAATCTGGAGAAGGGGTTCGAATTATAATTGTCTACCAGGTTGCACAAAAGGAGGATGACAACCCGGATCAGCTCCTAGGGATAAAATGTAGCGACAATAACATTCCAACTTGTTTGATATTCTCAGCATCTCTCTGTCTCTGTCCGGTGTGGAGCTGGTGTATATATTCCGGGTTTTGTAGATTTTGTGCAGATTTTACATTTAAGGCGAACGAACCAACTGCTTCACATCGAAGCGGCCGGATTCTCGGGGGCCTTTACTCTTAGTTTGATTTTTATCCGGAGCTATCCGACTTCAACAGCGCGCGGTTGCACTATTTTAATGTGATTTATCATCAATAATATTAGTGATAATAATCAGGCATGGAAGCCACTGAATGGCGTGCACCATTTTGAACCCACCGTTCTCTGGACACCTAACATCACAATCAGTAGATGGAAATATATGAATGTATTAAAACCGGCTGCAAAAATAAAATGCTGCTGAAAATTTGAAACGGATGTTTCCGCGTGACCTTGCTTCTCGTTTCTGTAGTCTTGCCTCGGTCCTGGTTGTGAATGTGAACCCCAGTCTGTGCTGAGAACTAGGCCCCATTTTTTTAAAATAGAAGGGGGAAAATGAGCTTATTTATGAAGTAATCTTGGTGAATAATTATAACTAGAGAACGAGAAGAACTATTTGGAAACAGGCGTGTAAAGTCGATTCCTAAAGTCTCAACATGGACAGCGTATTTCTCTGATAGAGCACGGGGCAATCATTGGGGGCAAAGCCAGTGTTTATACCGGACACAGGGACATGAAGTAATTCAGTAATTTTATCTTACAATTCATGGTCTTTTCCGATAAATCCTCTCTAACAGTGGACACAATGGTGGGTCCTCAATAGAACAGCCCAGAGAAAGGAATGTGCGCAATTACGGGGAAGAAGCATAAAACTAGGCAAAGTGTCCAATAAATAATGCTAAATCAAAATGCCACCATCTTATGAAGGAATATTAACCGGGGTGACTCGCCGAGTAAGACGCAGTCTCAAGTTGTTGTCTCAAGTTATAAGATGCAGAAACTCTAGTTTCATCCCAGGGAAACTACTCGACATCCAGTAAGTTGCTCACTTACGTTCCATGCTTTTATCGTTACAGGATCTGAAATATCAGCTATTTTGGGATTTTTCTTAACCCATTAATTAACTCCGCACTAAACAAATTACGAACAAAAATCCTGACCGTTTTATCTGCTGTTTACTTTGCCTGTTTCATCGTCCAATACAGATCATAAAGTATGTAAGTTCATCACTTAGTATTTTCAACACGTTGAATCTTAAGCATCACGGTTATTGGAACAAGATTAAAAGCTTGGGGAATTCGAACGCAAAATCTAACGTATTTATACATGAAGGAGATTATATGTTCCGACAGAATTTACATCAACTATTAAGAAATAATTAATCCGTTTTCCCTTCTGCCGGGTTCCTTGCACTGTTCACTATTATAATGAATGTGCTAAGTAATATTCCTCTAGCCCACCTATTTATGTTGAATTTTCAAACTCATTTCAACACTTTTTGGAACTTTAAATTCACCTCTTTATTTAGCGGATAGAGGGAATTTATGGAAAAAGCCTTGTTACTCAATGTACATTTTTTGCATCTATCTATCTATCTATCTATCTATCTATCTATCTATCTATCTATCTATCTATCTATCTATCTATCTATCTATTTAACTATCTGTATATTTATGTATCTATCTACCTTCTATCTACCTCTCTCTTTCTCTTTCTCTCTCTTTCTCTCTTTCTCTCTCTTTCTCCCCCCCCCCCTCTCTATATATATATATATATATTTCTATCTAACTACATACCTATATATATATATATATATATATATATGTATATGCACATTTCCATGTACATATATAGAGAGATTATAGATGAGAGTTGTAAAATGACGAGAGTAAATTAATGCAGAAACCGATCTGCTAGCCGTTACATCCATATATATATAATCACATATTGCAAAAGGCTTTGAGAACCACAATTTAAAAACGAAGAGAAATATTACTGAATCAATTATAAAAATTACCATGAGGAATTTGCACCCAAACAACTAATAGGGACATTTTCATGTAATGCCTTTAACTTGCAGACAATTACATGCTAAACAAAAATGCGTTCAAAAGTGATATGTATAAATCTCTGATAATAAGGTACATATTTCACCATAGTCGAAAGAAAAGTTGATCAATTTCATCGGGTGTACAGGGTAGATGACATTTCTGACAACGCAGCAAGGGATAATTAGATGGGAGGGAGCGGTGCTCGCCACCTTAAAAGCTTGCTCCTTAAGTTGGTTTAGTGGAAGGGCAGCTATGGATATCTCATAGCCATGTTAAAAAATAAATCTATGTAAAGACGCATTAACACCTTCTTATTAATGTTTGGGGTTATGCGGCCGTTCGAAACTGCTTTTACTGGGCGAGATTAAAATAATTACAGTATCAGCATGTCGTACAGTAGGATTAATATAATATCAGATATTCTCATTTCAATATTTTTTACAAACACAAGAAACGAATACAAAAAGAAAGCATAAATGAGTCTTGCATGGCGGAGGAGGAGGAGTTAGGAAGGTGTCTGTCATTATAGGAAATTCAGTGTGGTGTGCTGCAATAAAATAATATGACCGTTGTAAAAGTTTATAGGGTATAAATTTCTGAAGGTTAAGAATTGAACGTCTGTAAAACAAACACAGCAAAGGGAAAACTTTCAGAACCTATTAAATTAAACTCACAATTGGAGGTGGCAAGCAATAAAAATATGGCTTTGTGTTTTATTTCTGAGGGGTAATAGAAAGGAACTGGATTTTTTTAAAGGGAAAATCCCGGTGAAGATTGCGGTGCAACCAACATGCTTTTTAGAATCTAAAGCAAGCGACGCCCTCTTTTGTTTTACTTCCTAACCATTTCAGGCTGCCAGAAACTACTGCAATAAAAAGCTATACAGAATCTGGCGAGACGTCTGGAGCGAGGTCCTTGGATATGTTTACAGCCCAGCGCCCATGCCTGGGACTTTATTCTAAAGCAGAATGCCCAATTGTTTCGTCTCGAAGGTGGAGACAATAGAGTTCTGAAAGCTTTCTTTCCCTCCTTTTTTTTCTTTTGCTTCTTCCTCTTCTTTACTGCCCATTGGCAATTCAGGTTGTTAGCAATCCGCTACAGCACGACACTAAGGATGTCGTTTATTGGTACAGTCTACGGTTGTATGTGACGATGGAATTGAAGAGCTTAAACATTCTTCCTCCAACGCGGTTTGGGTCTAATGAATTCTTTATATTCAAGATTTTATCGCTCTATTGCGCATATTTGCTAATGCTTTTACAACATGTTCTTTCTTAAATGTCCAGAACACTTCTCCTTGACAACAGTAGGCGGCAGCATTGTTCCACCAAACTCAGGCGTGGCGCTGCACCGGACATTAGTCCTGGAGTCCAGGATTCAGTCGATATAACACACATGTAACAGGCATACAGCTCCTGCTTCAATTCTCCCCTGCCCTTCCTGCTCGATCCTGTTGCGTCATATTATAAGAATAAAATATTTAAATACTCTTACTAAAACTTTGCCCCATCAACTGTTTTGCTGAGTATTGGCAAAATGTCACTAAAGCTTATTCGCAATTATCGTCGTTACAATGTGTTCATCTGCGCCACGTTTTAAGCAGTTTTAATTTTTATTTTCAAACACCTTTATAAACCCGAGAAGGAAAAAAAACAAGATCATCCATTTAGGACAAGATAGTGCACAGTATGAGGCTACCGTCAATAAATAAAAGAGGGTTCCATTATAGCGAAATCACGAGATTTGCTGCACTTGGGAAATATATACATTTTTAAGGATTCGGACTTTTAAATGTGCGTGCGCAGAGCTGACTATCTAACAAACTGTATGTTGACTTGCAGTTGGCTATTCTAAAACGATGCATGCATTGGGAAAATAATTTGTTATACTTCTTTAAAGACATAAACAAGTTACGTCGAAAGATGCTCCAAGTGTACATTTTCATTTCTGAATGCGTAGCGTCCAAATGAACTTTCAACCCCGTTATAAGTCTCACATCTCAGTGCACATACCTTTCGATTCAATCTGCCCTAGACTGTTGTACATTTATTGATTATTGTTTGTGTGACTGTCTTCCTTTCAACAAACCATATACCACACATTTTCAGTGCAATGACCATCCGCATGGGCATTTCCTCCAGACCGTGCACATTTATTCTTTCTCAGATTTTATTGATTTCGTTTTTTTTCTGTTGCATATTTTTAGAAGATACACAGTTTAGGTGACCACCCCCTGTCTGTCTGTCTCTGTATTTAAATCAAACGGTAGTCCTGTGTTATATATAACAGAAAGGGAGGTGTGCAGCAATCCCGTGCAATAGGGTTTGCGCGGAACGGGACTGATGCAACATTATCTAAAAGCAAAACTGGAATTCCGCCCAAGATAAATGCAAGACTATACTTCAGTTAGGGTTGTTCTTTCTCTTTCTCTGTCTCTGTCCCTGTTTCTTTTTTCGTGTCTGACTTTCTCTGTTTCATTTTCCTGCACGATCATATATATTTTTAAATAGATAACACGTTGTCTATAATTTCAGTAAAAGCGAAATATAACACAAGGATGCTGAATACAAGCATTTTTTGGTGATACTTTATTTTTGACTCGTAAAAGTCTTCACATGATTCACCCACGAGCTACAGACATAGAATTAGATCTATATTACACACACACACACATATATAGATATATATATATACATATATAAACAGGATTACCATTTTTCAAGTGGAATCCCACTGTACATTTACGACGTGTGTAAGTGAGTGCTTTGTGTGTGTTTATCCATGTGTATATGTATGTGTGGAAGTAGTTAGCTCTCTGTTTCTACTTTTGTGCGTTTATACATAGTTTATTAATAGCACCATAACAAACATGCGGTTTTAGATTTCAAACTTGAAAACTTTGGTAATACTTTCACTTTTGTACAACATAGCAGCTTTCTATTAATTTCAGGTTAAATTCCAGTACTATGCTATGCATCTGCTGAAAGTATCAATAATGTCCCAACTGATTCAGTAGGTATAAGGATACATACACAAATATTTGTGTTACTCCATCTTCTATAGCCGGCAACAGAATTACACAGGGATGGAAATTAAATGGAACAACCAGCGCCAACACCTATAACATTCTATCTCGCCGAGCTGCTGCATATTTATCAAAAATAATAACGTTCTGCCTAAGTGCGGGGAAACTACTTCAGTTGCATGCATATATTTTCAGAAATACACGTAAACATATCTGTAAACAGACTAAAAGTAGGCTTATTTTCTGAATAGATTCGGAAATAAAACTCATCAGTATTTGAAAATGTAATTGTGTCAGTGTGCATGATAGATGCATGGAACATCATATTACGCACACACGTGTATACGTGTGTGTGTGTGCGTGTGTAGAGAGAGAAAGATAATATAGATGGAGATTGTCCAAGTAAAATTCACGATATTTGAATGCTGTCATTGCTAAACTTAGGAGATATATATTAATACTTTCTAACAAAATCTAACTACATCCATAAAATGATGCACTTTGCTGATAAAGAGATTAAACACATTAAAAGAACAAGGAAGCACGGCAAGCAATCGTAAATAAACAGACCAGAGCCATCGAAACCACGTCACGGCCACAATACATAATAAAACAATCACGTGGGTCCTCACGGACCGGACACTCCGCAAGTTGTAGATTTTAAATGTTTTTGCAGTCAGAAATCTTTTTCGAAAAGCCTCAAAAATTCTGCAGATAATTAACCAGTTGCGAGATGATCCCGTTTAAACAAGGCATTTTTGTGCGAACTTCACGATATTGTTAAGTAGCTGGCTGGTCTATGTTGCAGTTATGTTGCATTTTAAAACATATTTTTTATCACTTTAAATTCTAACATTTGTTCCGTTATATTTAACATTATTTCCGGTAAATTCGAGCGAAATTGAAGCAGAATTTAATCATCTACAGACAATTGAAAGGATCATTGCCAAAAGCGAAAGTAAAAGTTAATCTGTCAATCGGAAAGTGGTCCTATAATCTTAAGGAAAAACACAAAGTAACATTAGATTATTTTAACCAGAGTCTGAGAAGCCGTGCACCAGTAATCGAAGAGGAAAAACTTTTGAAGAGGAACCTTTCAATTAATGATTATACTAGTAGGCTTCATTCAGTCCCATTTCTGATACATTTATTTTTTTCCAGAAGGCTAATGCTACCGATACAGAAAAGCAAATTATTTAAACACAAGAACGCTCGCAGAATCGAATCATTTTTGAAAGTTCGTAACGTCTTTCATACTCTACGCTTTGTAAAGGCATTCCAACATCTTTTCATCACAATATCCTTCTACGGGATAATTTCATCAGTTGACCACATTCCGCAGGCCACACGTGCAGTATGTTCATAACATTTTCTTATTTTCATTATTTTACTGCATAAGCTGTACTCGGGAACTTTGGACGAGCGGTGGTACTTTTGCAACACCGGTGCGTTCAGTTTCTCTCGATCTGACGCATCCCATAATATCACAGAACAGAGTGCAAATCTGCAGCCCAAGAACCATCAGTTTTTCTGCAACACTCACTTATTGAGATTGAAAATCCATTGTTTATATATTATCGATAGATAGACAGACAGAGTGATGCTCAGATAGATAAACAAATAGGTAGGTAGAGAGACTGGGTGATAGAAAGATGCCTAGTAAGTACATGCATATGTAAAGTTTGAATATTGTTATATATTGCGTGTGCTAGTTGTGAAAGTACATTAGCTCAGCTACCCGAAAGTTTCAGTTACACCTTGCATTCAAGCAAGTTATGCTTTAACTAACTTTTAAACTGTTATCAGGGCGTAAACTCGGTTGTTTTGGACCAGACTTAGGTGTACAGAGGGGCATTCCGAATGCTAACACAAAATATGCCTTTTGTAAATAATTGAATTGTATGATTAGATTTAGTCTGCTTCGGGAGATCTGCCAAGGTGGGACAAATCGATGATAACTTATTGATTCTTCACAAAATAAGAGTATTAGATTTGTTGTGTAGGGAACCGGTTTGGCGTCACAACCCGAGGCTCCCTGTGAGCTGGCGTTAGGAAATAGCTTTCTTTCAATTGTCAAAAATAAACCATAACACTTCAACATAATACAGGGTCAGTATGATTCACGATTATGGCGTCCCGTTAGTGGTTTAATACTAAATGAGCAGTTTGAAAAAATGAGTCAGAATTACAACACTTTCCCTCAAGTTTATACCTGATTTTAGAATGTAATGTCAACTCGTTGTAAATAACGACTAGTATATATATATATATATACATACTTGATATATCAAATCTACATAGTATTTACGATAAAGAGAAAATGGATTCGAAGCAAGTTCATGCGCGTCTTTAGTGAGCGTTGTGCTTTTCTGCATAAACCGTTTATTAGAAATCGCTGCACTTGTTTTCAGTAAGAAGCCTGTGGGTCGGAAACTAAAACTCTCTTAACGAGCTCAAATTTGCGGTGTAATTTGTCACCCAATAACAAATAGTCCCGTATTTTTTATATATATATATAAAGTGTTGCTGCTTTGTAGAAAAACAAATTGTTTAAAAATAGTAAACGGGAACAGCGCGTCCACTTTCAGCAAACCTGTGTTTTACTGCTCCACACAGAGCGTCTCATAAAAACACTAACTGCCGTTCACTGCATGTTATAAACAATAACAGGCTGTGCTTTTATTGCGCTTTATAGTTCCTTAATCTCTTCCCTATAGTTCTCAGATGACTGTTACTGTTCCACGGTCCGTCCAAGCACCAGATAAAAGGCTTTATTAATAATAGGACAACGGATCATTAAATTGTTAAATACCACTAGATTCCCCCTATTCCTGAAGATAAAACCATTTTTTTGTAAATTATCCCAAATAATTCGCGTCTGAGTGCGACTGGACATGTCACTGCGCTGCAATAACTTGGGAGGAAAAATAGCAATTAGACCCAAAGTTGATGGTAATTAGATTTCAGGTTTGCTACTGTACTTCCTCATCTTGTTGATGTAACTCTGACCTTTAAAAGAGTCGCATATTCTCATTAAATGGTTTGGAAATTAACGTCTGGCTGTCTACCCTTTACTTCACAACAGCATGGATACTTCCCCTTATCAATCTTTGGGTGGCGTATGTATTTCATCTGTTGTAAAGCGGCTGATATCCCTGTAATGAACATGGTTGAATATATTAATCCGCATATTCCCCCTCTCTATCTTTCTCTCATTCCCTCTCTCTCTCTCACCATTCCCCTTTCACGCGGTGCGGTGTCCGTACGGAGTAAGCGAAGCCAATAGGACGTGGTTGAGGTAATAAATGCAAATTATCATGAAAAGAGACGGCAAAATATGAAACAACTCATTTGTGCTGAAGTAAATCACAGAAAACTGTTTATGAGTGAACCTCCTCAGGAAGATGTGATATCAGGACACTATATGTTGAGATCAATAAGATGAAGGTTTAATCTTTAAAAAAAATAATTCTTGGCTTGTTTGTTTGTTTGTCCAAACACTAAGTTCCCTCGGTTGAGCAGAAAGATCCTTGTCCTTCCCAATGAGCTCCTACTTTGTGAATTCGCTGTTTTCCAAGTATAAAAGTGGGGAGACTCTGCGCCCCAATTACTATGACTGTGGGTTCACCCAGGAGTTGGGCGGCAGACCCACGGTGGTTTATGGACCCGGCACCGGGAGCACCTTCCAACATCCCAGCCAGATCCAGGATTTTTACCATCACAGCGCGGCCACCCTCTCCACCTCGGCGTATCAACAGAATCCATGTGCGGTGACGTGTCACGGCGATGCGGGCAGCTTCTACAGCTACGATGCCCTGCAAAGGCAGCCAATTTTCGCCGCCCAACAGGAGGCCGAGCTGGTCCAATATCCCGACTGCAAGTCGACGGCGAACAGCCTGGGAGAAGATGCAGAGAATTCAGAACAGAGTTCCTCTCCGACACAGCTTTTCCCGTGGATGAGACCGCAAGGTGAGGCTTTGGCAGGAACCAGCAAGAAGTAAAGAGAGAGACAGAAAGATAGTGATAAACACACACACACAAATTTTTAAAACACAGTAAGGTTGATTTCCTGAACCAATACAGGAAATGCTGAAACTTTAGTGTTTTATGATTCTAAAGTTCAGCACTTGTAAATTACTTTATACTTTAATGGTCCTGAAGGCGGGTTTTGAAGTGTGGTATATTGCGTGCTGTTTGTAGTTTTATTGCGGTTTTATGGCACATTTTTTTCCTACGGTGTTGAATACTGTTCAATAGTGTTTGGATCCTGTTTTAGAACCCCTCGTATAACAGCTACAAAGCCTCACTGAGATGCCTCTCTTGTTCCTCCTCTCTCTCCCTCTCCCTCTCTTTACCAGTAGCTGCAGGACGTCGACGGGGAAGGCAAACATACAGTCGCTATCAGACACTAGAACTTGAAAAAGAATTTTTGTTCAATCCATACCTGACTCGCAAACGGCGGATCGAAGTGTCACACGCACTGGGACTGACCGAGAGACAGGTCAAAATTTGGTTCCAGAACCGAAGGATGAAATGGAAGAAAGAAAACAACAAAGATAAGTTTCCCAGCAGTAAGTCTGAAATAGAAGAGACGCCAAAGGAGAAGGACGGGAAAGAGGAAGAAGAAGACGAGGAAAAAGAACAATAATAATAAAAAATAATAATTTAAACAGTATAAACGCTAACTGGACGGGGAATGGATAGAATAATGTGGGCGGTTTTTAAATAGTGCGGGTGTGAGAGGCAGAACAACTGTTACTGATCACTGTTTGATACAAAATATTGTACGGAAATGTATGGAGGTGTAGATTAAAAGGAACATTTCAACTTTTTACCAGATATATACGTGTTGTTGTGTAACAATCTAGCTATTTTAAGTGGGTTCGTGTAAAAGTATTTGATGTGAAGCTCATAGAACAATGTACTAGTGTGTGTGTGTGTGTATGTGTGTGTGTGGATATACTGCTGTAGAATTCTGAAGCCCTGTGCACTATTCCAGCTAATAACCATTAGCTTAAAGAACGATCCTGACAACATGAAGCTGCCTATTTAAGCTTTAGCTGTTTTAGAATGTTATTGTTTACGTCTATGTTGTATTTATAAGGTTGTTTTCTCCAATTTGGCATGTGCATCAGTAAAGGCTGTTTTTTTTAAAACAAAATGATGAAGAAAGTGATCTTTAACTTTAAATTGTGAGAAAATTCTACTGTATGCGTGAATTGCTTTTATTGGGGGAGGTGGGGTGGGAGGGTGGGGGACCGGTGGTACATTATTGTTATACACCAGATTGGCCCATTGTTTGACCATGCAAGCGGCGGAAAAGAGTGACAATAAACTTTACAAGCGAAAACAGAATTGTGAAACTGCTCGGCTTTTAAAAAAAATAGAATTTCTTTGAATGAAGAGATTTGGCAAAACTGCATATTGTGTCGAGTACGAGATAGGCAAATGCACAGAGCGATGGATAGATAATGTTGTTGAAAAGTGACCATTAAAATATCAATAACACATAGCTATCGCACCTGACTCAATTTGTCTTTGTGACCTTTTTATTAGCGACCTGTTTATGTTTGCAGCTCACTTGACTCATTTGCACTCATAATTCCTCCCTCCCCACACCACCCCCTGTAAAAAAATGGGACAAGTTGAAGTTCGCTCTGAGCTATCTGTGGCGAATATAAACAGCAGATTTTGTTTGTGCATAAACTAATGTTGTACTTTTTGCAACAAAAAAAATAGATTATGAATACTTTCCTTCGGCTAGCGACCGATATTAAAGTAGAAATCGATTAGAAGAACTTGTTAGAACTCAATCCAGTCCGCGCCCCCCCTCCCCCCCCCCCCGCCCCTCCAAAAAAGCTGTTTTGACAAATGCGTTTCCCATTGTAAACTGAATCCCATCTACAGAAAGCCAATCGATTTTTTTAAAAATCCCCATCTACAGTCTCAATGCAGCCAGCCTAGAACCTCAACCCGCGTCCCATTCACCTTATATTTAAAGTTAGTCACTTTATTACTTGGATACAGGAATTTTGCTTTTGATCAGAGAAATGTTTCTCTCATCCAAGGAAGCAGCGGGTAGCCTGGCTGTCATTGGTCGGCCGCGTCACGTGCCGACTATCACGTGCCTCGGGAGGAAAAAGGGGGTTCTTCCAGTGTAAATCTGGACTCTTAATTCCGTAATATATCACCGTACCTCGTAAAACCGACACTGAAACGTCCCGGCCTACAAATCACCGGCCAAATTATGAGTTCATTGTATTATGCGAATGCTTTATTTTCGAAATATACAGCCGGAACTTCTATGTTTCCAACCGGGGTATTTTCCGAACCAACTTCTTGCGCGTTTGCCTCCAACTCCCAGCGGCCGGGCTATGGCTCGGGATCGGCTTCCTACGCAGCCACGGTGCCGGCTCTGTACAGCTCAGCCAACAGCCTGCACCACCAGAGCCCGACCATGTACACGTCTCCTTACGGCCTCAACGCCAACTCCTTTAACATGCACTGCTCTTCCTTCGATCACAACATCTCCTCAATGATGTGCGGCGCGGGGGACTCCTGCAAGCAGACTTGCAGCAAATCGGAGCAAAGGGAGACAGACTCCCAGTCCGAGAACTTCCGCATCTACCCTTGGATGAAGAGTTCAGGTATGTGAAAAGTCACAGAAGATGAAACCTCTTTGAGGGACCGTGAATTACTTTATTGCATTATGGTGCCATGTTCATTTATGACGTTCAGGGGTATAAAATGCAATGTGCCCTCCCCCCCTCATAAGCAATCAAGTCGTTGAATTGGATGTATAATAGCTCCTTGTGAAAAAATATTCAATGCCACCTTAAAATAAAATGGGGAATAGAGTGCTGCAAAGTTGTGCATTAAAAGGCAAATATATTCACACATTTCAAAGAAGCATGTATTCTTGTTCTTGTAAGTGTTCACCAATCTGTGCTCTTAATTCCAAAATAACACAGCATTGAGCCCGGAAAATCCCTTGAGACTTAACTGGCCTCTTTATTTTCTTTTTCTCTTTATTTCCATTAAATCCTGTTACAATTCAGCTTCGGTTCAAAGTTTCTCTCGGTGTTTCTGAGTTGCAACGTGCTATTGGGTGTTGTGGATGCAGCTGGAGGGGGGGGGGGGAGGTGGTAGAGAAGCGGCGTACATCAGGGATGCCTAGAAGATGACAAATGGAGGCTAGAAAAAAGTGCGCAAAACTAGCATTAAATATTTAAAAAGATATTTCAGTTCAATGGGAATTACATCAATGCGCAGGCGAACGTTGCTTTGGCCGAGTCAAACCAATGCGGCAGTTTACACTTGTGTAGCTAATGTGGGGAGTGTGTGTGGGGGGGGGGGGGAGGCATTACCCCATTTTAGCAGCTCTTTTCAGCCAGCCAAGCGAGAGCGTTGTTTCTATGCCTATTCCACATTTGTTTTATTTTCTCCTGTATGTTGGCGAGTTGGAAAACTGTCGACCCTTTACTGAATTTGGAGGCTGGTGCTTTCAGCATAGCCGCGCAGACAAAGTGCACCAGAGTGTTATGCTTTGAAACACATCGCAGTATCCATTTTCCAGCTACCTGTCAGGTTCAGGTTACATAACATTAATTCACCTAAAATCCAGAGAGCTGAGGATGTGGGCTAACCACCATCCATCAATAGATTATAGTTGTTAAACTAATGCAAATAGCCTTCTTTAAAACTAATAGCTAAATAGAAAATTAAACTCAATATAGTTTTGAGTCTCATTACATGATAGGGTTTTAGGCCTGCATGTGCTTGCTATGTAAACAATTCAAATACTTTCACATATACAGCCATCATCCGTCCTTTATAAAGCATTAATACAACCTTTATATTGATTATAATCAGTTACTTTCCGACAGCAATATGTTGTATCTGTCAAGGGGATATTCTGGATAAAATGTTGTAAGTTGTGGCAATGGTGAAGTGCAGGGAAGGGCAGTGCTGATTTTTAAAAAAGGACTTTGCTGTCTTGTTTGTGATCTCTTTTTCTCTCTCTCTCTGCTTCGCCTTCTCTTTCGATGGCTCTCGTTGTGCACGGTCCAGCTTCAGACAGGAAGAGGGGACGTCAGACCTACACCCGGTACCAGACACTGGAGCTGGAGAAAGAGTTTCACTTCAACCGCTACCTCACCAGGCGGAGACGCATCGAGATTGCACACGCTCTCTGCCTGACTGAAAGGCAAATTAAAATCTGGTTTCAGAACAGGAGGATGAAATGGAAGAAAGAAAGTAAAGTCGCCAGTCCACCCGAGGCAATCGAAGAAAAACAAGAAGAATGAAGAAAAACACACTTCTAAAAACTAAAAAAAGAGGCATAAACTTAAATGACTTTTTTAACAAATGGAGCGATTTGCTCCTCATTTCTTAACACTGAAACAGAATACTACCTAAATCTGTAACTGTTTTACTTGTAGTTTGTTTTGTACAGATTAGAGGGAATAACCCATATCTATATTGTACAAGTACAGTTATATATGGTCTGTGCGTTAGCCTTTTTGATGTGGTGAATTTGTCGTTGCTGTAATTAGCTTGCTTTACCTTGTGTGTTTAAAGGAAATCATGTCAGTGACTTTATATTTGTTACTGTATCGATGTAATTTCATGTCAGTAAGAAATAGTTTTGAAAAGGAGCTGTGAGTAGTCACAGTCCGTGTACAGATTATTAATGTTCGTCCCGTATAAACTCCTGTTATAGTTAAATATATAAAAATAGTGTTCTGGTGGAAGTGTTGAGTGTAACTTCTATGTACATTTTTTGATATTTAAAAATGGACCATTTATGTCTGTTCAGTTGAGTTTTCGCGCTTTAGTATGAAGGATGTATACTGTTCTGTGAAATAAAATTAGGGTTTTTTTTCGTTATTTTGCCTCGCTATCAAAGTTCATATTTTGTACAACACAGACACAGCATAATCATAACATGTCCCTCAACCAAAATACCAAAGGCTGGGAGGCGTTTCATGAGTCAATGCCAATTCCTCTGTCAGACTAACCCCATTATTTTCGCTCGGACTAATTCCCAGTTTTGCGCCCCAGTGTATAAACACTCGACTCTTTAAAACTAGCTCTCCTGGTTAAACAGAATTCGGCAATTACACGCAACAAAGGGACTGGAAGCACACCGAACGTTGGCGTGGGAGCTGTAAACCTATCTGTGTCTAAATAAAGATATAATACATTGTGAAGACAATGTAGCTGGGGTAGGCGTCGGGTGTCAAGGCATTGCATTTCGGCGGGTAAACAGTTGCAAAATTACTCGTAAAAGGTGCAGTTAATATATGCATTGTACGTAAATGCACTTTACATAGCAAACATAAGTGTCCCCGCCAATGAAATATTTTTTTGCCGGAAAGCAGGGACGAATATTATTTTAACAAATACTGGCAACATATAAAATGGGCAATGCCATTTTCACATACAAACGATTGTAATTGTTTACATAAGAATTAACTAATTTTGCTATTTAAAAACATTCTGACGATTACTATAATTGAAATATTCTCTTATGGTGGTTTAAGCGCCTCGTCTTGTAGAGAGTGAATTCAGTCAGTTTACCAGGAGCTCGAGATTGCGATCGGTTTATTCTCGCTCTTGTCCTTTTGGAGTATACAGGACGAGTGAATCCTTCTGACTTGATCAAAGAAACCGGTATACTATTGTATTCAAATACACTGCGTTCCTTCAAAAGTAAATATCAGGCAAATATGGATGAAAATTTAATTTTGAGAAAATAACACGTCGAACTGTGAAAACCGGCTTTTAAAATGAAACCAGGCAAATTTCGTTAAACGAACCGTTTTATCTACTTAAGCTAAACTGAATCCATAATTTTACATCATATGTTTCAACAAATTGCGCCAATCGCAGCCGCACAGAAAGAGTCCAGGACTATTTGATTTTCGCAAAAGCTATTTTTTATTTTATGTAGCTACCCTTCTTTCTACGGAAAGAAAAGAGGCGAATGCGGGAAACACGGAGGAATGGGCTTTGGTTTAAACTGGCACAGAATGAAAAGACAATTCATATAAACATTGCCATTTTGTAAAAGAGCATTTAATAAAAAATATTCTTTTTTTGCCATTTTGCTTTAGCACAAAACATGGCGGCGAGGGGGCCTGTTGTTAGGAGTCATGAAGAAATGCAATAAATTCCTTGTTGTTTTATGAAAATTTACAACTTTGTGATAGAACTTTATGAGTGGATCGGTCCTTCGATTGGCCGCTGACGGTCATGTGGATAGCAACCGTGAACATGAACTTTTTATGATTTCCCATGTGAGTATATTGCAGTATTCTTTTGGCCACCGTACCTTGGGTCGGTCCTATGTCCTCCTCAGGGCTTCTATCGGTTTTTTTTTACAAACTTTGATAGTTAATATTGGCGGTGAAAACACACACACACACACACAGACACACACATAGGCAGAGACATAGACACACACACACACACACACATACACGCGCACACAAAGTAAACAATACTTTTTCTTTTGTAATCTACTACTTGTCCGCCGATTGGGAATTTCAGCAATGGATGGAGTGGCGCAAATCTCAGTGATGTGGATGATATCATTTTTCAAAGAGGCTCGAATTCCGATTTCCCGTGTAAATGACTGATGCATGAACCCGGCCACTCTGCGGCCGCAGGTTAAGGGACGGCTATCAGTTTGGGACAATATTGTCGGTGAAAAAAAATCGCGCTGGTTCCAAAGTGAGAGGAGGCAGTCGAAACAAATTCACAGACGATGCTGCAAACGGTAAGGCGAATATTAGCACGTCTTTTACAATTGATTTAAATAATTCGACTAAATGATTTCTGTGCAGAAATTCAGCAAAAAAACTCAGAAAATAATTAGAGACTTGTTGACGTAAGTTGTACAATATATTTATTGCATTTTATTCTAATGAGCCTGTGTTTAGAGACTGTAATGTGATGCAGCTGTAGAAAAATTATTTCTTCAATTTAAATGAGAGACCGTGAGTTTTTGGCATTGATTTCAATCTGCAAGCATTTGTGCTTCACATGTCTGTTACATAATTAGCAAGCCAGTTATCCAGTATAGCTGTGGCTTGTTGACAAATCTATAATTGTGTTCAGGGACGAGTTCTGTTACATGGTAATGTTAAATGAGCTCGGCGATTGTTAATCTTCTCTCGAGGGTCGCGCATTGCGTGAACAGTTTTATCAGGAGCAGCAATTAGAGCCGGCAGTGTCACCGAGAGTGACGCACTGACGTATTATAATTGTGTTGGAATAGTGGTGTTTTTCCTCCTATTGTGTCTCACGTTTGTTAATAATTTGTTCTGAGTCGAGCATTTGGTGCTACAGTTACAAATTCATTCGCTCACGATCTGCGACAGGTTTTTTTTCTGTTGGAGAGCATTAGGGTTTCAGCTTACACCGATAGTGGATAACAGTACCATGATATAATATAAGATGGCGTTTAGATGACCGTGGTTTAGAATGTTTAGCAACCAAGAGGCCCAGTAGCTCAGCATTGATATAATATAAATCCACCAGGGTTTTTGCTGGAGGGAGGGGGGGAGAGGGCGGAGGGAGAGGCTGAATTTCTGGCTCTCTGCTGCCACCTTGCGTTCCACTTGGCCGAGGAAGTCAGAAAATAATGGAGAAAAGAGGACATGCTGCATTGTATCTGCAGAATATGAAAACGAACTGAGCCTCATAAACGAGCCCCGCCGATGTATATATACTGTCGGGGTGTGTGCGTGTGCATGCGTATTTATATGTAACTATTAAGTTTGCAGCGATTTTCACTATTGGTCTATGTGCTTTTAAGTAGCAAGTTACATATTTGCTTCCCCTTCATTTCTGTCTCTCTCAATGCAACAATTGCACTAACTAGTATAGAACTATTAATATTTGTGATTTTATTTTATTGACTGTTCTGTTCAAAGCAAAAAATAAGCTCAAAGTATTTGGAAAAGGAAAGATATAGTACACGGCAACCCTGCCGCAGTGCTGTGTACGAATGTAAATGCATCGTGATGGTCTGTTGGCGTCTCTCTCCCAAATGTTTTGCTTTAAAAACAACCAATTCGTAGTAAACAGAAATGATTCGGAGGAAATTTCACGGTTGTTGTTGTAGAAATCGAATTTTGAATCAAAGTCAATCTGCAATTGCCATTTGTAAAATGCCTGTGCAAACAGATCTCACAGGAGCAAATTCCTGGCTACCTCCTAATAGCGGCAAATTAAAAGCAAGGCCCGCGTTTGCTGTCTGTCCGTGCGCAGATAGCAATGCTGCAAGTCAGTCCTGTTATGTGCAAGGCCTGGCATGTAAAGCATAACCAGACCGGCTACAAATGAATTTCTCCCTTTAATGTCCCCGACCTATTGCAATAAACCCGACCCAGAGAACTGCCAGCACCCCTTTAGTTTTACCTTCCCACACTATGAAAGAGGATTTTAAACCTTTTCCCTGACAAAGAGATGTTGAAATTGACACCAAAAGTAAATGGCGACCCTCCATGACCAGTGAAAGGGAACATTGTCGGGTAGTGGGAATATGTAACTAAGACTTAAAACTACAATATTTAGTGAAAGGTACAAATATCAAGTTTGTATTCAAAAACATGTCTTATTCAGCAATCAAAAACTCAGGTTAAAACATTTGTACACCGGATTTGTTTAACCAACTATGACATTTCTTGGGAGCTCAGCGTTGGGACAATTGTGCTGTGAAATAGCCATAATCTTACAATGTTTGTTCTACGTGGTTGTATAATTCCAACTCTGTTTATACTGAATTTATTAAAAAAAATAATAATGAATAAATAAAACAAAACTTACACCGACTGTAACGCACCTTTGTAGCTTACAGGGATTCAGGTGATACAATCAGACGGTATCAATCATTTAAAAAACGACCAAATAAAAACAAAATAAACTTAAAGTTACAATAAAAATATCTAGTTGGGGCCCAAATTTCTAAAAAATGAAAAGAAAAAAGGTTCAGCAAGAGAAATTAAACATCGCATAGCAACTGATTTGAGTCGGTTGTCTCCGAGTACTAATGTTATTTGGAAGGTTGCAATGTATATGCAGAATCTTGATATCACTGCTGTTTGAAACTTTCTTGGCAACTAGAACAAGAAAATAAAACAAAATAGAAAGTAAAAATCTAAGATTTAATTTGGAAAGACTTGGTTTGAATCCAGTAACTACCGCTTCTAGAAGCAATGCCAGACTGGGACGCTCTCAGATGGGAAAAGTTTCGCCTATGCTTTCTCACCCAGCTCAAAATGACATGATTCTGGATCAAGAAAACTGCCCGCGTCTGAAAATGAACTAGCATCGAGAGTGAAGCCTTTCTTTAATCTCTGCCATGTGCTCACTAATCAGTTTATGATTCTTTGAAACAGATGTTTGAAACCAGGAAGTGGTGCGTTCCAGAGGAACTGCTAAAAATAAATCCTAAAGTCCAACACAAACTCTCTGCTTGCAACATTTAATAGTTAAAAATGGTAAAATAATAATATCTCTTTAAACATATATTTATGCGTTTTCGTCTAAAGTGAAAATGGCTAAAACTCCGTTTGATATACTTAAATTGCTAATCACAGATGGACACAACATGTTTGTATTTTTTTTGGAACAAAAACCGTCTTGTGCATTTCACGAGTAAAGTATAAAGATTTATTCAAAGAATAGCTGACGTTTGAATAAAAGACACATTACGAAATTCATACGTTACAATGCAAAACTATTTTATTTCTATAACACATAATTTAAGAATACAACACAACATAATATCAAATATAGAAATCGGAAGAACCACATTGACTGATATCTGAAGTACTGTGCACCAATCTATATATGTAGGCGTGTATCAGTTTACAGGCTGTGTGTAGTCGTGAATATCACCGAGTAGCTATTAAGCACTTAACATAAGTGACTTCAAGTAATATTCGTACATATGTGTGAGGATACACGGAATAAGTCTGTAAATGGTGTACTCACTGAACGAAACAGAGTACATTTAAATATAGCCATACTTCTGTCAGCGAAAACCGTTCTTGCCGCTTTTGGGCGCAGGCGCTGTTTCGTTTTACAAAGGCGGCCACTCTCTAACAAGTTGAGTTTTTAATAAATTTTGAGCCATTTTCTGTGATGTTCCCCATTCGTCTATTCAAAAAAAAACTCTTCACATGTTGTTCCGAGAACTTTAAAATATAAAATCGTAGTTTCTCTGTAGCGAATGCGTCTGTGCCATTCCGCTGCTGACTCCCTCCCGGGTTTTGGGTCTAGTTGCCTTTTTTTCTCTTTGGAAAGTTTCTTCCGTTGGCTTTGCGGTTTCAATTAAAGATTAAAAGTTGGTATTTTGATCTCCTTTTCGTGTGCCTCAAAGTTAAACCGCATCACATTAATACACAGCGAGAGAACTGCAACACAAGCACAACAAACGTCTATCAGGATCTCTTGAGTACTTAATATATTTATACACATACAATGCAATATGTGAACGAAACTGTTATGGCAAATAACACGGGGAGCTGGAAATGTCAATGGAAGCATCTTATATGTAAAACAGACCAAATGCATCTTTAATTACACAATCACAATGCAAACCAGACCGGTAAGAAACATAAAACCGACCTCCGATTGAAAAGGGAAGAAGCAATAAAATGTAGTTAATAAGTGTTTAGTGAATTATTATCTGAATGCACGGATACTGGATGGAGTTTTATTTTGCTTGTGGTTCAGTTTGAAGGCGGTGGATTGTTTCGCTGTTTGCACGGGCTTGTAAACTAATGTTAAATAGATGCAGAACTTTGCGCATTGTTGTGATTTTTTTATTCCTAACAGTACAGAGTGAATCTAAAGATGCTGTGTTTGTGTTGATTATTTTCTCTCTCTCTGTCTCTGTTTGGGACTTTTCGCCATCACATGTGCCGGTTGCTGCAAGCGTCTCTGATTCATGGATAAGTCCCTCATGGGTGCTATTTTCCTATCAAACAGTATTGCCATTGGTCAGTCGATGATCAGATGGTTATATTTCCTGCTGTCCTTTCTGGCACTTGGCCATCCCGAATCAAACCCATCTCGCTAACTGCTAATAGCGCAGGCACTTGGACTAATACATAACAAATCATAACAGAGCGCAGCCAACAAATGAGTTCGTATTTTGTGAACTCCACTTTCCCGGTGACTCTTGCCAGTGGGCAGGAGTCGTTCCTTGGGCAGATTCCGCTATACTCCTCCGGTTACGACCCTTTAAGACACTACCCGGCCACATATGGGGCTACAAGCATGCAGGATAAAAGCTACCCATCACCCTCTTACTATCAACAAGCCAACGGCGCGTATGGGTGCAATCGGGCACCCTGTGACTACGGTGCGCCCAGTTTTTATCGGGAAAAAGAACCTCCTTTCGGTGCCTCCTCCACCAGCTCCAAATACCACTCACTGGAAGACCCAACGCATTTTAACCCCGACCACCGCAAATCCGAATGCGCACAAAACAGAATTTTATATGGTGAGGTGGACGATCAGAAGAGTTCGCTCCCCGTGTACCCCTGGATGCAAAGAATGAACTCCAGTGGGGGTAAGTTCGCACTTTAATATTTTTTGGTTTTATATATTTGTTGAAAAAATAAACTTTTTAACGCATGCTAACATTGAACATAGCTAGAGAGAAACAGAGATTATCACTTAATCTTTTAAAACCCCTTTCTTAGAACCGAGCATTATTTCAAAGGACTTTAATACATTTCACCGTGTCGGGTTTCACATTAAAATATGAGTTGCTGCATATTTAGAGATTCTGAATAATTCATTAAAACTCAGCGTCTGGAATATAAGATTAATATGTTGATGTATACAAAATGTAAGTCTGGCCTTCACTAACTATGGGGCAAGATCAGTTATTCCTTCCTAAAGATTTGAATGCACAGCTGCCAGGCCCACCGGTTATAAAGTCTTAATCGGACAGAATGTAGCCATAACATGAATGGGAATCATTACTTAGTGTTGCAGAATCGAAAGTGCTCATCAAACAGTCTATTATGAAACTGAGTAGCTTAACATACAACGTCCAATATAATCAATGTGATTCACTTGTTATTTATCTGCTTCTGTATATTTCCAAATGAAGTGTAATAATCAACTGTTTTTTTTAATTCCCCCCCCCCCCGCCCCCCCTCTCTCTCTCTCTCTCTCTCTCTATCGCTTCCTCTCTCCCTTTACTTTTCCTGGGAAGCCTCAGCCTTTAATCCGAACGGACGGCGCGGGCGGCAAACCTACACTAGATATCAAACCCTGGAGTTGGAGAAGGAGTTCCACTTTAACCGCTACTTGACCAGAAGACGCCGGATAGAGATTGCACACGCACTTTGCCTCACAGAACGCCAGATCAAAATCTGGTTTCAGAACAGGCGCATGAAATGGAAGAAAGAGAACAAATTGCTCAGCTCCTCGCAATTAAGCGGGGAAGAAACAGAAGAAAAATCCACAGAGTGAAAATCACAAGAAACAGAATGAGAGAGAGGAACGCTATGCAGTTCTTTATTTAAAAATGAATAATGAATATTAAAAGTTTACATTGTGTTTGCTGTTGCGCACCAGTGGAATTGTATATTTCTGTATGTGTTGTAAGATTTATTGTCAAGTTATGCATTCCTTTGGTCTAGCCAGGCAGGCATTGTTTCACATTGGTGTCAATAGTTTAAAAAACACTAGGAGTATTCCATGAATTCTGTATCTCAGTTGAGCTGCTGCAATATTGTGAATTTTCTTTGACGTTGTACTCAGCTCTCTAGTTAATTAAGGTGTATGTTTTTTTGTGCACTGTGAACACAATTTATTTTATGTATGTATGCGTGGGTGTGTGGAAATGTGTGTGCGTGCGTGTGCAAAATACACAATGAGGTCTAAATATTGTATTTTGGATTGTTTTCGTAACCGAGCGAGGAAATTAAAAGCAAAATGTTTTAAGAATTGAGTAAGAGGCTATTTTTTTATTTGTGTTTTTGGTTAAATGAACGTGATTGTGTTTGTAGCGTGTGTAATGAATTTTTTTTAAAACTGAAGCATCCGTATCTGGAATGAAATTAAAAGTTTTTCTAAAAAAAAATCAATGCTGTCTATTTTTCAATTCGAGAATCACAACGTGCATAAAAGCCATTGATGCCCTGAGAGGGAGAGATGGTATAAAAACCAGCATTTTCAATATCGCTACTCATTGCTTATCCAAGACTAGGTTGCAATCTATCACAAAACAGAAGTTGACAATCCTCATTGAATTTCTCGTAATTGATTTATCTCTATGATTTACCTACAAAACTTATTTAAATTTCATTCCAGTAATCAACTTACGGAAGCTTCTAAAAATCAAACTGGATTACACAAACATTACTTGGCCGGTGGATAGGTATGCACAACCAGATTGTTTATTGCAGAGAGAAAGCGAAGGATATTGCGGCTTTTAACAATTGCCTCTCTTAGTTTCAATTATTGTATTCACTGTTGCACGGTAGCCGCCTTGTCAAAGACACGACCCATTTATGACACCGTCTTATTAAGGCGTATTTTTAAAGAAGGGGTTTGGGCACAAACATCCTGTAATCATAACTCTGCATGCCCGCAAAAAAATCCAACAGATTCAGTCTAGTGAATACTCGTACTTAAATCCTTCCCCACACAATAAAATAACATTTTGCCACAAAATGCTGAAATCGCTCTGCTAATTATTCAGCGAACCCTCTAGGAAGTGAGTTGTACTGAAGGGCTTGTGCCGATCCGGTAAAAGATCGTATAACGATGCTGAGGTTATGTGTATACAAACTACCAGAGGAGAGGATTCGTCTCTCCGGAATGTCAATTAATATTATTCATTTAGCATTTAAGTCAGAATAATTACATGGTAATTTTAATAAAGCAGATTAACTCCGAATGGTAGAGTTGGTACAAAGTAGTTGAAACGTGTATTTTCTTAAGTTAACTCCATAAAACAGAATAATGAAAATAAATGCGCATAGTCCATGCAACATAAAGGAGTGCACCCAAGGTGTAAATTAATACTTTCTAAGATTCAGTCTGCCCCTTGTCTTGAAAGCATCTTTGCAATTTTAAGAACAAAGTTTTTTTTTAATAGATAGCATATTTTATTCACACACATTACCAAATTTCAGAACGAACTTCGAATCTCGCAAACACACTGGAACTATAACATGTAGCAAATAATAACGCTCACATCGACAGCACCAAGAGTAAGTCAATGAACGCGTACATTTAACTGACTAGTCAAGGATGGCAAGTTAATTGTTTTTAAATGTATCTGGTCAAAAAACGAAATAAATTGCTCCACTCCAAGTACAGCTATAAAACGTGATTTCCAATTCAATTGCAAAATAATTGAATTGCCGTTTTATGCTTAGCATTTTTGATTTTTTTATAGCGCTTTTAGACAAATGCATTGTCAAAGGTTAAATAAAAAAGGTAACAAAATGTAATACAATATTGGGATTTATTGATTTTGAGGTAGGTAAATTTAAAATGTAACTTTCTGTTGTGTTATTATCAATAATGTAATAATACCAATGTTAATATATAAGCAATGACTTTAATTCGTGTAATTTAGGCGGAGCCCAGTAGGTGGCGCACTCTGCAAACCTGGCCACCATTTGGAGCCTTGCATTCACATGGCGTAACGATTCTCAGATCGTCATTATTTGTAACCATAGAGCATGAATTACCCCTTGAGGTCATCAGTGAGAATTTACGACTGGTCAACAAAAGCACGTGATTCCGACTCGCACCCCCCATATTTGGCCGCATACAGAAGCGAACGAAGTACAGTCATTTCTATAATTCATTAATATATCATAAATCGTGCAGGACTGGGTTATAACGACTAACAACCACAAATCAACCCTAAAAAACCCAAATGAGCTCTTACTTTGTAAACTCATTCTCCGGTCGCTATCAAAATGGCCCGGATTATCAGTTACTTAATTATGGGACGAGCAGCTCCGAGAACGGACCATACAGGGACTCAGGCACCATGCATTCAGGCACTTACGGCTACAACTACAATGGTATGGACCTTAGCATCACCCGTTCAGCCTCATCTAACCACTTTGGAGTGGTTAATACAGAAAACTCCAGAAGCTATCCTCCAGCTACAGAAACCAGGTTCAGGCAAGCAGCGAGCTGCACCCTCTCATCTCCAGAACCCCTTCCTTGTTCCGGCAAGGACAGTCACGGAGCCAAGGGTTCCCCCTCCGACCCGACTACCTCCTCTAGTTCAGCAAGTAATTTTACAGAAATGGACGAGGCCGGAGCATCCTCCGATACCGAAGAGGGCACTCCCGCCAACAACAACAACAACAACAACCATCCCAGGGCACAGCAAGAATCAACACAGGCAACGACACCAGAGCAGCAGCCACAGATATTTCCTTGGATGAGAAAACTGCACATTGGCCATGGTACACTTTCAATTTCTGTTTATCACTCTAAATATTGCTCTGTGGTCAGGTAATTCATAGCGTCCTATTGTGCAACCTGGCTGACACAAAACGTGAACAATTTGCGTTTTATTGCTCGACAGAAACTTAGCTAAACATTTTCTGCAAATTTAATTTAAATCTGTCAACCACAATTTTACAACGTGCATGAAAAAAATAATGCGCAAGTCGACCAACAAAATTCAGCAAATATTAAAATAATCGTATTTAATGCGGATAAATTGTAAATATTATATGCCAGTGTATAGAAAGCTACTACTTGTACTGCACGATCAGCATAATAACAAAGAGCACTGAGCAGTTACCCTGGACAGTCAGCTTTGCTGTGACCCATTATCCATGGATCTGGTTGCAATTTCAGGCAATTTTTTAAAAAAGGTATGTGTGTGTGTACGTCTGTGTGTGACTGTGTGTATCTGGTCTGTGTGTGTGTGTGTTTGCGCGCAGATAATTAGAAGCACAGCCGTCAAGACACAGGTTACATAGTCAGACAATGAAAAGGAAAATGATAATTAATAGCAATTCAGATTGGGGACAATGTATTTTCATTTTGATGTCCATGTCCGGAGAGGCCCCGGGGAAGGGAATACTGCAACTTTCAATGTCTAAAATTCTGATTTTTAAAAAATGGTTTTTTTTTTAAAGGGGATAGATAGATAATTCAGCATGGATAAAAAAAAACCTGCCTGTATTTATTAACAGATGGTATGGGTGGACCGGACGGGAAAAGAGCCAGGACTGCTTATACTCGTTTTCAGACGCTGGAGTTGGAAAAAGAGTTCCACTTCAACAGATATCTAACCCGGCGGCGGAGGATAGAGATTGCCCATGCTCTGTGCCTCTCGGAACGGCAGATCAAGATTTGGTTCCAGAACCGGCGAATGAAATGGAAAAAGGACAACAAGCTGAAAAGCATGAACATGACGGCCGGAGCCGGCGCCTTCCAACCCTAACACCCAACATGTATAAATAACAGACACCGTGCACCAGTACTGTACAGCCAGGCACCTTCTATTCCCCGCGTGTTGTTAAATATTAAAGACGACCTAAACTTTTCTGTGGTACTGCTAATATTGTTTTCTCTCTTTTTATGCTGTTGTGTTGTCCTTTCGCTGTTAAATGCTTATTGCTGTCTTACATGTGTCTGTGTCAGTGAACTGTTGGTGCTTTCTGAGAAAAGTAGCATGTTTTTTTCTGTGGATTGTAAATGGTATAACTTATTTATAATGGACACAAGTTGTACAATTTGGTCTTCCTTCCCTCCCACACGCTGATAAAAAAGCTAAACTCTTTGCTGTTGCACTATCACCTTTCAACAATATATACACCTTCTTGTAAGTTTCTGTCCTTAATGCTGTCCGTGATTTGAGGCCATGTCGGTATGTCGAAATTCCATGTAGGATTCTAATCATTGTTAATACGTGTGGATAGATTCTAAAATCGGCGATGACTGTACACGATTATTGAGTGAGTTATAATGGTTGTAAATAATACAAAAAAGTTTATAATGTTGCCTATAGCTAGTCTGTAATGGGCAGAGTGATGAATGGCACATTTTCTGTGGCAGTCAAAGACAACTATGTCTCACTCCTACAGTATGTTGCCAACAAGCTTTTTGTATCTGTTTGTAGCTTAATTCGAAATAAAGTCAAAGTTTCTCATAACCATCCCTGATCTCTGTGGTGTAATATGTCGACTGTGTATAAGCTGACATCTTAGCACTCTGTGCAATACTGTATCTGGGGAATACCTATTGTTAGTATCTAGTACAATAAATATGATCAGGCGTATTGCATTTGAATATTGCTATATGTTTTGTGATACCTCAACTTGCAGTTTCTAAAGGCACACGAACAGCGCTCATAATGAATATTTGTTCATGAGCATTCAAGATTGCTCATCGTTTTATATTTTGTAAGTTAATTCTATAAAATATTATGAGAACGTTACTTTACCTGGTTCAATAGTTAACATTTCATCTAAAATCCTAAAGGTTATCTCAACTGATACTGTTTTGTGTGCGCCGCTGTGTGTTCCTCTCTTGGTCTTTGACGGCGGCATTTGTGAGATTTGACTTCTTCGATTTTGGAATTTCTGGATCTAACTGAATTCGGCATCCTCTGCTTAAACACTCCCACAGGACAGATTTCTATTCGCCCTTGTTGAGTATATTCGATTAAAAAAAGGTGCTCAGTCTTGAGTTCTACGCCAAGCCCCCAGAGAGTTGTACAGCAACAAGATGCACTGTTTAGAAGTTTGTCGATAGAACAAACTGCACGCGCTCCTTTTTTTTTGTAAATCTGGCTTCATTTGTGTGCAACAGGTAAACCTTAGTTTAGTTTAAACTCAACTTACCAACAGAACGTCCACGTGCTTATCTGTAGCTGATAAGTCACACAGCAAATGTTAGCTCTATCCTGCTCCCCTTGTGAATATAACAAACTACATTTACAAGAAGTCGGTATGACATTGGGATGTCAAATGAATTGGGTATTTATCTCAAAGTTAGATCGTAAAAATCGCCCATACCGCAGGCAGATACCCCTACTGGCTCTCAAAAGTCACGTGGGGTCGTTAAAGTTAGTTTTATGGTTGTGGGGAGTTGACAAGGTACAATATATTTCACATTCTGTATAATGTTAGTGACGCTGAACTTTATCTGGCTGGCTTTGCAGTCTGGAAGCGGATAATGTGACTAGCCTTCCAGAGGAATCGAGTAGGTCTACTTTACCAGGCCTGTCGGGTGCAAAATCTTTAACGACTGCAGTTAAAAATCACATGGAACTATATAGCTGAAAGTAAGTTGCGTTGAACTATAAACCACAGCGCTCACTGCTTCTGTCAGCCGGGCCCAGAAAAGCTTTCAAAGCGAAAAAAAAAATCTTTAAAAAATGTGGCAGTATTGCGGAGATTGTAACTTTTGTAAATATGTTGGGCTCCGCTTTAACCAGTGCAGTGGGCCCAACCCGTAAAGAAACCTAATATATGATGGACGGGATTAATGGGCCTTCTTCTGAGCGACTGGTTATTTTAGTTCAGTAGATGTAAATGTTTCTAATGTTTTATTGGTGTGACATTGAACTGGAATGGAGTATATAGATATATATCGGATCTGGTGCGTTTGGAAGTATTTCCGGGGCTGTACTTTCTGGTAATCTCTGGTCTTGCGTTCTGCTAATTCATTTCCTGGGTGAGAATTCGTTTGTTACCTGTCTACAACACAATGACAATAATTTACTTTGTGTTTTGCTTTAGATTTGTTAAGCTGTGTTACCAAGCAAAGAATACAGCGCCTGTCCTTTAAATATGAATTCGAACTATTTAACTGTGGGGAAGGAGGTTTTGCTCAAACATGATCGCTGTTCGAGTTGTTAATCCAATGCAAAGTTTACTCCAGTTAATAATCCGGATAGAAGACATGGCTCACCCTCGATGCAGTTTTTTCGTTACTGCCTTAACTTCATTTTATTTTCAAAATATGAACAACGGTTTTTTCTTATTTCCTGGAATAATCTTTGTGCTGAAATACTGGCAGTTCAATGCCGTCCCATGTGGGTTAATGTAATCTTATATAGCCTGTTTACATATATTGTTTAAAGAGGAAATCGGCCTTTTGAGGAAGGCGGTGTGCAGTCAAGGACATATTTTTATTATTTTTAAAACAACTTGCAGTGTTCCAAATGTTAACTCTCCTTCTAACTGAATGCAGAAGGAATGATAATTATATTTCTCGTTAAACTAAGAGTCAAATTGTTCGCCAGTATTTTTAATGTTTAAAAGAAGGCACGTCCAAATATATGCTTGTATCTATGTCGTAAGCTTTTTGCAAAGATTATATGAAAAAATTAGGACTCTAATTTAAAAGCACCCATATTACTGTGGAGCCTAATCTCAAAATGACGCTTAATAATATTTTGTGACCAAACTACCCACCCCCCACCCCCAATACTGCCCCGCCTTCACCATCTTCCACTCTTGTTTTCGACGCTCGATCAGTATATTTGAGTTAGGCTGGGTTTTCTGACTATGGCCTAATCTTGTGAGCTCAAGGTGTGCAGGGGAACAGCATCAATGTTAAGCTGCATTAGAATACATGTCTGAAAGAGAATAGGGGTGCATTTGTCCACCCATATCCAATTGTAAACTAAGTATATGATTAACTAGCAAAATAATTTCAAAATATGAAGTACACCATACTTTCTGCAACAGTTCTCGATTCAGATGCGAAACCAAATTACTTTTTTAAAATTGCAGCCTTTAACTCTTATTGCTGTCAGTTTTGAATTATAGACTTTTGGTCTCTATAAATGTCATCGTTTTGAAATGTGACTCTTAAGTACGACTAATTGAAAGTTGCACAGACTTTTATACGAAAATTTTTCCTTTGGGGCTTGAAGTTTAAGTGAGAGACAGGGGAATAGGTGCTATATCAATTTGTTAGGCTGAGGAGATCCTTAATACAAACGGATATCCTTTGATCCTACAATAAAGAATTACCCCAAACAAGGACAAAGATTAGCGTTCTATAATATAGTTAGTATTTTATTTATATACCGCACTTACTGTGTGTTACAGTGCATGGATGCAGTCAGCGTGTGCTTTTATCAAGAGTAAAATTAGAAGCATTATCGCCCTTACTGTACTAGACTTTCCGTCACGCTACTCTGGCGATTGTCTGCACATTTTGAGGTTCATTGTAAAGATTACTTGTGCAGTCACAAAGCAGTCTAAGGAGAAATGTAGATACATAAGAGGAAAATTATACTTTGACATTTCTCATCAGTAAATGTCAAGTTTCTCACCCTGTGATAATCAGTGTTGTGGCATAGTCCTCGAATCCGTCTGTCAAGTTTTTTAATTCTCGCCGTTTCCGGTCTGCAGTTTGAGGGGGGCGGGAGTTTTTTAAATCAATGTTAGCAGTCAAAAGTTTTTTCCCTCCTTCTTAGAATTTCGAAATGTTTCTGTCATCTTTTTGTATTGCTTCTCCGCGCTGATAGCTCAGGAAATCCAGTGGGTAAACAGGAAAACACATCCCTGACGGAGGAAGTACATTGTAGTTTTGCGTTTCATGTCTCATGTTATTCCCAGTGCACGATATAACTGAACACTTGTCCTCCAATGTTCTGCAGTTAAATGGGAAAAGGCAACAATTAATGCAATTCGTTTCAGAAGTTCTAAATACCTATTTTACACGTGGATTTAGAGCATTATGGCGAAAATGGCTCAAGGTTTTGAGTTTGGGCTAAAAACTTTATTTGTATTTTTTATTGTATTCTTCAGAAGCAAGATAATCTGTCAATTTCAGATCCGCTTCATACGCCACCAACCAACTTCTATTCTTTTCAGCCTTGATGGTGTCCTATACTTGGCCCTTCACTTAGCTTTTTCAATCTGATTTAAAGGCAGGATGCTCAGGAAATACATTAGTGTAATAGTTTATGATTAGTGTGAGAAAGAAATTGATAGAGCATAAATAATTACAAAAAGAGACAAGAATCTGCGGGCTCTTTATAGATATTGGTATATAAGTAAAATATAGCAATCCTGGCCAAGAAAGCTAGGTGTAAGAAAAGGAATGTTAAAAACACCAAATAGGTTGGAATTTTCCCTATTATAGAAGATTTGGGTTCCAACTCTGTTAGGATGGAAAGGCCTTGCAAATATTTCATAATTAATTATAAAACACAAACAACCATTCAAGCCATTCCCAATCTATTTAAGGTTATCAGGCCTCCCTTCCTCTCTGCAAATCGACGCAGACACAAGCGTTTATACCGTGAATCGATAGTTAACTATAACATTAATAATTTGGTTGCAGCGAAAGTGGTGTCGCTTCTTGCCCCTTCTAACACAGATGTATTTGCTCCTGATACTATCACAAGCGAATTATCTGTTCCAGAGGATCGATAACTATCCCTATCAAGTTAACTGCACAGTCTAAAGGTGATACATTCTCTTTGTTTAGGGATTTAAAAAAAAAGTGGGATGCATCTGGCGCTTGTTTCTGGGCACTGGAAGAATTGAGGAGTGGGTTAATGTTGTAATGTAAGGGAAAAGCGAACAAAAGGCAGGCACACAAACGCGCGACGGAGTCATAAAGGTGTCAGATGATTATATCGCCGTATTAAACATCTAGTTGGAGACACACAGATAAAAGCATTCAGATCCCACACGTTATCATTAACTCTTCCCCGCGGTTTCAACCGTCAGTAACTGGGATCACTGCTAGCCACAAACCGGCACCCTGTTCCAGAACGCGCGACCTAAGCGAGACCAGCATACATATCATGGTCCTAATTAAATGCAACACGGGCAGAAGGTGAGATCTTAAATTACAGAGCACTGTTATTTTCGATACATCTCCTTCACTTAATAAATTGAAAAATGAAAGAAAAAACTATAAACCACAATATAATTGGTATCAAGCTACATAATAATTCTGCTACTCTGGAAAAGGCTCGGGTATTTTTATGGCATACAGGCCGTTAACCCTCACTATTATACAAAACAGATAGGTTGATGTCTGAAATTTGCAGTGCAGTTGATCGAGACAGTTCACAACACGAAATCTTACTCGTTTAGTTCGAAAAAGTAGCACAAATAGCCAGAACTATTGCGTATACTATGTGTTCTCCGTCATGTGCAGTCCAAGACTCGAAACTTAATTGATTTGAATTGAATTTAGTTTAATTTAATTTTGGCTTACATTTAAGCTTCCGAAATATTACACAATCTGATGACAAAGATAATCTGAAAGCCTTGTTAATGCTCCATCTCTTGAGGGATTGTCCTGATGACCTGCTCCTTTATATTAAATATACTCCGCTTTTTATTAAACAAGACACGCTGGGTGCCCGAGTCCAACGTCTCACGGAACGCACGGCACACACACACAAACTGACACTGCTTTCGAAAAACTTTTGCTACCAGTAACTTGTGAATTTTTGCCGCGATAAAAATCGGACTTAAAAGCAGAATTTGAAACAAATATGAACAGGATCTGGGGAGCTATTTTACACATGTAACGTGTCAGACCCGCCACCAGAGCCCGCTTCACACCAAGTTCATAGTCATTATGCGTCTCCTTTCTGTCACAACGCTTACCAGCCTTTCCATTGCAGTTAATCTGGCAGAAGAGAGTCGGAGGAGTCTGTTTGATATCTCCCCAAAATGTTCTACTTATGCACTATCAGCAGTTTCTAAGTGCTGTAGTCATTTATCTCTTCAAAACTCACCCTTTCAGTTTGTGTTTGTTTCCTGGCGAATAATGATATAAATTCATTCAAACAGTGCCGGCAAGAAATAAAAACATTCTTGGAGAGTTGAAAGCCAACTTTCATGAAATTCCAGTGTCTCAATAAAATCTTTCGATTGGTAAATTAGAATGTATTAAGTGAAGTAACTCTAAGTTTAAAATAAAATCGAGCCACGTGGGGGAAAAACGCAAAACTGTACAGCAATACTGTCTGAGGATTGTGATGTTGAATCTGTTCATGGGGGCTTGTTAGTACAGCATTATAGCTAAGGGGTCAAAAAGTGGAGGGTCAAAAGTTTACGTCGTGCGTGACTTGGTGTTGTCTGCTCAGATAGACCCAGTTCGATGTCAATGGTAAAAGGGATGATCTTGGCTATCGGCACAGATGAGAAAATGATACCGAGGTAAGATGTGGAAGTGGAGGTTGAGCTCAGCAGTAGACTGCAATCTGCAGAGTGTGTAAAGTAAGAGGAGGGAGGGAGGGGAGAGACAGACAAACAGAGAGAGGTTGGAGTAGGGGCAGCTAACTATCCTGACCGCGATCTGTGCAAAAACAGGGAGGATTAATTGTTCCCTTTTATAGGACACACTGCACAATAAATAGAAATCACCAGACCCACGGCGGAAGGGTTTATGGTATAGGTTATAAGAGACTTTGAAAACACAAATGGACGAGGCAAATAATCCCCGACAGATGTAATCAGCTTTCCTTTTACAAACATTTGCGAGTCAAGTTGAATGGAAATAGAAGCACTTTATGTAAAATTGGTGTCGTGACGGAAAGGGATGAATAGTAAATGTGTGTTGTTATATCAGAACAAGAGGACACACGATCAGTTGGGTCAAGTATAAATTATACAACTGAATGTGAAAATGACACATAAAATAGGGACAGATGCACATTCGCGATGTTTTCTAACATATATCGTCTTGGTATGTATAGGTTATCAATGGGGAAAGATAGAGCCAGGGAGTCAAATTAAGGTAGCGACAGAGTTTTCCAATTGATTGAGTAAATGCTGGGTTTTAAAGTATCGCAAAAGGCAAAGTAAGTCACTAAAGGGCGGAAGGCGAGAGCCGAGAATTATATTGAATATTCTCTAACAGAGAAACGGCTGAGTTCTTTCACTTATCCCTGTATTTGCTCTAAGGGGATTCCCCCCCCCCCCCCCTCCCCTCCTAGTTACCCGCTTAGAGACTCCCAGGATAAAGTTAATCTCTTTGCGCCCATCCATGAAGATTCACGGAATTTTGATCAAATTTTATAAAAGTTAAAATGAATAAGCTTGATCTCGCTTCTCCCCATAGGTCTCAAATCAAATGTAAAATTAACTCGATGTCTCCTTTACTTATCATGTTTCTGCTTCCTATATCACGCCAATGTACCATTTTTTTTTAAATTGCATAAAAATTCCTCAAGCCTTGGGCCCAAGTCCGATCATTTAAACAAAGTAAGCTATTTAAAGTAAGCTATTTAAATCTGCGAGGCAATGTGTTTGTCGTCGTTCTGCGCAGCGAACACGTTTTAAATCTGTTTACACTATAGTTATTCTGCAATAAATCTGTTCAATTAAATATACAGCCTCTTAAATTTTGAACGTTTGAATGAACAATTTGTGTAGCAAACTTCTAAAAGTATTTCCAAACACACATTTATGCACAATGAGGGGGAAACTCGGCGCTGCCTATTCTTGAACTCACTTTTCTTATTAATTTGTATGGCGTCCACATTGAAACAAATGCATTTTCTGAAAATATAAGCATGAAATCACTATGCATGCTGCATACATTTTTTTTATTTTTACAAAGGCCACAGTTATGCATTTCAATTACATGGATAACATTAAAACTAATCGATTTTAAGGGAATTTTGAAATGATTAGCTTATGTGCATGTCTTACATAACTTATGTTTGCATTATAGAAATAAAGAACTTGCCTTTCTATAGCACCTTTCACGGCCTCAGGACGTCCCAGAGCGCTTTTACAACCAATTAAATACTTTTGAAGTGTAGTAACTGTTTTAATGTAGGGATTATATATTTACTCCCCATCCCCCTCTAATATAAAAGGAACACAATTATTCTTTCTGTATATGAAATGCTTTGTGTCGGTTAAAATCCGGTGGCAAACCGCATTACCTATATTCTGGATTGATGAAAAATTCATATTCACCTGAAATCATATTTACATTCTTTTACTTTCTTTCACGAAATTGAGTGTTCATAAGTTTTCTGTGTTTTATATAAACGTCTCTTCTGATACTTGCTTATTTTAAAGCCTTAAATTCACTATTTTAAGCCAGTGCAGTTTCTGTAACATAGAGTAAACAGCAGCATGTTTTTGTCATTTAATGCCATCGATGAATGTGTTATTATGCGCAATGACCAACAAAACATATGATTTAAACAATAAATTACACCGAAAACATTGAGCTAACAACAATGGGTTCAATAGATGTAGATACACACGCCATTTCGCCAACCTTCACTGAAACATTCACTCAAAACAACATTCACCATACCCTTCACATGAAATTGAAATTTCTACTTTATATATATTAAATAATATGGTGGAATTGGAAAATATTTGAGCCCTCTTTTTATTTATTTTAACACCTTACCGACACGGTTTCACTAATTTGTTAATAGATATAAAGTACATCAGGAGAAAATGGAGGGGGAAATGAAATACAATTTGAGCATCTTTGAATATAAGTTCATCGAGAAATTTGCTGACATTTGCCTGGAGGGGGTTGTGTCGAGTGAGGGGCCATACTCGTTAGTTTTAATTAGAAAATTCTCTGACGTGTTAAAACAATCGTTTTCAAGAAATTAAATTAATTCTCTGTTACACGCACATACACACACATATAAAATGTGAAATGTGCTGGGACTTTTTTTATACGCCTTATCTCTTGATGTTATTCTTTGACTAATTCAATGTAGTAATATATGAAATATGCAACTGGCAAAACTGAGAACATTTTATATTAATGCAACCTAAGCATGCACGAGAAAACAGATCTATTAATTACTTTTGTTATTCAAATTGGAATCTGCGTACGTAACTGCCTATAGAATGCTAGAATTGTGACTTCTATAATAAATATTGGATGCTAATGGAATCACAGAACATGCTATGCTTGAGAGAATTTCCAGGGCCTTAATGCTGTTTTGGGTAAACTCCTGCCTTGCTATTTTTCTCAAACGTAATGACCTGAGCAAAATTCAATATGACTGAGAGACCTATCCATACTATAGAACTTGGAGAGGGGGAGAGTCCAAGAGCGGGGTGAAACTCAGGTCAAAGCGTCTAACAAATATTAAAATGTACTCGGACGCACGGCACGCCTGCCTTGGCGTTTAACAAAGACTGTCAGTGTATGAGATTAATACGAAAACTGAAGGGAGAAAACAAAATGTTCACCAGGCCGCTGCTCGGCCACTTCTTAAAAAGCTGCTAGGCATTTGGAATGGGGGAAAAAAATAAGAGGGCTGCTGGAAAGCGTTGCTCTAACTAGATGTTATCAGTGCAAGAACAAACAAAGGAGAACGAATATGTTTATGTTGAAGTTGGTATTTTGGAGCTCTCTTTACGATTTTTTTTTGCAAAGCCCAAACCGACGCGTCCTGTAATGTATAATTTGAGAAAGTAGAGGAAGAAACACAAAGGGTTTTTTTTTGTTGTGTGTGTGAGGGTATGTATGTGATTTAGCGCAATCGGAAATTTGTTAGGACGTAGGCTTAACTTGGTGACATTTTAGCCTTGAACTAACCCCAACATATATATCTAGGACCGAGTGGGTGGGGGCGATGTGGAGAGAGATGTGTGTATGAGTGTGTTTAAGACAGAATATCACAATTGAACCTTGCAAAATAAATGATCAGAATATGTGGTTTAAACACGGGTAATTCTAAATTAATTGCAATCATTTAATTGTCACCGTGTTTCTAAAGATATGAAGGATGTTGATATTTATGCCAATGCAGCTAGTTTTTTTAATGCTTAGTATGTTGACATTATTTGCATGTTTACTTGTTTAGGGCACTATCATAGGCAGTAAGTGAGTTCTTCACTACAGTAAGGTTGAGGCCTGCGTTTCATTTCCCCTGTGGCAGGCAACAAACAGGAGGGGTAAAAGGCCTCCCCCATCTCGCTGCTGTTTGCATCCTCTGTTAGGATAGCAATCTATAGCGAGATTCCTTTGAAATGCAGAGCAGATAGGGGACAGTAAATATATTCATCTTCCAAACTTCCGAAATGTCGACATTTTTATTACAGCGAGTCAAACAAAGCAGCGGGTTTATCTTTTATGAAAAGACACATTTGAAAAGACTCTGTGTTTCCTTTTTAACTGCAGTGATAGCGAAAACCTGTTCAAAAGACGCAACTGTAGGGGCAAAGGATATTAGATAAGAGTAACATTATATAAAATTATTCTTGTTTTTTTGGAAGATTTGAAAGATGGTGATTAACATTATCGTGAAGGCAGAAGTTTTTTTTCGAAAAGTCATAAATTCTTTTCACATGCGGAGAGTGCGCGGAGTGAAGTCTCTGCATCATGTTCATGTTTTATTGCCATCACCGGAAATCTTTGATACAGTTTACATGTTGTAAACAACATTGCCCCTATTCATAAAAGTGCTTTGTGCTTAAACCGTTTGGTACTTCTGTTGCTCCGTCGTAAACGGATTTAGATTGGCGAAGTTTTTCATATATAATTTTATGGGCAATTTATGGCAGCCATTCTTATTTGAGGAAAAAAAATCACAATGTGTTGCACTGAAGGAAAGTACTGAGGTCATTTTAGTTGGCCGTTCAGTTCCCACTACTTGGGCGACCTGCTACACAAATATAAATCAGCCAAGTACACCACAGTTACGTTCTTTCTTTTACAAGAATTTATCACAGGGGAGGATGCATGGTTTTCCCAATGTCTACTGTAAGATTTATATAACCTCTACGTGGAAACTCGTCCACTGCTCTTGAATAAATTAAATCTAAAGAAAATGTCTTTGTCTCTGTTGCAGCTGTACGCAAACTTTTGAAGAAGTATCACATGTGACCTGGCCCCCTATCTAACTGTTTTATATAAACGCATGGGTGTTTACTTGAGGGGTGATTCGAAGTTGGCTCTGAAAAGTGAATGGTTTGGATTCTTGCAGAATAATTTGTTCAGAATGAACTGGCTTTGCATTCTACACATCCGCAAAACTGTACGACTCACATTTCGATGTATAAAAAGATACACCAATTGCATTGCAAATCACAGAAAGAAATCGGAGAAGCGGATCCTCACTCAAGTTGTGTAGATACAAATATATTGCACATATTGCTTGTAGATTTGGTTCAATAGAGTGTGCCCATTTACATGGATGCTTTTGAACGTCTCTGAGCAACAAAAATGCTGAAAATATATCTGTCTGTCCTCTATATATACCCTGTAGATCCGAATTTGTGTTGACAAAGTTGTGGTCACAAATTCGTATCTAGGGGAGTATGTAGTGGACACATACGCTACAACATTCACCCGGAAGACGGAAGAATATGCTCACGTCTAGAATCTTCTTTCTACAAAATCGATAATATATCTAAATAAATAAAATCGAAGCGTAGTGTTGATCTACCTGGTTCTGCGGGTGAGATTGCTGCCTGTAACTGGCGTGCTATCCTTTCCCCATTTTTTGCCTTGTTGCATGAACTCTCAGCACTCTCTGCTGCTGTATTTGTTACGTCATTTAAATATGGAATGTAACTCTTACCTTTTTCGATAATCCCGCGCATTCCGCCGTTTAGCAATGGTCAGATTTAAAAGACTTGTTATGACTTAGAAATTAATCATTTGGAAACTCCCACTCATGTGGTTTGCTGTGCATGGCATTAGTCTACAGTACATTAAAAGTATATGAACATCTTCAATTATTTAATTCCAGTTATGTGTGTCTTTTTTTCCCCTCGGGTTTTATTTGTATCATTTTAAATAAAACTTAACAGTTTTGTGTGTGATTTTTTCTTAATTAATCTCTGAAATTTACAAACAGGAAGATTTCAACAGTAAAGGGACGTTGCAGCTCTATTGCAATATGTTGAGCATTTGTAATTGCAGCCAACGAACGCGATTCAATGTAACAAGAAACAAGCGTGTGCTAACGTTCTTCCCGCAGTTTGCGATGTTTTTAATCGAACGTGCGCAACTTCGTGTGGTTGACACCTGTGAAATGTTTCTATCTTATAATTGTGCCTATTTTTGGGCTGGTTCCAGCGGAATCGTTTCAGCAAGGGATATTCTGGGTGAAAATCGCCCGTCTAATGCACTGCTAAATGTAATTTGTTGACTTAGGTGCCCTGAATTAGTTGATGAATTTTCTATTGATCCGAAGCAGCCCGATTTATCTTTGCCAGCCCAAACGCCTTCCCCCTCCCCAAGCTCTGCAAAGGCGTTAGTGTGGCGATTACAGAAAGATTTACAAGCCACGGATAGATTCTAACAGATCAGATTTTTTTATGCTTTTAAATAAACTGACTCAATTAAAATTTTTGGGAGTGATGTCGACTCGCAACAAACCATTGATGCGCATAATCTAGAAACGTTTGGTCGATTTCAAGTATGCTTAACGGACTTGAAGCAAGAAGATCCTATTTGTAAACTTACTAAGTTTCAGGAATCAAAAAAAACACACACATTAAAAGCTGTAATCAAAAACTGCTTAGAGGAGAAGGTTGGGAGCATTCAGCGTCCAATTCTATTTCCTTATCCGGGAATCGAACGGGATCTGCTATTGGCTGGCTGTGTCACATGAACGCCTAACTTTGTTCACTTGACAGTAAAGTAGGAGGGTTTTAGGGAACAGGAAAAAACGGCTGGCTTAGAAAAAATTTTGAGTTATTTTGCATTTCAGATATTAAAGGTCATGAGTTCGTTTTTGATTAACTCTAACTATGTGGACCCTAAATTTCCACCGTGTGAAGAATATTCACAGAACAATTACCTACCAAGCCATTCTCCGGAATACTATACCCGGGCACGGGAGCCCGGGTTTCAGCATGAGGCGATGTACCCGCGGTCAGCGTACAACGAGCAGCCCTACTCCTCCTGCAGCAACCTCCAGGGCTCGGGCGAGCAGGTCGTGGCGCCTAGGGGTCCCGTGCAATCGCCGACCGGCCTGCAGAGCCACTTAGCCAAGCATGGCCACCAGTGTGTCTCGGTGACTCCCAGCCCACCGCCCTCTTGCAGCCAGAACTTCAGCAACCAAAACACTCCTTGTTCCAAAGAGCCCGTGGTTTATCCGTGGATGAAGAAATTACATATAAACTCCGGTGAGTCGTTTGCCTGGGCTTTTTACCACCTGAAAGCCCGGGATCTATTGCACCCATTGTAAATAGCCATTCTTTAGATTTACGATCGCCTATCTGGAGGTCAGTAATCACATCCTCCATAAATTTTTATTGCAGTACCATTACACTTCTGGCCATGTGCCTTTGATGTGTTGTGTCCTAGCCGCTCAGATCTCTTTGAACATCCAGTTAATGATAGAAGTGAAGTTTTACATTTTTTTTCTTACTCGAATGCTTACTTTAAATGCACTAGTTCTATTCCTTGTGAGATTCGTGGTGCTCAAGTCAGTTATTTCTGTGTTGTTGCTTTTTGTTCAGTGAACCCTAATTACAAAGGAGGGGAACCCAAACGCTCCCGCACTGCTTACACGAGGCAGCAAGTTCTGGAGCTGGAGAAGGAGTTCCATTTTAATCGGTACCTAACCCGGAGACGCAGGGTGGAAATAGCCCATACTCTTTGCCTGTCAGAACGACAGATTAAAATATGGTTCCAGAACAGGCGAATGAAATGGAAAAAGGACCACAAGTTGCCAAATACCAAAATCAGATCTACTACAGGCTCCTCGTCCTCTGCAAGTCATCAATCGCAAGGAAGCTCTCAGAATCAGGAGCCAAATGGACCATCGGCCACATTATAGCTGCTCTTGTGGGAGAGAAATTGGTAGACGCACGCAGCAGCCTAGGATTTTAACTGCAAGACTGTTTATTTATAATGGCAAAGTCTAAACTGTAAATACTCTGATTTTGCTCACTCCTCTCCCCCCCTCCCCCATAAGTAATATTGTAGATTGCAGTTTTCAGAAGAGATTGGCAAAGATGAATCCTCGTTTCATCTTTAATCACGCCAAAGTCTCCCCATTTGTCATGTTTACTTGGTGGTACAAAGGATGAACTCTATGCCTACGATTACCTCGACAGCAAACGAACACTTTAATAAATGAGGCTCCGTTTCGTCAACCTGGAATGCCAAACTGTCTTTTATTCACACACAAACAAATCCACAACAAGCATGTTGAAGCAGTTCGGCAAGATAGCCCTTGTGGTTTTAAGCTTGGAGTCGTTTTCCAATGGGGTTTACGAAAAGAAACATTTTGGGGTATTTTCTTTGGAATATAACACTGACATGTACTCCATTTCCTCAGATGTTCTGATCCCAAATATATTTCTTTCGGTGCCAATAAAAATGTATGTAGTTGGACTTATAAAAAGAAACGTGTAAAAATCATATGTAGGAATAAATTATGTCAACAAAGTTATTTAAAGTGGTTATTAAAATGTTGCATGTGACTTGTACAGCCACGATACAATACTTGCCTCTGGCCTCACTGTTACCAGAATGTACTTTTCCAGAAAAAAACTGGAAGCTTAGGTAGATAAACTGTTTTAATTTCCTCATCACTCTTTATGACATTCCAAACTATGAAGTTTAGAAGCTTCTTCGTTCGGGCCCACAGGAGTTTGTATTTTCGTTAGCAGTCTATGTCCTTGCATTGTTCTGTATGTATTGATTCTCATCCAGACCAAAATACGTGTAAATAGTAATGAGCGAAATAAATTTTTTCAAGGTCTACCTTTTTCCTTTGTTTATTTGTACCTATTCTACTGGACAAATGTTCAAAGCAATAGGATCTGGTAACATGACTGCAGATTTCTCTAAGCTCATCTATCTGTGTGAGCTGGCCAGGGTGATAACAAAGGACATTGGCTTAGTGAAACAAAAATGCCAGAACAAATACAATGCTTTTTTCTGATATTGTCAGAGGCTTTTACACCTGCTTGTGGATATAGATGCATTGTGCAGTATCACAAAGGCCTAATAACTTTGAAAAACGCTTTTTTGTGAAGATGTGGTAATCCAGTATGGTTATATATTGTCCTTTGAATGTTTGGCTCCTATTTTTCTCTTTTGCAACCTTTAATCATGTAAAGTTAAGTCCATTTCTGTTATTTTTACAGTGCCTCTTAGCATTTTTCCTTTGTGCATGTGTGTTTGTGTATTAGAAAGGGATTGGACAGTGTAATGGTTCAAGCTTTGACAAGCAAATAGATAATCAAGAAGACAAATGACCTCTTTTGTCAGATGAAGCTTCGTATTAATTTTAATTTTCTTTCATATAACACATTGCATATGCAATCTGGGATCTGAAAATGCAGCATATACCAAAAGAAAAGCGAACTGGAGTGTATATCAACACACAACACAATATTCTACATTAGGGTGAAACATTGGCTGAATCAAGACTTTAGTTCACTGGTGCACGTGTTTTGCTTCAGACCTGCAATTTAACATGTACTGCTGAAAAACTGCATGTTGAAATCATAACTAAACGATGTGGTACTTCCACTCTACCCCACCCCCATCCCCCAAACATATTCCTTTCAAACGTAACCTGCAAAACATCATTGATGAGAACACGGTACAATGTGCCCTTTTCTAATGAATGTTGATAGGATGCACTTTGCAGCATGAAAACCCAATATATATGTATAAGAGATTTTACATATTCAATTGTCACAGAAGAAACACACGAATAAAGTTTGAATTTTTTTAAACGTTTTGCCTTTGGAGACAAGAGAAAGATTTACAATCTGTTGTTTATGTGAGAAAATCCTCTCACCACTGTATACATGTTATGTCCCCGCCACCCCCCCCACCCCCACCCTTCCCCATTCCGGAGGTCCCACGAAACAGACCATCTGAAATGCAACCTTTCCAAATGTAATATTTTCGTTAAGTTCTGTAATTCTGAAGTATTTTGAGGAGTAATTACTTTAGTTAATAAAATAAGAATTATTCATTGAATCGCCAGCAATAGCTGTTCAGTTTTCTCCATTCATAGACACAGATAACAGGCCAGCCAGTCCTACACCCATCGCCAGACTGTTGCCAAAGGCTCTGAATACAAGCTATAGAGCTAAAGTTCACAGGCATTATTTGTACGCACAGAGGTTCTGAAAATGCGAGAATTAACTTGAAATCATTAATCACTGCTTTCTTTAAATACTTCTCCCATTGTTGCTCAACAGCAAATCTGGATGGCTCGTCCCGGGGTAAAGTGGTGTGCTTCCTGAAGGGTTCTTTAAAAATATGGGCAGAGCGTGGAATTTCTCAGTCACAGCGAAAGATTCCCTCCCAAACATGATTAAAAATCGTGAAAATGTTCAGATCTGGAAAACGGAAAATGGGGAAACGAAAGGTAACAAACAAAGTCAATTAATTTCGTCACTTTGAATCGCTTTGTTGTTCTTTTGACAATTAAATGTGAACACACACTCGCTGTCTGTTGTTTGGAATACACAGTCAATTCAGCGACTGGAGAATCTGCTTACAGTTTGTGTTTTGTCTTTATCTTTCTGTGGTGTTTTTAAACATATATGAATGTTACAGAATAAAATCAGCGTGATGGTTGGTCAGCGGGACGGCCGAAAGGGTTCACGTAAAGGACAACTTTTCTATCCGATTAGCTGTTTTATACTAACAGTCTGACCTCTGAAACCCTTGACCTTTAAGACATGACTCTGTTCTATCTGAACATTCTCAATACTAAAGGATAAAAAAGCCCCACCAGGGTTACCCCTCGTTCACTCCATTTAAAATATGTGCAGCGTTGCTGAAGAGTGCCCGTTCTGTTGGCCTTGTCTTGTGTGCAGTCACTTGCATTAGAAAAAATAGAAAATCCTAAAAGTTTGTGTTGAAATCTCTCTTTTTCAAAAAAAAATTCAGGGATACGTAGAAGTAGGTTGAGGAATAAAGTTTAGCACTTTGCACTTTGCAATCATATCTAAGGATGGGTCTCTAAAAACCCAATTATTGAGAAGAAACCATTACTTGGCCCTCAGCCTCTCTGTCTTTTCTCTATCGAAGGTTCAGTAACATTCAATATTGACTGGCCTTGCAATTTTATTCAAACTTTTTTTAGTGTGTTCATTCTATCTTTAACTGCCGTTTGCTTACAGACAGTGAGGAGCGGGTAGGAGAGGGAGAGAGGGTTAGAGAGAGAGAAATTCCTTGTGTACAATGTGTTGGGCTTTTTTACACTAGCTTATTATTACTAAAGCCAAATTACAAAATTGCCCACCGACGCCCCAGTTCGAACCGTATTGCTACTCCGTGTCTTCCTTGTCTAAGAGTATAAATAGATATTGCTTTTTTTTAACGATTTAAGAAGCAATTACCGTGAAATACAAGTTATTTTAAGAGTGTGTGAAACTAAAGCACAGTTGCCGCACCTTTACTAGATTCCCCAGTTTTAATTTATGAAGGCAACCATTGTGCTTCTCTAGCACTCGCGAATGCAATAATTCACCATGCAGTTTAGAGAAATCTTCCAAATGTGCATTAAAAACAAATAAACGAGAAAAAACATGCCTTTTTAGATGAGAAGTCCCCGCCCGCAATCCTTTGCTTTGTCAAATTATTTGGGCTGCCTTTATAACCAAAATTACTTTATTTTCTTGTATTTTTAAAACGCCTCAATTTTTCTAACATCATTTTCGAAAGCAATAAATATGACGGATGAGATTGATAAGGATGTTATTAAATTATATTATTATACATTTCTGAAATCGGTGGTGTTTTCTGACGAGAACAAAGGCCGAGTTCCAGATAATATTATGGGCTACTTAGGACGGATTAAAAAAAAATTGTAACGAAATAATCTCTAGTTGTAAAGACACCTACCGCAATGTATATTGCACTTTAGGAAGCACCCGCAGAGAGAATATCGAAACACGACGTAGTGTGTCAAATTGGTTTCTCGGGGCATGCTCCTTTCTAAGATTATTGCTTTTTTCAAAACCGAAACAAATATAACGAGGTTTCCCCCCACCCCTATATCCACCTCCTTGACCATAGCAGCGATGTCCTGTTCCTCAACATAGATTTGATCCGAATCGCTTTATGTCACATTTTGGTTTGGAATTTTTAAAAAGTCTTCTTATTCCGTGAACAGCTCGAGATTTTTTCCGTGACCTTTATGTTGCTGCTAGCGACTGGATACTAGCTTTGTAACTGCAGGAGTAAAAGTACCCGCGTGTAAGTGAAGAGGAACCTTGTTTTAAAAAAATATTCGCTCCACAGTCATACAAAGCCAACCCTGCGACATAAAAGAAGTAGATAAAGGGCAAAATGGACAATATAAAACTTGGAAATTCAACGTAAGGAACAGGCAAAGTTGTGGTGAAATGAATCAGGCAGAAATCTACTACTGTGACAACGTGCTGCTGGTTCCAGTCATAGAGACTGCATCGGCATCACAAAAGATAGACACGTAGGTTGTGAGTCTGAAGAAGCGTCTCAGGATTCAAAGGATGATACTTAGGAAAACCCTGAATGCATTGATATAGTCGCACTTGTGTTTAGTTTTGACTTAGAGGAAATCATCTGAACCCCACTTTTTAAGCAGAATCAGGTGCAAGGTATTAATACAATTTTGAGAACCCCCAAAATGGGGAGTGAAGAAGAATATGAAAGAATGTCTCCGCTCTCCCAGTGGAAGGTCATACTTCTCCTTGGAGTATGAATTTGAAATCCCCCCTTCCCCCTCGATCACGTGACTCATTAAATAATTAATGCAGCTGTTGCTGAATAGATATGTATTCGCCGGTAAATCGCCGACATGGTCTCTCTGTGTCTGACGTGAAATTCTACTGTCCTTTTAAAAACAAGCCTATAACTTGAGAGAGAGGCTGGAATAAAACAATTTGGGAAGAGAGACACACCGTGGGCTGGATTATTGTAAGTACAGCTGCAGTGCCTCGTGTCTCTCTATGTAAATATTATGTGTGTTATTTATGTTTTACAAGACTGTCATAACATTTGACAAATTGTGCCTTTCCTTCTATTTTTCAATTTACCACGGTGGTATGTTTGTTTATTTCCCCGTTTTCATTGATATTTTTTTGTGAGAATGTTTTTTTTTCTTGCTTTCTTGATTTATTGCGAAATATGTCAGCTGCACTATGGATACCATTGTGTGTAAGTTGTGTGTTGTTTATGTTCGTCTGCGTGATAAATCATGGTCTTTGAGAATGATGTGCAAGTGATGATATTCAGGAATGAGGAAGGTTGTAATCCTCTCCCCAGAGTTGATTATTGCGGGCCATTTGTAGCAATAGATCAGAGGATAATATGAAAGCTATAGCTGCGGGTCTTAAATTACAGCATCCGTGATTACCAATTATGGATAGTTTTGTATGAATTCTTTAAAACACAACGCCTCATTGGAATAAAAACCTAGTAAAGGAGGCGCTTTGGGTGACCAGAAATGAATTGCAAAACCCAATTTTGAAAATGAGCGAGGACTAACAGACTTCTACAATGCCTCGTTCCTTTTATTCTGCGGTTGGACGCCAGCCAGTCAAGTTGAAGCCATTAATAGTAGCGTAACATTTAACACCGATCGTTAGTGCAAACCTTTATGTAGTAAAATTAGAATAACTCAGTGATTGGCATTAAATATTAATGATTGCAGCAGGCAAGGAACATCAGTATTGAAACACGCGTGTCTCTGAAAATACCATTATCTGTCAACTGAATGGCAGCCTTTTTCTTACTGAGGCATATTTAATGGTCGTTTTTAATTATGATTATCTGAAGTGTTTTTAAGTGTTTGTTTTGATAATTACACAGGGCTTCGTTGAAATTATCTATGGTATCTTGTGTCTATTAACTCAACAAAGATGGAAAAACTCAAAACGCTTATTAACCATATCACTGTTTAATGTACAGGATGCACAAGTCAATGCCAAGCAGTATTATTTGAGAACTAACAACAAGTACATTGAACAAATTGGGAGTTTGTTAATGGTTTATTGCATTTTATATTATAACTATACTGTACGTGCCTTTGTTCTTCTCTATTTGACATATATATGTATATATATATATATGAGTGTTGCATGTAGTCCCATATATATATGTGTGTGTGTGTGTGTGTTGCATGTAGTCCCATATATATATATATATAATCTAAATATATGTTGCATGTAGTCCTATATATATTATATATATAAATATAAATGTTACATAAAATAAAACTAGACAGTCATTGAACAGATTGACAAAGTCTATATTTCCTTTTAACAAATTGTGGTACCTAATCTGTTTCCCTCACTCTCCGAATAGTAGTTATGTGCTTGTAAATGAGAAAAAAACAATGAAAACACAGAGTTGCTTTATGATTGACAGGCCTTGGGTTGTCGATTTTCTTCATTTGCCAAAAAAGACTCCTGAGAAAAAAAAGGGGAAGGCAGTAGCAAATCGATATTAGAACACAATTGGATATTGCTTAGCTTCCATAGCAAAGATGTGTAAATTTCTTTGCAAGTCTGACCCTGGATTCAATTGAGGCTTTATTAATTGATAACTCCCAGCACCAAAATGGAAAAATAATGTGACTCGATGCCCTCAACACACATGAATCATTCTCAGTAGCACTGCGTTCGTTCAGAGGCGCTGATAGCAATATGTAATTTTTTTTGTAGAAATAATTTATGCCACGGAAAGGCAAAATACGCTTTTGTATTCTGAAAATGTTAAGGCTTTAAAGGCTGTTTGTTCTCTCAGTAGAATTTACAGCCCCTTCTTTAAATACGGTAACTGTGCTTTAAAAAACTACCCTGACAATGCCTCGCCGTTTCAGTCAGCGAAAAGCCCCTCCTTAAGGCTTTGTTCATGCGCCTCTCTTTAACGAGCGGTTCAGTGATTTCTATAGAAAGCAAAACATAAAGACTGTGGTTAATATATTTTAAAAATGGAAAGACGCCGATGACACCGTACTACTGAACGAAGCCGTGCCGTTATATCGAACGATATTTTGTATATTAATCCTTTTGCCGTTCTTGTCGAAATGTTTATCGAAGTATCTACTAATTTTTCTCTCCTACAGATCACATTCCACTACATGAAAGAGCAACAACATTATGCAAACAAGAAGGAAAATTGCTTAAGTTTTGTGATTTCTGGACTTTTTTTCTCCGTAATCTTTTTTTCCTCTCTCTCGATCCATCAACTGACAGGATTAACTTTGTGAGCGAGTCTAAGATTTATTCGTGGTGTTTCATTTCATAATTGCTTTGCTCTCTCCCTTATTTACATCGTTCTTTGGCGTTCATATCCTTCAAACTGAACAGATATACTTTAAATAAAACCCTTTAACGGGATGATAATGCATTACGGTTTGCAAGGAATCAACCCTACGTAGACTCGAAAGTAACCGTTGCTCTCATAAGATGGCTATTTAATGTACAGGTAATTATACTCCTCATAATAAATCATGTCCCTTCTCCCTGTTAATATATTTTGCTGGGCCGTGTATGGCTATTTCAAATTGATGAAAAATTACTACCTTTTTTTTTCATGAGGACTGTACCATAACATATCTGGGCACCGTGCAGAAGAGTGGGCGAGGGTGAAATTATGTTCAGATTTCCTAATATTTGAACGGTGATAAGAACCACAATAAAGTATACACCGCTACAATGTATAAACAAATAGCCCTTAAAAAGACTCCGATGGTGTAATCATAGATAATTTGTTCATACATAGAAGGGCAAGATTATAAAAAGCATTTAATGGAAAATTAATGTTAAGAATGAATCAAAGACACACGATACGATCACAAACAGGCCTTATTTCCTTGATAATCTTTCGTAAATTAAAATTTGTAAATATTGACAAAGGTAGCCCAGATAAGTAAAGTAGCGGTTAATTTTGAGTTTACATGTTTAATATAAATGCACATATTTTCTTAAAGAAAATAATATATAATTAAACGATCAGTATTGTCGGTAGGTATGTAGTGTTTCCTGACTTTGCAACTCATGGTGTTTCAACGCCTCTCAACAAACGATCAAATTAGCTGCAGTAAAGACAAGGTAATAAATTATATTGCTGCAGCTCCATGCTCCCAGACTGGCTATTAGAAAAGTGAAAACGTAATAACTCTAACCTCTGACCTTTCACTGATAATACAAAACGAAACTAATTTTGAGACGCAATTCACTTGAAGGCTCCAATGGTATATAGTTCCGCTTTAATAGTGAAGATGATTTTTGATTGTTATTATTGGGGGTTTTTTTCAATGAAGGCTTCAAACCGCCGAGAAACTAGTAGTTCTGGTGCCAAATTTTCCATGTTTTTCCCATTCCTTTGTGTTGAAATGCGGTCGGTCTCTAAGGAGCAATTGTCCCAAATTGTTGCAATTGCTGGAACAAAAATAGGATAAGGTGATGCCCTGTTCGCACTCCATAGAGGTTTGAGGTTTATTTGCTTGAGAGTAATGATTGTAATCATTTTTTAAATCAGGTTGACATGGTTAGGAAATTGATACAGTGCGACTGTGTCATTGTGCTCATGAACTAACATTGCCTCTATTTAACTTTCTCTCGCTGTTGCTTTCTCCTCTGTCTCTCTTCCTCTCTGTATGTCTCTCCCCCCCCCCCACCCCCCCTCTCTCTCCCTCGCTCTCTTTCTGTATCTCTTTTATTCTCACTCGTTCGCTGCATTATATATCACAGCATATTTAATTAGCGTGGTCGGTATTTAAAGACAGAAGTCCTGCTACTGTCACTCTGCCAACCCTGAGCTCATATGGCAATAATTTCCAACATCCATCGACCAGACCAGCTCTTATTGGACACGTTAACTCACATCGTTATTTTGTGTTCCATGTAACATGCTGCCGTCGTCTTTGGGCCTCCATTGGCAAAAGCCTGTCTTTAAATCATGCTGGATTTGTAATAACACATTGTTTTGTTGTTGTTTTTTGGAACAACTTATGCAGAATTTAGCTTCTGAAATAATCAAACTGCTGGCGTTTCCCCCCGATAGTCCGCTCAAGCAGAGGACTAGTTCTGTACCGGCTGTATGTAACTTCCCAGTACGGCTGCGGTTGAATTCTTTCCAGTCAGGCGAGCCCATGCTTCTTTCGATGACACCCTCGAGATTTTCCAGAATGCATTTTTTTAAATCCATCAGAATCCAATAAACATTTCCCCTCCCGCGTTGTGGAGGGGGGAGGGGGACGGGGGATTGAGGGGCTGAGGGAGATGTGGGGTGGGGGGGGGGGGGGGGGGGGTGGTAGAGCTGAGCTCCACCACCTGTGATGAAATAACTAATTCAGTGATCTTTTTCCAAGTTCCATTGCAATGATCCAACAGGTAAGCGAACCGCGGAAACTGCACTTTAAACATTTCCCCCCCTCTGCAGCTCGCCATGAATTCCAGGGTGGATATAATTAATGGCCCACAGCTTGACCTGAGCGAGAGGGGTCCCCGGTTGGTTTCCGTGAACTATTGCTGACTTTTTTGTGTGTAACGGATTGAGACAGACATGGCCTCTCCCACCAACCGCCGCCTCCCCCCTCCACAAAATGCTCTTTTTTGCAGAAGGCGGTGAAGAACACTTCAGAAAGCTCCTTTCCTCCTCAAACTTCCGAAAGATCTTACAAACAGTTAAACGTTTGGTTTGGGTCTACATTTGATGGCTGTTGACACCTCCGAGTTCGTGGAAGAAGCTTCAAACGCATTTTTATACAGGGTGTTATCCTCCAGATGAATGTGCACATGATTTATGACCTGGGTAAACAGTGTTTACCTATTGTACTCGCGACTTTTTGAGTTCCCAAACTAAATTCCCCTCGAATGTTCGCCGCCTTAAAGTTGGTCAACTCGATCTCTTGCCTTTTAATCGGACATTTGAGAGAGAATCTCTTTTAACTTTCTAGAATTGTTTCATCTCCACTTTTATTTCATCTGAAGGTAATTTCTGTTTTACTAAACACTGATGAGAATATAACAATTATTTTAGAATAGAGCAGGGCAACTTAATGTTACTGGCAGAGCATGCACCACCTTAAAATAGCATCAAAAAATGCTGGACCATTCTTTATGGGAGTACAACATTTTGTTAAACTGAAAACGTTTTAATAGGCTTCCATTTCCTTAGGCATCTGTAGCCAGATAGACGACTCGCGATAAGGTGGCGTTTGATGTTCGCACAGAATTGCCTTGCATTAAATTCCTCGCTCCCCCTTGTTTTTTAACAAATCATTTTACGCGCTGCCTCCAGCAAGATGTTTGGTTTGCCGAGGAAGATAGTTTGAACTGCAGGCGTCAGAATGGATCTAGAAATAATCAAATTGAATTTTATCGTTTTTGGCACACAAGCAGAACTAATTGTTTTACTGCAGAGGGCTCTTTTTATGGGTGATAATATGCAGCAAATTGGTAAAACTCGAAAGTCATTTTTTTTCCTCTCGATATCTTTTTTTTTGTGACTGCCAAAACAATCTAAGCCATTGAGAGATTCTTAAGTTCACGCCGAAATGTTCTTTCTGCGTGCTGGGCTACACAGTGTTTGTTAAAAGGACAGTGGTATTAAAAGGCTTGATTTTACTTTTATTAAAAATTAACTCTTTCCTGTTACACTGCCTCTTCTCGTGCATTATCAGCAAGTTAAGCGAGGAGTTTGTCACTGCCATTCGGCTTAGCTTGGCAGATCAAAGGACCTCTGTTTCTAGTTGTACAGTAACCCTATTGATCTCCCTCTGACTCATGCCAGACATTCTCAAACCCCCAAAACAGCCTTCTCGTTAATTTAAATCAATATCTTTATTTATTTTAGTCTGTTATTTTTAGATTTCCCTTCATTTCTCAGCCGTTTGAAAAGTAAAATCAAGCGGCAGCGAGACGAGGCAAGCCGCCGAGCGCCAAGCGCTCCATAGCACGTCACTGTGCTGCAGGTCAAGTGTCACATTAAACACAAGTTATGCATTAATAGGTCAGATGAAAAGGTACATTTGGAAACGTGCCAGTGTACATTATGTCACACGTTTTGCACGGCTGGCATTCACTATTATAGTAAAAACGTATTTAAATATGAAAGAACACATTATCTAATGAAGGCTATATTATTTGTTTTTTTTACATTTTAACACTCCGGCCTAACATAAGACGCCTGAACACATTCCGATGGGTGTATTTCGCACCAGCACATTGTAATTTGATGGATAGCTCCTGTATGAAATCACAATTTTAGCGACATATAAACTAGAGTATCAAACAAATATATATTGAGTTAAACTAGTAAGCATGTGTAATTTATACATACGCATATATTACATGTTTTACGACTGTTCCATAAATTATGATGTGAATTATACAAAAAAAAAGCTTAACATGAAATATACCGAATATGAGAATATAAGACTTCCTTAAATCGGAGACATGCTGCTAATTTTACTAGCGGATCTATGACCATATTGCTGAAGGACGTGTACTTGCTGTGAACTAATCTTTGCTTGTTAAGAATAAATAAGGCGTTTAATTTTGGAGTCCCCCATTTCTTTCAAAGTCTGCGCGTGGGTGTAAAACTAAAGCCACTATCACAGGCGTTCCACAGAGCAGAGTGGGGAGACCACAGGTTATCAGTGCTGATCCAAAACAGGCGTCCCAGCAAAGCTTGTCTGCTCAAAAATCAAACTGGTGTGCCTTACACAGAGAAAGCTTGAGAGGGGGGTGGGGGAAGTTACTCAAACTTCATTCTTTCCCTGGCCTGGATTTATTGGAAAAAGCGAATTATATCATTTTGGGTTTTTTTTCTTAAAAACAAAAAAAAACAACCTACCTTTGCAACAGCTTCTACAGAAATAAACATGTAGAATATCTCTCGTCATCCGCTATAAAGAGAGAAGTTTTTGAAATGCGTGTAGCTGCAAATTTCTGCGTTCCAACACTAAAAAAAATGAAGAGTTCAATTAACAATTGCTAAAGTCTGTATAAAATGTGCAAACGTTGACGTACTGACCACGTGAATGCATAATCCAAGCGCATTACTCTGGCATTTGGATGGAAGGCCTTCGCCTGTGTCTCCGGGCTGTGATCACCCAGTCAGTACTCAGATTATTTACAGAAGCCCATTTAAAAAACAAATCGGGTCAGGGGGAAGATATGCCTGCCTTCCAATATCTCTTATAAAAGGATTATATGCGATCGCAGAGAAAGCCCTGGATAGTGGGACGGATTGTTATTTTGGAGACATTTCAAACCGTCTCGTTGATTGATCATTAATGTGGTGAGTTATTACTATTCAAGGAAAGGTCATTCAGAGAGAGGCTTATATCTGTCACAGTGAGCCAAGACATATTTTATTTCTTTTCCTTTATTTTTTTATCCACTTAGTCCAACTGCAAATGTTTAAATATCCTCCTGATACCAGAGGACTGTAAATTAGTTCAAGGGGGAGAGCAATTCTCAATGCATTTTACTCCAGTGTAAACGCGCGCGTGTGTGAGTCTGTGTGTGTTGGTTTCAGGAGTCCTGAATCAGATCCCTCTTCATGCATTTATAGAAATACGCTTTTCCGTCCCTCTTCCCCTATTTTTCTTTAAAAGTCCTCACATTAATGTAGCAAAAAAAATAAAACGAATTTTAAACATAGCCGTTCATGGCACCGATGATTCATGAACATTTGTTTCCCAGACAAGGTAAATAATTTATGAGTTTAGTAGCGAAGAACAAGCCCTTTTTGAAGGCATTTCTCCCACCTCTCGAATCCTGCCCACGAATGAATACTGCGAAAATCCACTAAAGTTAGCATATATGTATAATTCAGCGTATTTTTATGTTTCATATGAAAACACGAAAGGATTTCGTTTATTAGAGTTAGCAGGTGAATCCCTATATTAACCGCATCTCCGTCTCCCTCCTTTGTTCTGTGACGGTGCTGGCATTTAGTCACATATAAGTGCGTAACCTTTGTTATTAACATTAGTCGAACTATATTACTTCTGCGTTTCTCCCACTCGCATTTAACCATTTATAAATATTTATATATGTAAGTAATTCGATAGTAAACGAAGCTACAGATTCAACACGCGTAACTGTTGCCGCGTTTGGATGTAACAAATCATTTTTATCCTGGAAGGTCGCAAAACCTGCTGTGCTTTATCTTTCCGAAATTATTGCCTTTTGGGGAAAAATGTAACGAATATTTTACTCCGGACCAATAACAGATGCCATACACAAAGGAATGTTATTATTTTCACTATTAAAGACATCAGCGGCCCTACTATAGTTTTTTTTTGTATGCAGAAGGGCTTGGGATATAATGAAACAATTGATTTTATAATATGAATCCAATTTTCAAATCATTCAACGTCGCCATTCGAATTTTATATTACCGTTCAAAATAAAATAACAAATAAAGACACATTGGAAATTTCAAACGCTTTAAAATGACGTATACTTTTAATATTTGATGTGTGTCGCAGGCCGACATTTAACCACCGGCCTATTTAATCCAAATATTAAATAAAGCTGGCTAAGTGTTGTATGCTTGAACTAAAGATAGACTACCTTTACTTAGGAGACACTAAAACCAGGCAATTAAGTGCCCTCCGTGAAGTGTAGGATGGTAAATATACATTTAATTTGTCAACCACTTTGAGAACGAAATCCACAAAAATATATGAAGCACAACTTTATTTAATGGTTGAGCACAAATAACATTACATGAGCAATTTCAAAAATACACACAGCATTTCCTTAAATTAGTAATGCCAAGATTCTGGTCGGTGAGCAGACCAATATATAAGTTAAAGTATTTCCACTTGATATTTATATTTGAGCACATTACGGTGCCATTTCTAATATATTATTAATAATGCATATTGTATTCCTAATTCCTGACGCTCCACTTTTGGTTGCTTCTTTCTGTCATTTGCTCGAATACTCTGTCGATTTGTTCAGAGGTCGTGTGCAACGAATTCGATTTTGTAACGATTTCCTTGATCGAAGGTTTGTCTTTTTTTCTCTCCTTTTTTGCAGTCCTCGCTCTTTATAAAGACCCCGTCAGCAGCTATACCTTAGATCGGGAACCAGCAGCATTGTTGCGGTAAGTCAGATTATATTCATTTAATACCTGAACCATTTCCTGGTTATCCATAGATAGATAGATATAGATAAAGCTATTGTTAGATAAATAGACATAAATTATACAAAATGTATATATGCACATTGCCCAAGCTACATAACGCCTTAATATCGCCTTCAAAGTTTTTAAATGCCAAAGTTTGGGGGGGTTAAGGCCCGATTTAGAATAAAATCAGATATTTTGTTGACAATGATCTGGAATCAGTTGTTCTACAATACAGAAAAATAGAAGCATTATCAATTATACATGGTACTTAAATAAAACATCTTACCACCACATAAAAGATCAAACTAAAATCTCTATTTTTCAAAATATGGTTTCCATTTAGAAGCAGATGTTTCTGAAAGTTAATTGTTGCGATCACCGAAGGGAAACTGAATCTTCCCCCCAGTCGCGGAAGTAGTTTACAGGCAAAATAGAAGGTGCAGGAAAAAGTGAGACGCTCTCTAGTTATACAAGTTGCAAAGTGATATATTCAGCCACCTCACGATGGAAAGAAAATAACATACGATGCTGTCTGACAGTCCTAGTACTAAAGAAGAGTAACTTGTGTCTTAGCCGATCAGAATCCCAGTCTCACTTTGTGAAGTTATACCTTTGCCAGCTGAGCACTGTGTTGTCGAAAAAAAATCACTGCACGTTAAAAGAAAATCAGCCCTTCCTCTCACTTATTCCGAACATAAGTGAAAAACTCACAAGGCTCCGGACTACAGAATTGCTTCTTCAACAACCCCCCCAAAAAAGACATAGTTTGCAACAAAAAAAAGAATAGTATGAAGGCGTCAAAAAAAGTTGCAGAGTTGTAGATTCTTTCCCCCGTCTTCCTCCTACGCCGTTCAGACTCTCCTTTCATGTACCTAACGAGTGCAACATCTATCCCTTTTACACTGTTTACAGCTATGGTGCCATGAAGTCATAAATCTTACGCGGCCATAAACGACAGAAGCAGTGGCATGCATAAAAAGGAGCTTAAGTTCCAGATTCTTTTACCATTGGCTTTCACTCAAGTGACAATTCTGTCTCCATTGTCGGGAGTGCATTTTTTTTAATTAAAAAAAAACATCACCTTAAGTGTCCAAGCAAGTGCAACACAGAACCCACATTAAAAGTTTAGAGAGAGGCTGTTGCATCTAGTACGTTGCTCTTATGTTAAATACAGCAGAATTATCCCCTCCTCCTCCTTCACCCCCCCGCCCCCCCACCCACCCCGTTCGCTGCGTCCATTTTCTTTTCTTTCTACCGCACCCAGTCTGGCACTAAAGTTTTTTGGGGGGTCATGAATAAATTATTAATTAATGATTCGGACCACGAGTTAAGTAAACAATGCGGACATATGGAAATGCAATTCTTCGCGGAGTTGTGTACTGAGAAGTTCACTTTTTTATGATTATTATTATTATATCTTGCATTAATAATATTTCGGATGGCGAGAGGCTTCACTTTGCCCGAAAAATATATTAGCATAAACTGACACATAATTGCCAAAACACATGAAAGAAATAGCGAGCTTGGCATCTGAGTCTCGGCCTTGTCCACCACGTCGCTAATTAGCATAATTTTTCACTAGTGACGCTGTGTTTCGAGGGGATTAACACTCGTTGCCTGCCCAGCGTTCAAGAAAGAAATCGTATTTTTCCCCTTAAAACCGTGCTTTTAATGTTTTGTATATATATCTATATATAGATTCATAACAAACATACCGAATATATGGGTTTTCTTTCTAGTTCACTCTGCCCTGTACAGCTGAGAAACCATTGTTATCTGTGAGCAGGGCGTACCAGTCTAGGGCTCAATAATATCAGGGCTGTCCATTCAAGCCTTGAGCTTTCTACAGTTCTTTGAAGCTGTACCATCTCGCCTTTCTTTGCCGTTGCCTTCAACCAGTGAATTTCAGCGCCATAACCAGCTGTTTTATCCTTCCTTTTTTTTTATATGTATAAAAAAGAATTTGGGAACTCCTGCTTATCGATTGCGTGGTGAATCTGAAATATTATGTCTTGCTCTCCTTCTATCGTCAGTGGCTAAGGTAAGCTGGACTCAAATAGGCTATCACTCGTGAATGGCGGAGTATATGTCCCAGTGATTTATGACCATATGACTTCAATCTCGGTTCAAGAAGAGTTCACAAGCTATAGCTTCCTTTCACGCAGCGACTGTTTCACATTGCATCTGAATTCAACACGGAACCCGTTCCCTGTGCCTATTTTGGGGGCTAATTTGGAGTATTTTTCAAAACCAAGCTCTCAGTTGTGATTTGAGACATATTTACGTGGGCGTCTTACGGTGCTGTGTAATTTAAGGTGTATGACGACTTCCCCTATTGTTGTCCCATTAGCTAGGATGGTGGCTTTCTGTATATTTTTCACATTTTGGGCAATCAAATGCCCCTTCGCTTGTACAGCTCGGCGAGGACTTGAGGGCTGCAGGTACTGTGTGTCCGGATTATGGAGAGTGAAATCTTAGCACATTGCTCTTCAAGCCTCTTGTGTTTCTCTGAAACATGGTGGCAACCGGCGTCTGAAGCGCGCCCGACTTTTCTGGCTTTGTTTAATGTTTCTCAAATCACCACTTGAAATAGAAACCTTCATGTATATTGCTGTAGAATTCGAGTTACAGGGGCACGCTTAAACTCCGTCAGTGCCGAGAGCTGCCTTGAGTGCAGCCGTGGCGCCCAGCTGAACACGGGTCATTTTATTCGAATTTATCATTTTGTGTGTGTGTGTGTGTGTGTGTGTGCATTGGTAAATAAAACTTTGCAACGTTTTCTCTCTGTGGCAAATGGAGGCGGTGGTATTACTCTGCCCGGCTTTGAATGAAACGCCTGAAATTTCAGTCTGCATTTTATCTTCTGATTGTAAATAATAAGGAACTCTGGCCCTGCCTTACAGAACAAAGCTATTATCCGCCTGCCGGCTGTAGCCCAGCGAAGTATAAATGAGCAGAGCTGCAAACTACAGAATTATAATATTCGATTTGACCATTTTTAAAGTATATATTTCGAAGCACGCAGCCCGTAAATGACGGCGTTATTTATATTCAGAAATCCATTCCATGTTTCTTTCCCAGAAATGTGCAGTAATTTGAAAGCTTTGTTTTCATTTTTCAAATACAATTTTCAACCTTCTACTTGGCTAGTTTATACTGAATAAATTAAATATAATTTTAGCGCAAAGTGTGAGAGCTTCTACAAGAATAAACATTCCAGAAAGCAAAGCTCGATTCAGTGAACACATTTTAATTCTCTCTTTCAGCAAAATAGATCTTTAATATATTTCCAACGCGGTATCGTCTGACAGTGAATCCTTCGCTGACTTAAACTATAAAAAGCATTTATAAAAAATAAATCCTATTTAACACAGGAGAGTATTGCATGCAATATCGACAAGGCAAGCATTTGGATTGTGTGGTGTTTGCATTTAATCGAATAATTTTGCTTCACAGTATCAGTAATCTGCACCAGACACTAAAATTAACAATTCAAAATGACGAATAATATATATACATATTATACAGATAATGAAAATCCGCGCAAGTGTTGGAAAGAACTCGCCGGTTCTCGAACGTTTATCGACGAGTTTCTACTTTTTGATTTATAATCCTGGCCATTGCTCCGGATCATTTTGGGGGAGAAATGTGTGTCCAAAACTGAAACTGTACTTAAAACAGAAATTGTAAAACACGCTGAGTGTGGAACAGGAATGAAGCCCCTGCATATTTGAGGAGTGTCGGGGTTGAGCCGGGCCGTCTCGCCGTTTACTCTCTGTGTTTCAGCCACTCCGGGAATCCTTGGCCCTTTTTTTGAAACAAAAAAATTTTTTTATTGGTCGGCTGACCCCCCTCATACATCAAATTATAGAGCACCTTCCAAGACAGTACCTATTATCCGTGTTGTTTCTTGGTTAAGAGAAAGGTTCAAATGCTGGTCATAGACAACACAAACCAGTGTTTTTCAGGTTTGAAATACTTTGTCGATCCATCATGGATAGTTAAAGCTGTGGCGGGGAAGAGGAAAAGGGTCCGAAAATATCGCCGCAAGGCCAAGCATGAGCCGTCCAAAAACAGTATCCAGTTTACACATGGGCAGAGAAAGACAGGAACAAAAGCACTTACTTCCCCACCTTCGCCTCGACAAAATCATACTCTTTACAAAGGCCACGATAAATAACATGATTCTACACCTCCAGAATACCATGTAACCAAACTTAACTCAGATGGTCGAGCGTCTGATTCCGGTGCATATAATGGCCGTTTTAAATTGTTTCTTAGCATTAAATAATGTCTGTGATTTTTCTGCGATTTTCTCCCACATTATCATTGTCTGCCTCTTAGCAATAAAGGGGTTGAGAGATATGAATTTTAGATTTCCGCGTGAAGCGAGAAATTATGGTGCCTATAAAAGTGTGTTTCAGATTAGAGTTCGAATACATGGCTACTGAAACATCCATAAGTTTCCTTCTATTTAAACCAGATGTTTTCAGGGAAAATCTCATCCCGCCATGTTCGCTGTACATTTAAATGTTGAGACTTTGGCAGCTCCGTTTCATATCAATAAATGTAAACCTAATTTTAGGCGGTAGGTCAGATTTTTAATCTAACATATTGACAGCATGGCACTTAATCAAGCAAGGGACAATAAAATCAAATGGAACGATTATTGGGGGTGTATTTTAACTGGGCCGATTGTGAAAGTTTATGAACTGCCTGTTAGATATCAAACCCGAGTTTGTCTGAAGTTTTTTTCATAAATAATTATCATTTTTGGAACATTGCCTAAACCAAAAGAATTTAGCTGTGAGCTAATGCTGAATCTGATCTCTATTAAAATAGTTTTGCAGATGGCTATATAAATTTGTCGTTTTCGACCAGGGCTCAATCTGAGAGTTGTTTTTTTCCCTTCTCCTCCTCTGCAGTCCCACATAGCCAGGAATCAGGATCAGCCATGGCATCTGCTCTACTTGTTTGGTGAAAGCTATTCATGTCATTTGCTTTTGAATGTGTAAGATGGATCCACACCCGTTCCACTATTATTCTGTGGTTCTTCTAACCTTAGGTCAACTGCCAGGAGGCTATTGGAAGAAAACGTCACGTGAATCGGGGTGCCAATGTTATTCGATAAGGGTGTCAGGACCCTGACAGTTTGTGAAATAAATATTGGGAAACTACGAGATGCAAAAAACGACATACTACGACAACTGTACTCTATTCGGTGGATACACATACCAAGGAGCAAATGGCTTCAGCTTTGAAGTGGCGCAGGACCCCTATCCACCATCTTCTCACGTTGAAAGTGATTACCAGAGGTCGGCCTGTTCTCTCCAGCCAGCTGGCACCAGTGCTCCGCCGCCCAAATCTAAAGACATCAATGGGAGCTGCATGCGTTCGAACCTCCCCGAGCACCGCCAACCTCCACCTGCCTCACCTCCCCAAAACCCGAGCAGCAACTCGACACAGCCAGGCACCAGCAAGACTCTGCCCAAGTCCTCCCATACCTCCACACCCAGCCTCACCAAGCAGATATTCCCATGGATGAAAGAGTCACGGCAAAACTCCAAGCAAAAAAATAACAACTGTCCCAGCACAGGTATACCGGCTTTCTTTTGCAATTCTAGGTACCCACGCATCAAATGAAAAGGCGGCACGATTATTTAAATGAGAAAAAACATTTAAACCACGATTTTCAAATCTCTACAGCACTTTGAAGCATTTGTTGATCGATTGTTAACATTAAAGCATATTGCCCCCTCCTCCCCACCAGCCCCCACCCCCCGTCCCCCCGTCCTCCCCACACTTTTTCCAATTTCTCAAATAGTTATTTTTCTGCTTTGAAACTGAAGCATGTTGTAACATGTAACTGCAATAAATATATACACGGTGTCACTGCTTCTAAACAGCCCAGAATGAACAAGGTCACGTACTGGTTGATTGTGAAACTGGAAAGTTGACATGACAGCAAAAAAAGTGAAGTATTGTAAAAGCAGGTAATGCATGAAATTGCTACAAGCCTATAAATACAACTAATGCTGCTTCTGCTGATATTAGTACTACTAATAATAGCAATAATAAACGTATCGGATGCAGCAATACTTGATTATAAGCATAGTCCTGAATAGGCCATAATTATATCATGCAGTTGCGTCTGTTGCAAATCATCATTTGCCCTGTCCTCTTTAAGTGTATCAATTCAACTGTGGAATATATTGTTCTAAACATTGTGTCAATATGATTATGATTCAATTTTCTGAGCTCTGGGGATCCCACGTCATATTTCTGGTGTTGGAGATATGGAACTTTAAATAACGTTTGATGTGAAATTATGGCCCTTGATGTGCTAAAGGGGTGACTTTGTTTTTCTTTCCAAGACTTATTAAATTTATCTGGCGAGTTTTTCTTGCACTTTTAAGAGGTAATTATCTTTATTTTATTGCTCACAGCTGAAAACGTCAGTGGGGACAAGAGCCCGCCGGGTTCAGCCTCAAAGCGAGCGCGCACTGCCTACACCAGCGCACAGCTCGTTGAACTGGAGAAAGAGTTCCATTTCAACCGTTACCTTTGCAGACCTCGCCGTGTGGAGATGGCGAACCTGCTCAACCTCAGTGAGCGGCAGATCAAGATCTGGTTCCAGAACCGCCGGATGAAGTACAAAAAGGATCAAAAGACGAAAGGCATGGTGAGTTCTTCCGGAGGACCATCACCCACGGGCAGCCCCCCGCTTTCCGTCCAGGCCCCCGCCGGCTTTGTCAACGCCATGCATCCGCTTGCTAACAACTCTGCCTATGACGCCCCTTCACCGCCGCCTTTCAACAAACCTCACCAGAACGCTTACTCCATGACCACCAGTTACCAAAACCCGATGAAAAGTTGCCCAACTCAGCAACAAAAAAGATATCCTGGGGCGGCTCCAGAATACGACCCCCATGCACTACAGGGCAATGGCAACTATGGGACACCAAACTTGCAGGGCAGTCCTGTGTATGTTGGCGGGAACTATGTGGATTCCATGTCTGCGTCTGGGCCTTCTCTCTTCGGCCTCAATCACCTTTCTCACCCTGCATCCACAAACATGGACTACAACGGTGCTGCTCAGATGGCTCCCAGTCAGCACCATGGACCTTGTGACCCACATCCAACCTACACAGACCTTTCATCGCATCATCCTTCTCAGGGAAGAATTCAGGAAGCTCCCAAACTGACCCATCTGTAGCAGGCATAAGCAGGGAGCTTCACTGAGGTCTCCTTTCCTTCTCTCATGATCCATTCCCTTAATAGTGTCTTCTTCTTCAAGTATGCTGGCTTGTATTAATATATGTTGCTCACATTGTCCTCTTACCCAACCACCCCTCCTATATAGAGCATGCCTGCTCCACCCCACCCCTCCCCCAACACCCACCCCATTACAACCTTTAGGCTCCATTAATACTTGCTCATGCAAAATCCTAGTGCATTTGTTTCTTCTTAGACTTAACGTGAAACAGGGTAAATGAACAAATCTTCTGTCCTTTGATAAAAAGCAAAAGTGAAGACATTTTGGGTATTTGCTGATGCTTGATTTCATCTGGACACCTGTATTGCACTTATCGTTTACATTTCAATGGGTGAAATAACTCATATGAGGCAAACAACACCAACTCAGCTTGAAGGAATCTTAAAACTGATTAGCTGGTGCGTCTTTCAATATGTGTGTATTCTGGTGAACATTCAGATATATTTATTGATTAATGCCAGGAAAATATTTCTTCCTTTTTGTATTATTTATCCCCAACAATACGTATTTATATAAAAAAATAAAAAACTGTACTTTTTAGTATTTACCTGTCGAAGCGGTTGTATTCATGTCACTGTAAACAAGTTTATTTTAGTTAATGTAAACTAGAACAAAAATGTAGTTTTCTGTTACCATTGTACCTACAAATAATGTAATTAGTTATATCGAAGGCATGGGGACAGAATCGGACAGTCATTGTATAGTCTTGATTTAGAAAAATATAGCAAATCCTCCTTTTCTGACACTCCTTGCCTTCTTCGTAGTTATTTTCCTTGCTAAGAGTTGTCTGTCAAACAATTCTGGAATAAATCTCATGTTAACAGATTTTGTTGTATGGATTATATATTAATGATCATAACATAGATATAAAACCATCAAAACGCCATTAACAGGCATTTACACAGCGCCTTGCTCCGAAATAGACAAATATGATGGCAAAACTATTCCAATCATACATTGCAAACTCTCTCTCTCTCCCTCTCCCACACAGACAAACACATACACACAGTGGCAGGAGTAGGAATCTGTGCCTCGTTTATATTTCATTGCCTAATCATTCCTCTGCTGTTCCAAGTCTCGTCTATTCCAATATCAGAAAGGGGGGGGGGGAGGGAGGGGGATTTGCGCGAGAAGGATAATGCTCAGGATTAATGCCTCTTACAAAACTAAAGAATGAAGCACTTTTCCAGCTTGTAAATATCTTTATTACCAAACAAGGTCCAGAGACTTACACAAATATTCAGGAATTAAGGGGTAAAAAGTTTCCATCCGGTGTAAGGAGACACCACGTGCTGTCTGGGCCGAGCAGTTATTGGACCTGCAAGCGGAACAAAGACAAAAGCATGAGCAGACTGCCAAAGTACACAGACCTTTCCAGTTCATTCCATTCAAAATGCAAGATATTTTTTCTTGGTCTGGCAATCAACTCATTTTGAAGTGATGTTATCAGACCAGGACGTGCATGACTTTGTATGAGAATGGATTTTACACTCAAGATTTCTGTACACTCTAAAATATGGGAAATAATTGGAGGAAAACAACAGTGTTAATCGCCTTGAAAAACTAATTTGATACCCAAGTTATTCAGTTCCACCAACGAAATTTGCAGAATGCAGATATTTGTAAAATAGTTGACAAGTTTACTGTTCCAACAGAAATTTACTGTGCTTTTTTTAAAATGAAGTTTATTGGGGTTGGCCTGCCCTTAAACACCGAGAAGCTCAACTTTTATTGTAACCACTGCAAGATTATAATCACACTCACACATTGTAACAATAGGTTTTAGCCTATCAGAGACCTGGGGAAAGCAATACACAGAGTGATTCTGGTAACCTAATCATATAAAACACGCATTTATTTCTAACAACGGCTAAAAGTTAATTTCACCTCCCGTAGACTAATTACATTGATTCATTATTTAAGCTTTCTGTATGCTGATTATATAATGGTTTAAACAGTCAGAATGATATTTCGCACTGTTCGTTCTCGGTTCAAATAAAATTAATTGTAGAATAAAAATTACAAAATATGAAATAGTTTTGTTTTTAGTATACTTACTTCTCAAGGAAATAGTTCACTGATCTGTTATTCCTGCAATACAAGTAGCAAATAAATATAATTTGTCATGGGTTTAAATGCGAAGACAACAAGAGTTAAAGTTCAGAAATCCAAGATAATTACATTGATAATCACATTTAGTATTTCTTTAACTAACGTTCTCTACCTTTAAAAATACAATTCTGGTCATTTGACCAATATCTGTGATTTTTGTAAAACTTAGATTAGAATTTTTTTAATAAACTATTTTTTGTGCTTGTGTGATATCAGAATGAAAGGCAAAACTCCTTCAATCAGTTCCTAATCATATACACAGTGATATGGATCAGTTAAAAGCCACAGATCTGTGTGAAAGTTTTCCTGAGCTCCTATAACAATTCTCCAGGGTTTTCCAAATACAATTTTGCAGCTGATGTCAACCAGAGCTAAAAAGATTCGGCGCCATATTGTTCGATTTTCGACCTCTCGCCGCCCAGGCATAAAAAAACAGCTTCCCAGCAAAAAAAAAGCCTTAACACATTTTGCAGTTGATGGCGACCTGCAGAAATGCTTCAATCATTTGGCGTTCTTCAGATCTACCTAGTCTTAAATTAACCTAGTCTTTTAACATGCAGAAATCAATTTTATTTATTGGAGTTGTTTAATTCATTGCATTAATATGTGCATTCCCTCTATTCAATGCCTTCTAAACGTGTCTTCAGCGGCTTATTTCACTGTTTATATGGGATTCAATTGAATATGTGTATATACAAACGTGTAGTTAGAGAGTCTGTGCAAAAACAATATCAGAAACGAATAGAAAATGTTTCACGTTATCGCGCGTTTTAACTCGTAAATCATTTCTAGCAATTTTTTTTGCTATGTAATAAGGATCAAACACTTTCAGGACTAGAAATGGACATCGCTTTAAAGATACGCTCACTGTGGAAATAAACCTGCAGCTACCAATTCAAAACAAAACGACACGCCATGTTCCTCGCGTCACATTTTAACTACTCAATCCTCAGGCAACGGTGCAAACCTTACACGAAAATTGCTGCTAGTTTTAGTGGCCGGATCCCAAATATTTAAAAAATAATTAAATATTGTATTTTTGGGGATCATTTTCTTACTGATTTAAGAATAGATTTCTTCTCTTGTGAAGAGTGACTCAGAGGCCTGTGAGGATCCGCGCTTAAATACTTGCACCCACACACGTTTTGACAAACAAAGGTTTCTAGGCCCCATTGCACGAATTCATTGCGCGTCCCACACAGTGTTTACTAAGAGGGATTGTAAGCCAAACCAAGCCCATGTTTTATATGTTTTCTCCTGAAAACGTAAAAGTGTCCTAATCTGACTAGATGCTTTCGTTTCTCTCCTCACTCAGCCCTCGTGAAATCACCGGGGTGCTATTTATATATGTGTTTTGCTGCTTTAGGTTTTAAAATAAATGCTTTTCGCAACCTCGCTTTTAGAAAAAAATTGTCAGTAGGGAAGGCCAGCCTCACTTCCTGGCATTTGATATGGGGAGGCAAATTCTTCAGTGTGTGCTCCCGAGCCTTAGCTGTCAAGCCCTTCTGTGGGAAAGATTGATAGTGGCCGCCTTCAGTTCCTCCCCGGGTTCAGCTTTAAAAAAAGAGATATCTATTATAACACTAATGCTCGTTACTCTTCAAAATAACTTATTTTTTAAATATCCCTACTTCAGACAGTCATAAGTATTTGATAAATCAGTAAATTGCAAAATTAATTTTCATTCAACTCTCGTAGTTTTAAACATGTTTTTGGATAAAACAATTTTAAAACAACCCAAGAAAAAAGAAAATTTGTCCACAAAGGTTGGATAGATAGCTGGATAGACGAATGAATGGGTAGATTCATAAATAGATAGAAAGGCAAATGTTGCATTAAATTTGGACTAGATAGTATAAAATAGGTTAAAATAGTTACTCAATAGTTTCTCACTATTCCGTGCCTTCCTCAAATGAAAATCCTATACTTACCTGGTTTCAGAAACCTCTTCTCTGCTTTGAAAAATTATTGTAATAGCATTTATATCCATTCGGCAATCTGGAAAAGCGCATGTTGTAAATAGTGTCCAAAGATACAGACATTTAAAGGGATTGGAACTTTCCTACAGGCATATAGCAACTGCCTGGCTGATCTTGTGAAAGTTCTATTTTGTTACTGGCCCTCTTGTCAAAACTTTGAAGATTAATGAGGTACCTTGTTAATTACTCAAGCCGCCAGATTTTAGGTGCAAATCGTCTTCACTTGAATTGCAAAATACTGTGATAGGATTGGGAGAATTAAAAAAAAATTAAATCAACATTCAACCTTCTTAGAAGTAAGGAAAATGCACGCGAAGAATTGACAAAATCTGAAGGTGAATTTAAAACCCTGACAGTAAAAATAAAGTAGAATAATGTTTTATGTTCTTCACTATTTTGAATCAATTGCAGAGATAATGGTTTCTTTTCATTAGACACCAAATTGCCATTGGGCAACGCCAATCATGTGACAACGAATTTGGTCCAATTTCAATCTAGTCCTCAGTTTAATAGAGCCGGTCCCCGTACGCCTTGTAATATCAGAGAAACAGAATTAAAGCCTGAAAATATTATTTTTTCTCGACCTACAATATTCATAACTTTCTCCATTCGGGATTAAGAAGGCCATGAATTTCGAATTGGAGCGAGAGATTGGTTTCATCAACAGCCAGCCTTCGCTTGCCGAGTGTCTGACGTCCTTCCCTGCTGTCGCTGATACATTTCAAAGTTCATCAATCAAGAACTCGACGCTTTCACACTCGACATTAATTCCTCCTCCTTTTGAGCAGACTATCCCGAGCCTGAATCCCAGCAGCAACCAGCCGCGGCCAAGTCGCGAAAAGCGGCCTCCAAACGGCCCATTCTCATCTGCTGCCGCGGCCGAGTTCCCCTGGATGAAAGAGAAAAAGTCGTCGAAGAAAAACAGCGAGGCACCTCTGTCATTGCCAGCACCGGTCCCAGGGTCCTCTCAAGCGGCGGAGTCCCCGACAGGTCTGCTCAGAACCCAAGCTCTCTCTGCATCGCTTATATCATCGGGTTTAAAAATAAACACCGACTTTACAAAATTCAAACTTTAGCGTACCGTATCTGTGTTAGAGTGCACATGACAACGTCTTATAAAGCACGGGTTAATCTGTAATTTTATTGCCGGTTGATTTATGAAATGCATTTCTAATTGTCTGACGGATCCAGTGCGTGACTCTAAAATAATGATTTATTGCAATCTTTTATTTAATGTTGTTTTAATATGCGATTTGTCTTATCATATTGTGAAAGTGCTTAGTTATATTGTAAATCCTGACATTTGCATTTTCGGCGGCCATGTTGATCAAACTCTGATAAGCTGCAGGAACTCGAAAAAGCGGTAAAGATGCGACGCAGTGGGAGTTTGTCAGTTTGGGGATATTTATTTCAAGGGTAGAGATCCGTTTATTGATCATCTGGAAGAAAGAGACCTTTACAAAGCTAATTTCAGCGGAATCTGTGAAAGAATGGCTTTTGCCCAACAGAAGCGATTTCAATTCTTTTCAATGTGCATGTTAAAATATTTACCCGCACTCCTCCTCACGCTCTTTCTCTCTCTCTCCACTTGTCTCGTTAGAAGGCCAGGGTGAGCAGGATAACAGCAGCAGCTCCAGGAGATTAAGGACAGCCTACACCAACACGCAACTTTTGGAGCTCGAGAAGGAATTTCATTTCAACAAATATCTGTGCAGGCCTCGCCGAGTGGAGATCGCCGCCTTGCTTGACCTGACCGAGAGGCAAGTGAAGGTCTGGTTCCAGAACCGGCGCATGAAGCACAAGAGGCAAGCACAGTATAAAGAGAACCAAGACGGGGAAGTTAGTTTGTCCAACAGCTCGCTTCGAGAGGACGAAGCGGAGGATACGTCGCCTTACAGCCAACCTGTCGAAGCCTCAGGAACTTACTTAGAAAACAAAAACTGCGCCGATCAGGCACGAAAGCAAAGCCAAAATACGCTGAGCAAAGAGCTCCAAAACCTGCAGGATCTGACGGTGTGCGGCGGCAGCGATGGAAAAGCCAAGAGCCCTTTCTATCTGACGGCCACCGCCGAAAACGGGTTTACTCCAGGCCAGAACTGTGCTTGTCTGGATACGCTCAGCACGGAGGCGCTGGAGTTGGTCTCCCTGCCAGATTTAAACATGTTTTCTTCCGATTCCTACCTGCCCTTCTCCGACGGATTATCTCCCAGTTTGCAGGGTTCCATCGACAGTCCTGTGGATATCCCGGAGGACAGTTTTGATTTTTTCACCAGCGCTCTCTGCACTATAGACTTGCAGCACCTCAATTATCAATAGCGATTCGCCAAGACATAGCGTCAATGTAGCAATTCAGCCATGTATAAAATGTGTTCAGTATTTCATATTTTAAATTCCAATAATGTGGAATAATAAAAGTCTGTGTGATATAGGATTAATCTCACAGTAAATAATTTATTCTTCAGCCTTGACCTGGAGTCCACAAGAATTGCAGTCTTTATTGCACAGGTATTTAATTAAATACGGTTTTATTCAGTTGCAGTTTCGTAAATTGTGTCAAGACCGTGAAAAAAAATTGTACATTCCCCTTTTCACTAACTCAGGAAAACATATATCGGAATTGTATTTATAGTAAAGCTGCTTTATTGTATAGCTCCCAAAACTGTGACGAGTTATTTCATGTTTTAGAGGTAGCCTATTTATTGAAAATTCTGAAATAGTGAATTTTAAATTATTTATTGTACATTATTTTCATAGTTTAAATAAAACGACTTAATTATTTAATGAACCTTCACTGTCTGTGTTTCCAGGTGGCTGTTAGTGTGCTTATTCTATTAGAAATATGTGCACCGTGATTAAAACCAACAATAGCTTGCGCAGAAAATATTCGCTGTAAAAAATGATAAATCACAGTATTATTTTATCTAAGGAGAAGTGTACCTGTCCTAAATACTTGGTTTGGTGGCGGTATATGTGCAACAATAAAATCGCAGGTATTATATGGTCTAGTGAATGGGTTGTAACAATCCATCGCTTTAAACAACAGGATGGATATCCACATGTTTTAACCTCCTTTGGAGCTCCCCTTTCCGCTATTTTTGCTGTTAACTGTACATGTTTTTGGGTTCACTTTACCTTGGAAGATGCCTTAGTGAAATGGGTACACCAAAATGTGTATTTTAAAAGGTATTTTCGAATGATAATTTCATTTCCCATTCTATTGACATTCCTTCCCCCCCCCCCCCCCCGCCCCGTCCCCACTCCCTCCCCATCCCTGAATCAAACAGACCAACAATTATTCAATCAACTTCCCATCCAGGCACTCAATGAGATTTACAACTCCCTGACTTCGCCGATTTCTGTTAAATAAATCTTGTAAAGAATATTGTAGAGTTTTCTCCAGATGACTGCTTGAAGAAGTAAAAGGTGAAAGGATGAGGGGAAATTGGGTTAAAGTAGATACCCTCAACATGAAGCAAGGGCCACCACAGGTTCGATGAGCAGAATGGCCACCCCCTGTGCGGAAATGTATGTTATTCTATAGGGTACCCATTTTTAATTGAGCTGAAGACAGTGTTTAAGTGACTTAGGACATAAAACAAACCACAAAAAATGTGAGGAAAATGTGTTATAAACACAGACCAACAGAAGCCCTGTGGGGAGGGTGGGTGGGGGGAGGGGCTCAATGTGATTCCTTTCCCATCCATCCAAACAAATCCGCTTCTTTTCACTAACCATTGCTGACTGAGAGAATTTAAAGGACGCTTTTAAAAGAGAATATATATCTGTACGGGTCCCCTGAAATTTAATCTGTTTTGGTTGGTGTAATTTGTTGCTTTAAATGCCCCGGGATTGTATGTAATAGGTGCAATAGCCTCCCACCACTCTCTCTGTGATATATAACATTATGGCGAAAAATGAGTGGTGAGAGAGGTCGAGGGAGCAAGACGGCGAGGAAATTAAAAGGCGCACTTTGGAGAACCAGGAAAGAAAGATAAAAGAATTTAGGAAATAAAAGCAAGAAGAGGTGCTGAGAATTCACGGAGGCAGCGGCCAAATGTAGGTTATGACAGGAAAAACATTGTCTCAGCTTGGAAGGGAAATCTTCGCCAGAAAATAAATAAAAACATAGATCATCAGTTAATTTTGTTTTAATTTGCAATTGCGCTCCACTTTCCTCCCCCAGCCCACGTTTTGCCAAGGGAGCCTTACTTACAAGATGTAATGTTTTAAAAACTTAAGCTCATACATCAAGCTGCTTTATGAATGAGGACGGGGGAGGGGGGGGGGGTGGTCATCTCGAGAAATCAATGGCAGTGACACAAAAAATAAATCATATTACGCATTTGCCGAGTCACGGGTGTTTCCCAAGCAAAGACAGAAATTTGCTTGTGCCTTGGGAGATTCTGCACAGAAAATGCTGCTGAGATCAGGATCACTGGGTCCGCCTTGTCCCTTCAAAATGGCGCCGTGTGTGCACCCGGCAGAAAACACTCTCACTATTTACTGATTTATTCCACAATATTTTCATCTGCACCGGATTTTTAAATCATTGTGCCATTGCATTTTAAAACTTCTAGTTTTGTTTCGTAATTATGCCTTTTAAGATACTTTGAAACACTTACACAATTGAATCCTTTTTTACACTCCCTCATGTCTTAACTTTTCACCGCTCCACACCCCCCCCCCCTTCTCTTTGTCTCGTGTTTCTTCAATTATTCTTTTCGTTTATCGACCTTTGCTTCATCTTTAGTATTTTAGGCGCTGATTCTATTTAACTAACCGCCTGCCTCCCGTCCAATGCTACTTGTGTTACAGGCACCACTTAATCTGCGAATGCTAGAGGTGGGTTTCAAAAATACAAATCACACAAGGAAATATTCTCGTCTGGTCATTAGAGGCAGGCAGCGTTTGTGGGGTTCCTATAACAATAGCTTCGGCTTTTCAGCATCCAAATCCAAGAGTCCTGAGAACCAGTGGGGGGGGAAAAACAAAACAGTAAAAAAGATGCAGAGGCAGAGAGAAAGAAAAACAAGTGTACGAATAAACAAAATTAAAAATAAAAATAGCCAGGGATGGACCCCAAAGACAAAGGGAGGAAGTTTGAAACCAGGACATACAGGGTGGCACATACATATATAGAGAAATATATTCAGAAGTGGAGAGAAAAAGAAAAAAGGCACAATGAGGACAGATAGAAACATATAAACAGAGAGAACGAGCGCCATGGCTTCTACGTGATTCTAAGAGCAGATGGCAGAATGGGCTCCCTTGTACAGAGGAATTTTGTTCCCGTGTTTAACAGAGTCTGAGCTCCGGGAAATTCTCGGATTTGGTCTTGCCATGGAGTTATGTGCACTTCTTTATTCCGGTATAAATGCATGACAGTTTAATTGAGTAGAAACTCCTTCAACTTACGTGTGCAAAGCTTGACGTGTTATCAATACAAATCTCTAACGAGCGCCTCTTTACATAGCATAATGACCAGTAAAACTTGCTCCACGTCCAGGGAACACGCCAGTGACAATTACAAATCAATTCTACGCCCACAGAACAGCCTTAATAAATGGGAACTAACCACTCAATCCGACCTTCCTTAAAGACATAGTGTATCCTTTTTTTCTCCTCCTACTTGTCAATTTCTGATCAATTTCATAAATTTAAAATCAATCGTTCAGACATATTTCTCCATGTACTTTGATAGGCTTGGAAACTGGGACGTCAATAAACAGATAGCTGAAATAAACTTAAATATTATTTAAAAAACAAATTCTGTAATAAATTTAACAATTAAACACTCAATGCCAATAATAAAACGATTACATGAGTCAGAATGACAAATGCCACGTACTGGGTTTGTATATTACTGGTCTCTAAATTAGACCTTTAAAAGCCTTGGGATATAGTGAATAGCGCTTTACAGAGGCGGCCTGTTGTTTACACAGAAATCTACAAATCATGTCCAAGAGTGAAGGGCTCCTATTGCTTATCCATATTGAACCGTCCATTGATGATGGCTGAAACATTACAGCCTGCAACACACCGCATGGTTTCTCGTTTTTCAAATGTTCCATTTCTTTTTTTTTCTCACATCGCTTCACTTCCCATTATATAGAGGGGGGAGTACTAACTACCATAAGTGTATTTGTGCACATATGCTATCGCATCAGATCTTCCAACATGGACACCCACCGCTAGCACACACGTCACTATGGCAACTGAAGTGCCCGAAGCTTTTGCCTGAAAATAATGCATTACAACAGATTTTAAACAAGACACCAACTTTAACAGTGCAGCACCTCGCCTTTCTCGCTGTTATCCTAACAGACAATCCCGTCGGGTCTTTAAACCGTTCTTTGCCAGGACCTCAGAACTCTTTCTCGGCCTTCCTTCCTCATAATCTACTGGCTTGATGCACCTAACTTCTTCTCTTCTCCTCCTCCTCTTCTTCTTCTTCTTCTACTTCTTCGTTTCTTCTTCTTCTGCAGTTATCTCATCTTCATTCATTATCTATCTTACTTTTTTCAAGCGTGTCCTACATAACGCTTTTGACCCTTCGTCTAGTTGTTTTCCCCATGAAAATGTTTCTGATTTCTTGGATTATTGCATTCGAGATATTTCAACAGCGAGCCCCAATGGGATTTCACATCTGGTTTAGATTTGATCCTTGGGGGGGGGGGGGGGGGACAGGGTACAGAAGAGGAGTTTTAAGGAGGTCACAGCACAATGCTTAACATTGCTCTGTGATTGGAACCATTGCATCCTTATCGCTCATTGAGCAGGGCAGATAAGACCTCATGTGGTACCTCAGCCATCAGTGCCCCCTGAAGACACCATTAGGGTATCAGTACCAATTTGATGCACTGGTAAGGAGAGGAAACTATTTTTCACTTTGCAAAAAGGTCATGAAATTTTTGGTACAAAAATTAAAACAACATTGTATATTTCTTATACATGGCACTTTTGTATTCTTTGCAAAATATTGTGTACTGTAAATATTCTTCTTCTACTACAATACAAGAGGTCACACTATTCTGAATTAAAGGCTTGACAGGAAAAGAGGGCAGGATTACATTTTCGTAAATACATATTCAAAACAATAAAGGGGCAAAGAAGTAGGTATAGCGTTTCTCAGTGAACTGAATCCAACACGATAGCTTTGATAGACACTCGGATGAAAGGAATCACATATGATTTGTGCAATCACATTGTTAAAGGAGGTTGACATAAATAAGAAGATCGCTATCGAGGATTGTGTCACTGTTGGGGAATCACTGAAGATCTGTAACAACGATTTAAAATATTGACTGAGGGGTTCAGTGTCCCTCTAAGAATGTTATAAATCTGTTGCTCGCGGCAGCAGGAGCAAGACAAACTTGCAACAAACATCTCATTGAAGGCGAGTTCTTCAATCCTTAATCAGTCCAGTTTCCGTGTCTTTGCTACACGGAGACTAACTATTGCCAGAGACATTGCTTGCGCATTTAAAGAGAGCAGCAACGGATTCTGAACATGTAGTTGCAGTTATGATCAGTTTGAATAAGGTTCAATTAGTTTCAGTGCATGATAGACGTTAGCTGATAAATTCTTGGCTTTTATCAACACAGATTAGAATCTGGACCAGTGAAAGTGAACGTATTTTAGTTCACTGCAACTAAATACGTGTAAGTAATATTGCATAATATGGTATCGAATGCATCATCCCCGTTTCCCAACTATCCCAATCAATAAAATAATCCAGTATGGCTTGAAAGTACTATTCATTTCTGTCAACCACCTTCTTTCCATTTACACGCAGCTTAAAATGGAAATTGCTAGTTTATTAAGTAATTCGTGTCAGTACAGTTATTTTCAAATGATTAATTAAATGTCTTTCATACTAGGTGGAAGGTGCGTGGGCGCAGAGTCGGACACAGATCTATATTGTCGAAATGTAACACAGATCGAAAACACGAGCGAGGCTTTCTGCTTCGTTGTAGTTGGACTGGCCCAAAAGTTTTACTCGCCAAAGGTTCCTTTATTCAACCAACACTGGCTGCATCTGACATCGTGCATGAGCAGCTGGCAGATGCACAGCATTTATGGCGCTCATTCACAATCCTGTGCCAGCACGTGTTCAATCATCAGTCCAGTGAAACCCCAGCAAGTGGCTATGTTTGAGAAAGTGCTACCGTGAAACTTTGTTGAGTTACTTATATAATGTATTGCAAGCTAAATATACTTTTTTTTAGATCATCATGCAGTATTAGGGATCCCGTTCGGGATTCTGACCGGAAACATAACATCTGCATGTCTAGTTCAGATTTAGTATAACTGTTATGGCAATATGCTTTAAATAACGCATCTCCCTGTCTCTTCCCAGTTCACTTCGTTCTTCTCTTTTGCTTTCTCGATCTCTCTGTTTTTCTCTGTTTCTCTTGTTTTTGTGTACCTTGCTCTGTGTACAGTTCCCTCTTTGCCTCTCTTTCCCTCTGTAATTATTCGTCGGTACCCCTCTCCTCTCTGTGCTTCTCAATTCCTATCCCTTTCCCTTCTCTGTATCTTCCCCTCTGTATCGCTCCCTTTCTATCTGTACTTATCCATCTATATCCTTACTTCCCTCCCATTCCCTCTCTATCTCTCGCTCTCCCTAAAGGGAAAAGTGCAGCAAGCAGCAGCAAAATGGAGCTGACATCAAAGATTTAAATTGTTGGCTGCCAGTGCTGCCTTTGACATATGGATCCATCGACTGAATGAGTGAAGGCAAAAATAATGTTTCTTGAATTCGGTGACAGTGATAAGGTATCATTATGTAGAAAATATAAGCTCTCCATGAACCTAACAGATGGCGGGCGACGAGCAGCTCGAATGTCTAGGTGCAACAGTGACACATCACATACTGTACAATTAATCTTTTTCTGTTAACTGCGTAAATTAGTATAATTGTAGGCCCCGGGCTTCTGGCTAATCACCACTAAACTGTGTGTATATATGTGATAACCCAGAATGTAAAGGGAAAACCGTCTTATTATGTCAAACATATTAAACGTGCTTAAATGCTAAGATAATAGTACATATCCTGACAGCACACGAAACTCGACTGTGAAGGACATTGCGTGAGATGCCTTCAATTCCGACAAAATATGAATAATCACCACTCACTTTGTCAAGCTAGTCTGCCACTTTTAGTTAACTTGGGTTTGCTGACTTAGGTAAGATGCAGTTCAAAACTTGAAACGAGGAACTATTTATGATCCATAGAATAACACCCCCCCCCCCACCCCACACACACACACACACACACACACTCCCCTCCCTCGTGTAGAATCGTCAAAACTTCAGTCCAAGTTCTGGAAAGTAATATATGGCACCCACTGAGAAATGAGATGACTGATTTCTCCCGTTGTGCTGTCAGCACTGCATCTATTACAGGTACCCATAAGCTTCATGACAAGGCTAAGGGTACATAAGATGAATACTTCCAAGTTTAAAAAAAAACAAAAATATTTGTTTTTAAATTCAAAAGCATATAGGCGATTCAACTCACACTTGTGATTTATTACATTATTGATGAATTGATTGGACGTATTACTTTCACAAGGCAATCACTTCTTCACGGTGGAAATAAGCCTCTTAAATATACATTATCTTTGTTTTAATGGTGTAACCAGGCTGAACTCTCAAATTATAGAAAGGATTCTTTCGGATTGGCATCGTATTTTTTATGTTTCGTCTTTCATTGAATTCCCTACAGTTTTACTGAAGGAACAGAAATGACAGCATGGGTATGTTTTATTACATTACACTTCTAAATTTAACCCATGGTTTTATGACTCTTTAGCAGATCCCAGCGAATTACAAAATTGGGACATAAAAAACGGTAATTAAGCAACATGCAATTCTAACTGGGTAATACTCATCTATATTACATTTGTTATGAGACCTTTTATCAAACATCCCATGAGGAACATTACCTTTCCAAAAATCATATGGACATCTCATAGCTTTTAATGCACTGCAGCATTCACCAAAAGATCGTTGCAATTCATTTCAAACGACTGCTTTATTTTTTAACCCCTCCCCCATACAGCCGGCTCTATTTTTGTCTGTATCCGTGCTGTGATATGTTTGATTCATTTCCGCCTACTCCAGACTTTGAAAACAAAGTTAAGTGAGATGCTTGCATCTTTCAACCTGTTTATTTTTTAAAAACTAAAACGTCTCAAACTGACTATAAATAAGGCTATGGTTCGTTCCTTGCAGTCCTGCATTATTCAAATAAAACATTAAAATATATATTAAATTACCTACTTGAGGTCTGCTGTGCTTCAGGAAGATAATATGCCCAGATTTTTTAGGCAGCTGTGGTTCTTGGTTTGAACAAATCTTTTTAACACTTTAAAGACAATCTTGAATAATTCCAACTTTCTCCCCCCTCCCTTTTTTTCTGAAGGCTGATTTGACGTTTAAGTGTTGCTATCAGATTGATGCGGATACCTTTGATTGAAAGCTTTTGTGATGTAAATGTCACCGCGGTGATGGATCGCCTCATGCAGTTCACTAACATCAGGAGGTCCCTTGCCATTGGCGACTCGGGGTCACGTGAATGTCCTCTTGAGTGATATCGTTTGATTGCCAGCGAGCCATGGAGGAAGTTTACAGGGTGACATAGTGCTTGGGGTTTCAGGGGCAGGGGGATACCGAACAGGTTGACCGTCCATCACTGGCAGATGGACAATACCAGGATGAACTCCTTCTTAGAGTACGCAATTTGTAATCGTGGGACGGGCGCCTACTCATCCAAGGGTTACCACCATTCAGAACAAGGGATAACAGCTTTCGCTCCTTCTGCAGGTAACATTGACAATTGCAATGGTGATGGACGATTCTTAGTAGGAGGAAGCGCGCACAATACACTCCAACATCAGCACCAGCCAGCCAGTTACTCGCATCATTCCAGTCTGGGAAACCCATACGCCAGTTCAGGCCCCAACAATTACACATCCCAACCTTGCAACCCGGGTTACAATCACCACTATTTTTTCAATCAAGAATCGGATGGGGCGTACTTTCAAACCTCAGGGTACACTGGCAACATAGCATCCACTGTCAACCCGCTTTCGGACGGCTATTGCGGTGTCTCAGGGCCAAGCCAGTATCAGCATTCCTACGGCCAAGAGCAACAGGGTTTGGCGTATGGGACTTATGCTAATCTGTCTCCAACTCAAGAGGGGGAAAAGGAACCTTCCTGCATCTCTGATTCACCCTCGTCAGGACAGACGTTTGACTGGATGAAAGTGAAAAGAAACCCTCCTAAAACAGGTTAGTATGAGTAGCTCTAACCCTAACCTTCATCCTTTCCTTACCTGTAAATGATTCAAGGAACTAGCGAAAATCTAAATTCAAGCACTTTCCAACTTTCACAATTGAATTCTTTCAAGTTGTAAGATACCATTGAAGCTAATATTCATTTGCTTCTGAAAACGTCTAAAGAGAATTAAAAAAAAATACTTTGTCCTCTGTTTGAACTTTGCAAAGTAAGAAGCTACAGTATTCGAATGGTTTTGCAGCAACCCATTTGCTGTCGCCCCTCCCCCTGGCCGGAATCAATTGGAGTAAATCAGAGATAAGCGGCCGGTTGATTTTGAATTTATGAAACTGACCTGAAAATGACAGGCAGCTCGGTGTGGAAAACAGGACTGCAGCTTTAAATGTGATGTGCACGGGCCTGTCCTTATATCTCCACTCGGCGACACTTGATCGCTGTGTGCAAATTAACAATTGTAATGGTGATGGACGATTCTTAGCAGGAATGTGTGTTTCACAGTGAGTTGGTTTAGTAAGATGCGCTAACATTTTTGGGGAAAACCCAACGGATCGGAGCGAGTGTATCGCAAGGGCGTTGCAATGGCTTCATTAAGGGTTAATATTCTGTTTCAGAGTCGTGTCTTTCAATAAGATGAGTTGAATCCAGCCTAAAAGCCTTGTGTTCTAGTCTCTTGCTTCTATCAAGTTCCGGGACTCTTAAGTGCTCAAGTTGTTGGCTAATGGTGGTTGCCCATGTAGGGTTCATCTAATTGTTTTCCCTTTAATTTTTGCAGCCAAAATAGCTGATTACGGTTTGGGTGGCCAGACCAACACAATACGAACCAATTTCACCACGAAGCAGTTAACTGAACTGGAGAAAGAATTCCACTTTAACAAGTACCTGACCCGCGCCAGGAGAGTGGAGATCGCGGCCACTCTGGAGCTGAACGAGACCCAAGTGAAAATCTGGTTTCAGAACCGCAGGATGAAGCAGAAGAAGCGAGAGAAGGAAGGATTCGCTCCCCACTTCCCCGCCAACGCTGCTAAGGAACCCGGGGACGGGTCTGACAAGTCATCAACTACCTCTCCATCCACATCGCCCAGATCGTCTACATCAGAGAACATCCACACCTCTTAACTCAGGCTATCAAAACAAAACGCTTTCCCCAAAAAAGGGAGGATATGACTTTAATTTCCTTCATTACATTTTACTGATGCTAATTGCCCGCTCCTGTTTGTGTTATACTTGTAATAAACTCAGGGAAATTACCCAAAAAAAGTTAGCATTGCACTTTTTACATGTTTACAATGCGAGAATCCCATATTTTGATACCGATGATTGTAATATGACATATTGTCCAGTTGGTTGTATATATATATTTTTAGCTTGCGATTCTGACTGCCAACCTTGTTAATGTAAACTTTACAGGGAGTCTGGCTTCCGAGAGCCTCGCCGTCTATGCATAGGTGTAGATTTCAGTCTATTTTGTATTTAAGAATCAATTATTTCAAACGGAATTGTTTGTATATATCGGAAATTGCGATGAAACACCTTCATTCTGCAGTGTGAGGTATGTTTTATGAGATCTGTGGTATTTTTTTGTGATTGCACTACTAATACTGTAACAGGGTTATCGATTAAAAAGATACATGTTAGGTGTAGAAAGGAAGTGGAGACTTTTAAGAAATGGAGTGGAGATTGTAGCAGGCGCGTGTTAAATGTTAACAGACAAATACTAATATCGTTCGTTCACTTTTGCGGTATTTTCTTTTCTTTCAGTTGCTTGATCAAAGCTTATCGTTTCTTAAATCAAAAACTCTGACTAGATTTTTCGTTACAACACTACCAAATATTTCCAAAAAAGATGATAATTCCGAGAATATTTGCCTTTTCGATTGTTTATAGGCCTTGGCGCAGCTATCTCTTGATATCAATGTGAGCAAGGCTGGAGACAGCATGGGATTGGGTATGCTCTGGTGGCAAATGTGTTGTAACGCGGCCAAATGCATCCTTCAAGATTTCCTCTGGGCGATACTGCTCGAATTGACCATTTCGCTAGTATTGCCGACCAGAGGACACCTTCTAAATAAAAAGACCATCGCCGACGTCGCTAGACATGGCGACCAGAGCAACCTTACCCCAGGTGATGATGCTTTGATTGAAATCTTTTACTGAGTTTTATCAGTTTTGTATCTCAGCCCGTTAGCAGCCCTCCAAACGTTGAATTTGCAACTGTAGTGTTCAGCTACCTCATTCCAATAAAATCGATTTGATTATTATAACACACTTTGTTTCTTGACTGTTTTCATTTTTCTTGCCATTCTTTCTCAAAATAAGACAAGTTATAGAGGATGCATCTTTCTAGGGATGGTCTGTGATGGAGCTATACTATCTATGACAATACAATGTTCCGGAGCAATGTTTTATTTCCTGCAGTTATTGCACTTTGACCACTGAGAAGTATTCCAATCTATAGCCAGTAATCTGTCTGTTCGCAGCCCATAAATAAACCAAAGCACACAACGTGATCACTGGATGGTTGCTTTTTAGCACATGGGATTGACCTTATATCGACAAAATCGTTAGAAAACAAATACCAGAGCTTTAAAGTGTGCAATGAAAATCAAACTTCTTAAAAAGGCCGTCCGTGGCTTGCAAATGCGTATAATTTCAAGGAATGTTTAATTCAATGCTGCTCAGCTTTGCTGGAATCTGAAAGGCAGCATTCATTGCAGGGTGAATATCGTTGGTGAACGACATTAAACAAACACTCCTCGGCCATCTCTTTAAAATAAATGTAGAGGCGAAGCGAGGAATGCAACAGCAAACTCCGGATGTACGAGTGACCTTTTTACCTCCAAACGCCTCTGGGATTAACAAACAAGTCAACAAAAGCCGCCTGAAGATGACACCGTTGTCCATCTCAGGCAGAGAACTCTCAAACTTTCCACATATACAGAAATTTACATATATATATATATATATATAGAGAGAGAGCGAGATAATGGAGAGAGGAAAAGAGAGAGAATGCAGAGAAACTGGCGAAATTCAGAATAAACTGCAGGGTACAATTAATGCAATAAATCAGAACTGATGTTTCAAAAGTAATCACCCAGAAAAGGTTCTAATTTCTATTTCTATTGCCAGTTTTAGCTCTAATGACATAAATCGGAATGGAGAACGTGTACTCATTTAAATTAAACCACTTTTCTGCAACAGCCACTGGCCAAATAAACAAATTAGATAGTGACTGGAAAGGACCAGATTCCTATGTAATTTAAAACTATGCATAACTTTTACATGTCTAATTAAATTAGCCCCCCCCCCATATACACTGTGACCTATATATACTTATACACGTTATTCAGTTCTAAGTACAGATGTACAGCTCCCCTCGTATATACACAAACAGACTTACACTCACGCACACACGTTTGGATTCGCACAAAATGTACACATTAACAATTCCAAACACAGTGTCACACAGTTATAGATACGTGCACACAGATACACGGAAATATAAATCACACTTTCAATATTCACACACACACATACATAATCACATACATATATATATATACACACAAACACGCATACGCATATACATATGCACATCCACATCTTCTCTCGCAGATGTCCTGACAAAGATAAACTCGAGACAATGTACTCTATATTTCAGTAAAATAAAGCGCTATAAAGACGTCTAGGAAAGGTTTGACCGGTGCTGCCGTCACCTTCAGTGAAGTTTATTTCCGCGGAAAACTTTCCAAGAAAAGTCAGACCAGAAACAGCTTGATGGGGTAGGGGGAGCTGAAACTGGGGCAAATGCATTAGTTCTCTTCCTGAATGTAGTATAAATATACTAGGTTCGGGAAGAAAACAAATATAACATTTATTTTAAAACAGAGGAAGGAAAACATTAAGACCTGGCGGGCCCGAGGGAGGGTATTCTTGAAACTAAAGCGAAGTTGGGAAAGAAATACTCAGTGTAAACTTGGTTGCCTCCTCCAGTCATTTTCATTCCAAAGCGTGTTGATTTTCTACATGTGCTTAAGAATACTACAAACTTCGGCCAAACCGGCACAGTGTGTAAAACCGCATGCATGAACAATGCATTTCAATCGAATATATGTGCCGGAGAACAATGATGTAACCAGGGAATCCTTTCTGATCTCGCTTCGGGTGCGTAGCATAACAAAAGACAAGTACAGCTTTCCACTGAATTCGAGGAGTTGTTACCGGAAATAGTTACAAACTGCTGGTTTTCTCCATGGTACGGGGCATTTGTGCGCTGTTACTGTAATGTAAACATCTGAGGAATTCGCCGACTGTACAATCTTTGCACCTAAAACTGTTTGGCCGTTTTATGTACATTGCCTCTTGGATCAACATTTGCAAGCGCAAGCACATACAGCTTTAGCCTCCCTCTCACTGCAAGCACTGGTGTGAATGATACACTTCTCATGGCCAACTTTTACAAACGTGCCTTTGAAATTCATTGAATGAGAAAAAGTATTCGGAGTGAGTGACTTTAGCAAAAGTTGCAAGAGCCCTCGCCCCCCCCTCTCCCAGTAAATATATAAATAAATAAATGGTTCTGGTATTCACCCCAAAACATCCTGGGAAAGCTGGGAATAAATAAAAGGCTAGGGTTCGAAAGTCTCTTGTTCTTGATGACTGTAGGGAAGTTTTTTTTAAGTAATTTCAAAGGGACCAACTCCTGTCCTGAACGAGCAGAGACCACAGCCATCTGCTCCTGACGACTTTGTGCTAATTGCGCTTGTTTTGTGGGAGCTTTTGCCCTCCCCATGTGATGCCTTTTGATGTAAGCAAACCGCACTCATAAAATTTATGACGGTTCCCTTTGAACTATCAACAGACTTTTGTCATTTGTGTTTTTCTCGCTACCAGTTCGGAGTTGCATTGGCTGCAACTTCACGCGTTTTAAAATTAAATGTAGTTGGTATTGAACGAAAAAACAATCGTGAAACTTGTAACTAAACAACAATATGCAAGAGTTTCAGCATTCCAGCTGCTTCTCACGGATAATTTCTGTTTCACCCTTTAAGCATTAAGGATCATTTTTCCATCTTGAATAATATGTATCTGTCTATCACGGTAAAAATATTTCCCTGAAAATGTTCAATCACATATTGGCCGGCAAAGTCCACTACAGTCCTGGTTATCACACCCTGCACAGCACCAGAGAGGGGGATGGCACAAATAAATGATAGTGGACCAGGCAATTCAAGGAGAACTGATTATCCCATAGGCGTATGGAACATGATTTTAGAGTTGTCTAAAGTGCAATTTACAATCTTAGTCAGTACTTTTTCTACCTTGTCCTCATACCTGTGTCATTTCAAACAATCCAAGTGGATATGATTCGGGTGCGGGAAATTATGCGTTGGTGATCAAGGTAAACAATCAAACGGGATAAACATTTTTCATTCCGACCCATTGAAGAGAGTAAATCTAGAATCAAGGGAAATCCTAAACTGAACACAACAGTGTTATTTGGGAAGTTACACGTTCATCAGGATTCCATGTTACATCTTATGTGTGTCTTAGATCGTTAAAATAACTGTCAGCTTTCAATCCAGATTATTTATTTAGAAGGCCAGATCAGAGTGGTGACTTATCCAGCTTCCATCCCCTTCAAAAACTACAGAAACTAAACTTTATAGTGTGCATATATGCAAGTTAGCAAATTCTTCCAGAATTTAGTTCTACCCATCAGCTGTTTCCTGTGTTTGCAGTTAAAGACGAGGTTTTACAAAAGGTTACTGAGAGAATGGGGGGTGGGGGGGGGGGGGGTTCATATGACAGCACTTCTTCCTTTTCAATTTAATTACTGATCACCTCCGTGTATCTTTACTTAGCAGGCAGGTGAAGGAGAGTTTGGCCTGAATGGAAAACAATGAGGAAGTGGCCGTACAATTTTCAGCGCCTTGTGGTTTTACCCCCTTTAAGTTTACATTTGCCTGACAGGACCATTTCATTCCGGCCATCAGATGGACTCGTTCAATATTTACTCAGGCTGAAAGGTTTGCCCAGGGCCAGCCACAAGAAGCCAGCTCTCCTTCTCCAATCTTTGGTTCACGGAGAGTTCACGCCGAAATTAATTCAGCAGTCTGGGTCACTCTTGATTAAGCGTTCGCGGCTCCTCGCTTAGGGTCAACTTTGGACTAGTAGGAACCTTCTCCTCTCCTCTCCCTGTAGTCAGTCCAAGGGCAATGCAGTTTTTTAAAAGAACAAAACAAACTCCTCTATTTCAAACCAGCCTCACAATGATTTAACAAGGTTTGGAAGTGTCAAGATAGAGAGCAAATAGCAACTCATTTAGATTTGGGAAGGTCAAAGGTCGCATCTCCACTGAATAAATGAATAGTTAATGACAGTTTATGGATGGCGTTGGCCACGCCTGTCGTAACCTCAGGATATGGAGATGGCGATATTAAAGTCCTAATCATAAGTGACCTTTTAAAAATCTGATCATTTATCCAAACTGATACTTTATCTGATATGAAGTGGATTGATCATGATGTTGCAACGGCAAACACTTTAAAAAAACATAAGGGGGAGGTGGAAATTGGAAAGTAAATTTTTGCAATTTCCAAATGCTTTCTTTTCCATATTTCAAAAAAAATAGTTGGTTTATGTGTGGTGCAATCAGTTTAATTATTTAAACATTACCCACTATATTATATCAAAATCCATCAATATTTGATTTAACTCGACACTACAACGCTAAAATATTCGCAGCAAAGTCTGCTTCAGATGAATCTTTATTGCATTAATGAATGTTCTCATTTGGCTTATTTTTTGTACCGGGGTCACAAAAGCTTAGTTCTCATCTATCAAAGAAACAAGACGTTACGGTAATAACACCGCAGCGATGAACTGCTCCAGCAATGTATTATTACAGCCATAAATTCTTATTCATTACACTATGAAAAACAGGAGGGCAAAGGAAATCACGACAGAAAATACAGCATCTGAAATGTAAGCATTATTTATCTTAAATTATGACTATTTTCTTCGAAGAAACGAGAAGCGCCAGAATAACTCTATTAAAGAATAGACGAAAAGATTCATCTCGTCGCATATTCCAGTCAGAGATCATTTCATTCCATTTTATTCAAGCGAGAAAAGACTAAAATGTGTCTGGGAAGATTTTTTTTTAAGTTCCCGGAAATATCTGACAACAGAGGCGACTTCTCGCTTCCCACCTCCATCAACAGTCAAGACACAGAAACAGAATTCAGGTTAAAATAAGGTTAAAAGTTTCCGTTCATTCAAATGCGGCTTCATCTAAACGAAACTTCAGCCTTATCACTCCATTGTGGTGCATGATCCCATGCAGATAGAATGATTATAGCAATAACTTTGTAGGAAGTTGATTATTTTCTTTGAAAAATATCATGAAACAGTTCCCTTTTTAGCTCAGTTTGTGGAGCGGAGACGTTAAAATCTGCGATCGTGAAGATTACTGCCGATCAGTTTTAAAATCACAGTATATTTTGTTGGGGCGCACATCATTGAAATATTTATATGATTTGGCGTCAACTGTTAAAAATTAATTTCCTGACACAATTTTGTTCTAAAAAATATGGGACAAATTGAGAAATATTTTACTGAGAATAATGAAATAAGTTAAAAAGTTTTGAATGTGTGTTTTTTACAATCTATCCATCTAATATATTATGTGAGATATGTTTAGTATATTACATAGAACATTACAACACAGAATCATGTTTCCACTTGCGGGAGAAAGCAGAACTAGGGGCCATAATTATAAGATGGTCATTAATAAAGCCAGACGTGAATTCAGGAGAAAATTCTTGACCCAGAGAATGGTTAGAATGTGGAACTCGCTATCACATGGAAAACGTTTAGGTGACTAGCAGAGATGCATTTAAGGGAAATCTAGATAAACACATGAAAGAGAAAGGAATAGAAGGATATGGTGATGGGGTGAGATGAAGAGGGGTGGGAGGGGGCTGGTGTGGAGCATAAACACCGGCACGGACCGTGGGGCCGAATGGCCTGTTTCCGGGCTGTAAATACTAATATGTAAAACAGGTCATTTGGCCCCACTGGCCTGTGCTGGTATGTTTGCTCCACACGAGCCTCTTATCTATCTTCATGTATATGCATACATATGACTATATTATATATTTATATGGGGAATCAAGGGATATGGGGATAGCGCAGGAAGGTGGAGTTGAGGTAGAAGATCAGCCATGATCTTATTAAATGGCGGAGCAGGCTCGAGGGGCCGAATGGCCTACTCTTCACCTATTTCTTATGTTCTTATATGTGCCCATTATACATGCTCAGTAAACAAATAGTTGTCTTTGTGTGTATATATATATACAATATATGAATTGAGACAGGTCTGATGACACCCTTTACAATGCAGCGTGGAACACATCCATTAATGGATTTGCTTTCATACATGGGTGGAAAGTTCATTTTATTTTATTTATCACCATCTCTTTGTGAACAGTTATTAATTCATTTTAGTTCCAGTCTCTGTCTACATTACATTTACGTAAACCAATGATGTGTCTGCATCCGTTGCAGGCGTTGTGTGTTGAGGATGTGCCGTGTCAGCTCCCTGTCTGAGGAGGGTAACCGAGTTATCATCATCCCACACTTCAGAGAATCGGGTCGCTCCCAGCGCCGTTATTTGCATACATACTTGCATAAACAAACGCACACCTCCAGGAGGAGGTCTCTCTGGGCTCTCGGCCAAAGCAACCTGTCAGCACTGGGCTGGAAAAGAAATGCGGCACATCAGTACATTGTCACTTGTTACTTCTTCCAAAACTCACTTCCAAGAAACTTAACAGAAGTGCTGATTGGCAAACAAATAGACATAGATTACCCTGGATCAAAAATTATTGATTTACCGAGATATGCACGTGTATATAAAGATAGCGGGAGAAATAGATAAACAGTTCCTTTCTAACTTTTTATATATGGAAGCCATTCTCTATAACCTCGCTAGATTCGTATATGTGTAAAAACGGATAGTGACGGGATGTTTAAATAATTAGATCGACGATTCTTACTTTATGTTATAATTTCGAGTGAGTGTATGCCTTGACTAAACACATCTCAAATAACTGACAGAACACATCAGAATTCAAAATCTCTCGGGTTGCAGCGCTGATTTGTAATAGCTTACAATGCCTAATATGTTTTCCAGGTCGTCCTCCTGGTGTGATGGGACATTGGGGGCCAGAAACGGATAAACCGAGGTCGGAGTGGCCAGGGTTGGTGTCACCTACAACATCTTAATCAACAGCACATCCCAATGTCTAGAAACCCCAATACACTCAGAATTCCACATTCCATAAATACATTCCACTAACTACATCCCATGAATGTTCGCCCGCATTCACCTATCCCGTATATATATCTCGAAATCCTATCGCTCACAATTATAACTCAGTTCCAATATTCCGCAGATTTGTTGCCAGTCTCGGATTCCATGAGGACACCCTGAATGTTATGCTCCATTGTGAAATAAAACTATGAGAACGAGGAGCTCATATTTAATCTTAAAAATACACACTCGGCATGGCCAGATATAGAACTTGTTTTGCTGCGCCTATTATTAGTTTCTGAAGCAGCTGATACATTTATTTTTAAAAAGCATTGAAAGTCTCTGTCAGTCTTGGTCACACCGCGTTAGATTGACTTAATTCACCAATGAAAGAAAGTCTTGTATTCGACATTAAGGATAGAGTCCTAATCTGTCCCATCAACATGAGCACCGCACAATAAAGACCGTTTAACAAAACAACTTCGGGATCAATTTTTAGTGAATTCTTCTTAATATAATTGTTTCCTTTCAATAAATTAAAACTCAGGCCGGTAAACTTTCAAACTCTTAAACTGAAACACCGTGATAAAACCAACACCTCGAAATATTAGCGAGTCGCTTCACTTTTTAAACCATGAACCAGACTCGCTTTAATCTATTACAGACTGACCCCAATCCCAGCTTTTCACCGGGGGAAAGGGCTGTAGGTTATGTATTGAAGGCAACGAGGAATTATAAATGTGTAAAAAATTAAATATGTATGTATATTTGCATACAAATCGAAAGCCATTCGCAGTGAAATGGGCGGTAAACGGACCCCTCTCTCCGAAGAGCTAAAATCAATGAAATATTGGAGTTGCAGGTGGCCTTACCCAGAAGTAAAGGTTGAAATATTTTATGTATAAATACACACAAACCTCGCCGCAGTTTCCCTCATCAAAGGGCATTTCAAGGCAGGACATTATAAGTCAAATTATTGCATTATATATGTATTTGTAGAAGAGAATGAACACTCTGCGGTGACTAGAAGGTGAATGAATGTTGATAGAAATACATCATAAAACGAACACGCGAACATTGAAAGAGGTGGACAAATTAGTGGGGTTAATTTCAAAATTTTTAGTCTATTCTCAACTTTTCTGATCGAACCACGAGATAGCGAGCAGTAATAATCCCAGTAGGACCTTTTAACATGTAATTTTGGTTAATACTTTGAGCACATTTGAGTTTCGTTTCTGTAATCATAACTATGGATTATGATAGGAATTACCAATATGAGTCATGAAGTATGGGAGAATGGGCGTGCCATTTCTATTATGCGAATCATATGTGAGGCGCACGACTTTTAAACATACATGCATTCAATATAATTCTTGGTGTTATATTGGGGAACTCAAAGCGGAGAGCGTTCCCTCAGGTTTGACACCGGGTACAAGTATTTCTACTGACAACCGTAAAACCATATTGGTTTTCAATTCTAACTGAAACCCCACTGCACTTTATACAGACAGGGCATTGGGTTCCCGAGGAACGCACAAGACCCAATGTCTAAAATGTTGCTCTCAGTTCTCACAGTTGCTAACAGTTTCACTTTAGGTTAGAGGTAGAATGAATTTCTGATTCCCAATAAAGTCTTGCTGTATACACCAGAGCCTGCATTCTACTATCAACTATAGATTTAAACAATACTCAGAAAGTATTATATTAGCCAGCCTTAAGAATGCGAATAATTTCAGTATGACAAGTTAGAAGTGACTCTGGTTCTGAGGCAGGAATTCTGGACGGTGATGGGGAGCGAGTTTGGCTTTAGCTCTGCACCTGGACGCTGATTTCTATTATATTCCTTTACACTATCAATATTCTGGACTTTTGACAATACGAAAGCAATCTTTCGCCCCAAATGTAACGGGAATGTGTGTATATTCGGTAAATAGGGCATCTCATGAACAGTGAGTAGTGTTAATGAGCCTCCCCGTATGATCCAGCAGACCTAGTCAGAAATTAAATCTTTACTATTTTACCATCTATTACGGGTCCAGTGAAGTTATTTCACTGCTACTATTTTTGGAGCTGGTGACCGTGTTAATTATTTAATTGTTTGAAAATCCCCATATTTTCCAACATCATGCCAATACTGTAGTCGTAACCTTAAAACATATTCAGCAGCTATATATATATGTGTGTGTGTGTATATATGTATATATATAATATGCCGGAACACCAGTTAAGGACTCAATTTTCGTTTGTTAATCTGAAAATGAACTCACGCTGACTTTCCCCTTCAAAGAAGCAGCCAGTGACAGTTCCATTTTATTTCATCTTTTTAGTCAATTTCACTTTTCTTAAGTAATCCTTCATTAAACCGTGACTATTGAATATTATAACAGAATATTGCCATGATTAGAGATCGCTAGTATATAGATCTGCATAAGCACAGACATAAATATGCAGGTAACAATTTATATATACTCTACAGATAGCTAGAATTGAAGACGACAATATTATGAATATCGTTTATTTTATCATTAAGTACACCCATATATACATAACTGTACTTATTATATCTGAATCTTTTGATGTTATCTAATGCTTAAATGAATATAAATAGCTATCTGGCTATATCATATTTCCTATCTCTACTATATTCTCTGTGCTAATGTATGCCAAAAGAACCGGCCATGTCTGTCTGTTATGCAAAGATTGGTTATTTAGATTTTGGAAAGGTATTAGATTTGTTCTATATTTATTTTTTTCTGTCCCCTTCACTGCTATTTGTTTAACCTTGGAGCACCTGAGCACTGGGCACCATTGACCAAGAACAAGCAAGAACCTCATACCTAAATTATAAGACGATTGAGACAAGTAGCGCAAGAAATAATTTTCAGTAAAGAAATCTAATAATTTATAAAACAAGCCCCCAAAAATCGTGCGATAAACATGGGAATAAACGGAATCCTATTAATGGTAAATACCGAGTGTCAAAGCACAAACACTGCATTTTGATTCCCTCAGACCTCAGGGCTGTCTTCAAGTTGTTAAAGGCTTGGCAGAGGGGTGGATCCAGTGAACTACACAATCACATAGAAGGCAGGGTTTGCATGAGCCGATGACGGTGACTTTACAGGTGCGAAACACGAGACGCAATGAATATAAATGGAGACAGCAGGAATGCAGAAAATAAATCACGGCTAATGCCGGAAAAAGCCGGTGTCAAGAGCTGATGTATAAATGTTTAATGTAGGTGTATATTCAAGAATAAAGCTTGCGACAAACTCGACGCACTGGCTTCAGGTTTCCGCCTTAGAACACATATCCAAAACTTTCAACGCATGATGTAAAATATAAACCTTAAACATTGAATAAAACACACCATTTTTGCATGGTTTCAACCCCTGGTGCAGGACCGACAGCCAGAAAAATGTCTATATTGTGTGTCAAATCACACACATCCCAAAAATATCATCATCAGGGAAATAATAATGGAACTTTTAAAAATCGAAGTATCTGAGGGTGTTCTGTGTCTGTGACGGGCCCGCCTCTGGTTCCAAATCTATTCTCTGCATATTGCTCCTCTCTATCGGAGCGAAAATACAATCCAACCCTTTTCAGAGGAGCTGGGTTGAAAGGTTATCATTGTGCAAATGCCTGGACTCAGTAAAACTTGTTTGAAGAAAAACAGATGTGATTCGCCGCATATTTGAAGGCTCTGCACTCTGTGCGTCTGCACATACTATTAAAACCACACCAGGTACTTGTTCAAGGGCAGAGTTGAAAACCAACCCGCGATTAAGTCAACTCACTTTATTGGATTTTATCAGCAAGACAGAAATCCAGAGCCAACCAAAAAAAATAAAGCTTTTGTTCGACAATTGATGATTCTTGATAATGAGCCCAAAAGTATATTTGCTCGGTGTAATCTAATTCTTGATTACCATTTAGGTTTCTGAGAAATTAATGTCGCGACCTTTCTTAAGTAATGGGACAGATATTTATGACAATATCATGTAATCCGTTATAATATATATGGTGCTTAGAATTTCCCAGTCATATACAGCAAATGATTTCCTGGTAATACTGCACTAATGATGTCACCGAAGAGGTTAATTACCGAATAAAGAATGTGAAACCCATATTGTGGGGTTTAATCTGCCACCGATTACCAGGCAATGACATGCGCCGGTTGAATCATTGAGGGTTAGAAGTCCACAACTTTAGGGGAGATTCTGTATTTGAGACATGAGTCTAACTGAGCAAGGATGTCCAAGCCTTTGTCCAACCTTGGTGTCATATTTGACCCATATATTCCAGCCACATATCCGTAGCATAACTAAAACCGCCTATTTCCATCTCCGCAACATCACCTGTCTCTGCCCCTGCCTCAGCTCATCAGCTGCTGAAGCCCTCATCCATGCCTTTGTTACATCTAGACTTGAGTACTCCACGCAGTCCTAGCCAGCCTCCCACATTCTACCCTACATAAACTTGAGGTCATCCAAAACTCTGCAGTCCTTGTCTTAACTCACACCAAGTCCTGCTCACCCATTACCCGTAGTTTCTTCTTATCTGGCTCCTTGTCAAATTTATTGTTTTGTCTTATAACACTCATGTGAAGCACCTTGGGCTGTTTTACTATGTTAAAGGTGCTATGTAAATACAAGTTGTTGTTGCTGTATTGGTGGGCCATACAGTTACATACTATGAAGCCTCTAGGGCCACATATTAAGGCCAGCATTTATTGCCCGTCCCTTCTTGACCTCAGAAGGTTGTCATGAGCTGCCTTCTTGAACCACTGCAGCAGCGGCTTAATATAATATGAGGGAAAGAAAGAAAGACTTGGATTTCTATAGCACCTTTCATGACCATCAGACCAAAGCGCTTTATAGACAATGAAGTACTTGTTGTAATGTAGGAAATGCAGCAGACAATCTGCACACAGCAAGCTCCCAAGAACAGCAATGTGATCATGACCAGATAATCTGTTCTTGTTATGTTGATTGAGGAATAAATATTGGCCAGGACACGAGAAGAACACCCCTGCTCTTCTTCGAAATAGTGCCAAGGGATCTTTTATGTCCACTTGAGAGAGCAGACGGGTCCTCTGTTTAATGTCTCATCTGAAAGACGGCACCTCCAACAGTGCACTGGGAGTGTCAGCCTAGATTTATGTGCTCAAGTCCCTGGAATGGGACTTGAACCCACAACCTTCTGATGCCAAGGCGAGAGTGTTACCACTGAGCTACGGCTGGCATGGTGAGGTTGGTGAAGCCACTTCAGAGGGCAGCAAGAGCCAACCAGATTGGTGTGGGTCTGGAGTCACAAGTAGGCCAGACCTGGTAATAACAGCAAGTTTGATTTGCTAACAGGCACTAATGAACCAGTTGAATTTTGAGGACAATCAAATAGCTTCATAGTCACTATTACTGATAGCAGCATTTTAGTTCCAGATTTTTTTTTAAAAGACTGAATTACAAATTCTCAAACTGCCATGTTGGGAGTTAAACCTGGGCTCAGATATGTTCTGATTTACATAGAATTACATAGAGTTCATAACACAGAAATAGGCCATTTAACCCTATGGTCTGTGCCGGTATTTATACACCTCATGAACATCCTTCCAACCTACCTCATCTCACCCTATCAGCACATCCTTTTATTCCCTCATATACTTACCCAGCTTCCCCTTAAATGTATCTATGTTATTTGCCTCAACTATGTCATGTGGCAGTGAGTTCCACATTCTCATCACTCCTTGAGTAAAGACGTTTTTCCTGAATTCCATATTGGATTTATTGGTGACTATCTTATATTTATACCCTGGTTTTGGTCTCCCCCACAAGTGGAAACATCTTCTCCCTGTCTACCCTATTGAACCTCTTCATTATTTCTCAATGAGACTGGCTTTATGATCTGCCTTTTCCAAACCTCTAGCCAAAAGAAATAAATGCAAATTGGATTTTGGCCTTGTGGGCTTCAGGAGCCGGATGGCCAGGGCTTAGGGACCACATGTGGCTCTAGGGTTAAAGGTTGGACACTCCTGCCATCGACTGCGCGTTCCCACTTTTGGCTTCTCAACCAAGCACTGAGATCAAGAGGGTGAATTACACTGTACACTACCAGCAGACTGAAATCTCCTTCTCTGCTATGCTAATAGTGGCTTTAACTCTATTATTTTAGATGGATTAATGTCTTTGATACAATAGCAGACCGAGAAATTATGTATGAAGACATTAACATGTCTGTACACTTATATTGCGCAGCACGATTTCGTTCCACTGGTGGCTAAACCTGTGATCCATCCAGTACTAGAAAGAAAAAACTTGCATTTATAAAACACCTTTCACGACCTCAGGATGGCAACAGTGTTTTACAGCCAATTAACTACTTTTGAAATGTAGGAAATGTGTCAGAAAAAATGCGCGCAGCAAGCTCCAACAATTGGCAATGAGATAAATGACAGGATCATTTGTTTTACATGTGGGTTGAGGGATAAATATTAGCCAGAGCAGTGGGGAAAGCTCCCTGTCCTTCTTCAAATAGTGCCATGGGATCTTTTACGTCCACCTGAGAGAGCAGACAGGGCCTCAGTTTAACGTCTTATCCAAAAGACGGCACCTCCGACAGTGCAGCACTGAAGAATCAGCCTTGGTTATGGCTCAAGTCTCAGGAATGTGATCTGAACCCACAACCTTCTGAATGCTACCCACTGAGGCATGGTTCTATTTCAAAGAAGAGCAGGGGAGTTCTCTCCGGTCTTCTGGTCAATATTTATCCCTCAACCAACATCACTAAAACAGATGACCTCGTCATTATCACGTTGCTGTTTGTGGGAGCTTGCTGTGCACAAAATTGGCTGCCGCCTTTTCTATATTACAATAGTGACTGCACTTCAAAAATACTTCATTGGCTGTAAAGCGCTCTGGGACATCCTGAGGCTGTGAAAGGTGCTATATAAATGCAAGTTCTTCCCTTCTTTTACAGGACGAGTACAATAAATTTGACAGCATTCCATTGTACATCTGTTTAAACTTACGTGCAAGGAGTTCTGCTTTGCTTGACTGCAGAGCAGTGCTAGCTGTAGTAAGCAGGGTTGCCTATGGCCATTGCTGCAAAAGCCAATATTGGCATCAAAGCGCTACCTGCAGTATAAAGACAACAATTAATGACATAAATCAGGAACATTACTTTTAAACCAGTAATAACGGTGACAGGTCTGGGCATAACACTTACAGAGATTTAAAGAAACTATAATTAAACCATGTAAATGTGACACCCACTATGAATATACGTGTAATCAGATGATTCTTATCACTAACATAGTGATCTAATACTCTGTCAATGTAATTGCACTGCAGTACTGGGACTTTCTGTAAAATGATAGGAAGTTAACAACTTTAGAAACATAGGCAGTACATATTATTGAAAATCTCAAATGAGTTAATGACAGTAACTTAATTCTAAAGTTCAAGTGAATCCATTATCCTATGTATCAATATATCTAAATATATACATCTATAATCCAAACCTATATATTAGATTTCAGCCTGTTACTCCTGTTATTCTATTCATAAACCACCTGAACCCCTCAATTAGATTCAATTTTGTCACTCAATTCTGAGTATTAGCAGGATCTGCTGATAATTTGAGCTGGGATAGGGTGGGTGCAGACTTATGTGGAACAGAAACACTGGCACAGACCAGTTGGACTGAGTGGCCTATTTGTGTTGCTGTAAAGTCTATGTAATTCTGTATATGCAAAATCTCTCATGGCATGGCGGAGGAGATTCACATGTCGGAGATTGGAGAGCTCTGTATATATAAATATATATATATATATATCTTTATCCCATTGTGAATAGTTTGCATTGTGTACTGATATTCAAACAGTTTTAACTCGCTTCCTGGGGTCAGAAAGAAAGAGATGCATTTATATAGCACCTTTCACAACCACCAAACACCCCAAAGCACTTTACAGACAATGAAGTACTTTTTGAAGTGTAGTCACTGTTGTAATATAGGAAACACGGCAGCCAATATGCGTATAGCAAGCTCCCACAAACAGCAATATGATAATGATAAGATAATCTGTTTTGGTGATGTCGATTGAGGGATAAATATTGATAAGGACTCCGGGGATAACTTCTTCTTCTTCTTCGAAATAATGCCATGGAAATTTTTATGTCCACCTGAGAGAGCAGACGAGGCCTCGGTTTAACGTCTCATGCGAAAAACGGCACCTCTGACAGTGCAGCACTCCCTTAGCACTGCATCAGGAGTGTCAGCCTAGATTTTTCTGTTCAAGCCTCTGGAGTGGGGCGAAGGCTGTTCAATGGAGCTGGATTCTAAAAATCCCTGCTCTTCTTTGAAATAGTCCCATGGGATCATTTACATCCACCTGCGAGGGCAGGCATTGGTTTAATGTCTCTTCTGAAAGACAGCACCTCCGACAATGCAGCACTCCCTCAGCCTAGATTTCTGTGCTCAAGATTCTGGAGTGGGAAATGAACCTACAACCTTCTGAGGCGAGGGTGCGACCCACTGAGCCACAGCTGACGTAATGCAGGGAGAGATTTTGTAGAATTTTTCCTTTCCAGAAGTTTTATTACACATTCAATTATACAAATGTGCTTCAAATAGAAGTAGGTTGTTCTTATCGTCTATAACTTACTGTGTGCGATATTTGATACAAACATTTATCGTGTTCATACGACCTTTCTTTGCGACTATGTTAACACTATTAAACAAGTTAATGGCTCTATGAAAATAATAGAAAAAATAATGGCACATAAATATCCTATGCATTTGTACACTAATACCAGATGAATTTCCAGGTTAATATTCTTAGGTGTGTGTGGCTGCCAGGATATCAAGGACTATGTCCAGTGGTTCAGGTGGATATAAAAGCTCTCATGACGCCATTCAAGGAAAAGCAACAATTTCTGGTGTAAACAAAAAGAAAATGGAAACTGCAGATGCTGGAAATCAAAACAATATGTGCTGTAAACACTCCGATGGTCAGGCAGCATCCAAGGGTAGAACAGGTAAGTTAATAATTCAGGTGTAGACAATAACAGTGACAACAATGCATTATATAGCGCTGTTAACATAGTAAAATGTTCTAAGATGCTTCGCAGGAATGATTATCAAACATAATTTGACACAGAGCCATTTAAGGAAAATTAGGACAGGTAACCAAAAACTTAGTCAAAGAGGTAGGTTTTAAGGAGTGTCTTAAAGGAGGAGAGAGAGGCGGAGAGGTTTAGGGAGAGAATTCCAGAGCTTAGGACCCCAGGCAGCTGATGGTGAAGGGAAATTGGGGATGTCAAGAAGCCAGAATTGGAGGAGCGCAGAGATCTCGGAAGGGTGAGGCCATGGAGGGATTTGAAAACAAACATGAGAATTTTTAAATTGAGTCATTGTTGGACCAGGAGCAAACATAGATCAGTGAGCACACGGAGTGATGGGTGAACGGGACTTGGTTCGAGTTAGGACAAAGGCCGCAGAGTTTTGGATGAGCTCAAGTTTACGGAGGTTGCAAGGTGGGAGGCCAACCAGAAGAGCATTGGAATAGTTAAGTCTAGAGGTAGCAAAGGCGTGGATGAGTTTTGCAGCAGCAGATGAGCTAAGGCAAGTGTGGAGATGGGCAATGTTACGGAGGTGGAAGTAGGTGTTCTTGGTGTCGGAGAGGATATGTGGTCGGTAGCTCCGCTCAGAGTTAAATAAGGCACCAAGGTTGTGAACGGTGTGGTTCAGCCTCAGACAGTGGCCAAGAAGAGGAATGGAGTCGATGGTGAGGGAACGAAGTTTGTGGTGGGGATCGAAGACAATGGCTTCGAGCTTCCCAATATTTAATTAGGCCCTGAGCTCTGTTGAAGGTTCTACACATGAAATGTTAACTTACTTGTTCTCACACAGATCCTGACAGTTATCCCATTTCTGGCCAATATTCCTCCCTCAATAACACCAGAAACATTAACTGGTCATTCATCTTAGTGCTCTTTCTGGGGGTTTGCTGTGTGCAAATTGGCTGTCGTGTTTGCATGCACAGCCGAGAATGACTGCACTTCAAAAGGAATTAATTGCTTGTGAAGCACTTTGAGACTGATAAGGTGCTATACAGATGCAATTTCTATCTTTAGCCTGTGATTAGCTGGAGTTATATGTCCCAATATGTTAGTTGATGTCAGGCTTGTATATGTCATAAACAATTACCTATTACTCCCTTTTACGCAACCAATTGTTTGAAATTCAGATTATATTGAATGGAATTTACACTAATCAACTCGGCACTGTTTATAGTTCACATTTTCTTTGAACTAGTGCATGTATTGGACAGGGATCAGATTGCAAGTCTGACAGCATATGCTAGCATTTTCCTTTAGGAAGATAAATGGCAGGCATTAGAATCAGGCCATTGTATCTGGGCTCGAATCTCCATGCTGTATAGTCTGAAAACCAGCAAATGGATTTCAGTGTCTTTTTTTTTCCATTGAAACTTTTTTATTTGCCAGTTTTGTTCTCTCCTGTCTTAAGGTGCGGGATTATGGCTCTACAGCACCATGCGCCCTCCACTAACTTACCCAAGTGACTATTCTTCATGTGGAAGCCTCGGCAATGAGTACCAGCAGGCTGTTTGACAGCAGAAGGTAAAAGAACATAAGAACATAAGAAATAGGAGCAGAAGTAGGCCATTCAGCCCCTTGAGCCTGCTCCGCAATTTAATGAGATCACGGCTGATCTTCGACCTCAACTCCACTTTCCTGCACTATCCCCATATCCCTTGATTCCCTTAATATTCAAATTTCTAGCGATCTCTGTCTTGAATATACTCAAAGACTGAGCATCTACAGCACTCTGGGGCAGAGAATTCCAAAGATTCACCAACCTCTGAGTGAAGACATTTCTCCTCATCTCAGTCCTAAATGGCCGACCCGTTATTCACTGCCAAGTCCTAGCCAACATCACCCGAACTCAAGAAAGAGTGAAAGAAAGGGGAAAAAAAAGAAAGAAAAAAAGAAAGAAAGGAAGAAAAGAAAGTTTTGGATTTATATAGTGCCTTTCACGACCACCGGATATCTCAAAGTGCTTTACTGCCAATGAAGTACTTTTTTTGGAGCGTAGTCACAGTTTCAATGTGGCAGCCAATTTGTGCACAGCAAGCTCCCACAAACAACAATGTGATAATGACCAGATAATCTGTTTTTGTTATGTTGATTGAGGGATAAATATTGGCCGGGACACCGGGGATAACTTCCCTGCTCTTCTTCAAAATAGTGCCATGGGATCTTTTAAATCCACTTGAGAGAGCAGACAGGACCTCGGTTTAACGTCTCATCCAAATGACGGCACTTCCGACAGTGCCATGCTCTCTCAGCACTGCACTGGGAGTGTCAGCCTAGATTTTTGTGCTCAAGTCCCTGGAGTGGGACTTAAACCCACAACCTTCTGACACAGAGGCGAGAGTGCTACCCACTGAGCCACGGCTGACACAGCTCGAAAGAAAGAAAGAATGAATTTGCATTAATACCTTTCATGACCACGGGCCATGCCAGAACGCTTTACAGCCAATGAAATACTTGTTGAAGTCTAGTCACTGTTGTAATGTAGCCTCACACTGCTTCCTAAAGTCATGCTTGAGTTACACAATATACTATATGGTTTGTGTGAACATGAAACCAAAACTGCATTGCGGTTATGCAAACCAGTTAATTTCACTGCTATGTCATAGGCCAGTATACAAGTGACAAGCGGACACATGCTTTTTTAAAAATCTAATCTGGAACCAGAGCAAGAAATCTACACCAAGCACTCATTTAAATTTCAAAGTGCATGCAAACTAATGTTCTTTGAAAGAACACTCTTACTTTTCTATTTCCTTCGAAATAGTCGAAACAAGAATTTGTAATTTTAGATTTGTTTATGTATGGTCTGCTGCTCTGACTGACGTTGGTGTAAAACCACCTGTGACTAAGAACCATATTTTTTGCCTTAGGGGGTGAAGAAAAAGTATTTGTTTTCTAAGCTATGTACAACACTAGTGCCAGCACTGTAAATGAGGAGAGGCTGCTGCCTCTGGGTGAAGCTAAAGCACCTCAAGATATTGGCCGTGATTTTATCTCATCCGGGCAGGTTTCAAGTGAGTGGGCAGTGAAGGGATTTGGAAAACGCATCTGCTGCTCCAGAAATCAGGCCGGAGCTATTTTAAGAGTATAATGACTCGTCTTGAAGGAGACAGATTCTAAAACCTATCACGCCTAGGGAACTGCAGTAGAGTGTCAGCCAAGATTGCATGCACAAGTCTTAGAGTGCTGTTAAATCCATAACCTTCTCACTCAGACGAGAGCGCTACCAACTTGACTATTAAAAGAAGCATAAGGAAAATACTGTGGATGCTGGAATCTGAAATAAAAACAGAAAATGCTGGAAATCTCAACGGGTCAGGCGGCATCTGTGGAGAGAAACAGAGTTAACGTTTCAGGCCAATAACCCTTCGTCAGAACTGGCGAAAATTTGAAATTAACAGATTCTCAAGGAGCAAGGAGGGGGAGGGGAGGAAAGAACAAAAGGGAAGGTCTGTGACAGAGTGGAAGACAGGAGAGATTTGAGAGACAAAAGGGATGATGGGCCAACTTGAGATGGTAATGGCCAGAGTTACAAAAAGATGAGTCTAGATACGGTGTGAATGGTGGAATAATTACCGGCTGCCATGGGAAACAGAGACAGAAAAATATACATAAGATCGGGGAGGGGGGGGGGGTTGGATTTTTTTTTAAAGGAAGAAAGGGAGAAAAATATGGGCATGGATTATGGTCTGAAATTGTTGACCTCAATGTTGAGTCCAGAAGGCTGTAAAGTGTCCAAGTGAAAGATGAGGTGCTGTTCCTCGAACTTGTGTTGAATTTCATTGGAACAGTGTAGGAGGCCGAGGACAGAGAGGTCAGAGTGGGAGTAGAGTGGAGAATTAAAGTGACAGAATATTTATTTCATTGAATAAATGTAACAGAGCAGGTTTCTTGCCTTATTTTTGGCCTGCAGTTTTCTAACCGTCTCAGACTCCGCTTGGGGTTCAGCCCCACTGATACCAGTTGCTTTCCAGTGCTTTGCACATCTGGCCATTCTCTGTGCATGAAGCCGATAAAGACACCTGGCAGAAATTCAACCACATGCAGCATCACAGTCGAACCAAGTCCTGCCCTCAACTGACACACTTTTCGTGGGAGTCACAAAATATTGATCTGGGGTAGGAGCTGATTTTTCCTCGCAGCACCGAGGATAATAAAAGTGACGGAATGTCCAGCCTGCCTGAGATCAGATTAATCAACACAGACTGGGGATCAGACTTGGGACCTTGGTTATCTACATGATTCTATGCTGGAAGACGGATTTAATCACAGAACTGTGTACCAATCGTTTAATCTTTGCAGTACTAAGTTTCCACTACTGCACGAACAGATGCACATCTGTTTTCTGATCCACACCATCTCAAAAGCTCACAGTAACTCACCACCTCAGGACTTCGAACTATTCTCTCAGTTACTCTATTAGGCTAAACACATCAGACAGAATGTGAGAACTGATATCATCTAGAGTTATTTTGGGGGGGTGCGGCGGCGGGGGGGGGGGGGGTAATTTTGCCTTTGAGTGATAGTGTAAAATGGGTGATAATGATTCAGCTGCCTGTTATGCATAGGAAGATAGGAACAGGAGGAGGCCATTGAGCCCCTCGAGCCTGTTCTGCCATTCAATGAGATCATGGCTGATCTGCGACCTAACTCCATCTACCTGCCTTTGCCCCATATCCCTTAATATCTTTGGTTAACATAAAGCTATCAATCTCAGATTTAAAAGTAACAATTGGCCCAGCATCAATTGCTGTTTGCGGAAGAGAGTTCCAAACTTCTACCACCCTTTGTGTGTAGAGTGTTTCCTGATTTCACTCCTGAAAGGTCTGGCTCTAATTGTTACACGATGCCCTAGTCCTAGACGCCCCAAACAGCAGGAATAGTTTCTCTCTATTGACTCTATCTGTTCCCCTTAATATCGTGAGAACTTTGATCAGATCGTCCCTTAACCTTCTAAATTCTAGGGCATGCAACCCTAATCTCTCCTCGTAATTTCTGATCTACGTGAGTTTAAACATTGATGCAAAATTGGGTTTTCTGTGAGATCCAATGGGCGTAACTTGGCATGATAATGTAAACGGGCGATACATTGCTCCTGATTTTATTTTCTATTCGAGTTAACGGAAGTGAAAATAGGAAGAGATTGTGTAGCGGGTGGCTGAATCGATATCGTCCGTTTTACTCGAGCACCCAGAATCAAAATAACGTGCAGTAGATCAGGCAGAAAACCCAATAGCACATCATTATTTAGACCCACATGGATCAGAAACACATGGACCAATTTTACTCTCATGGCTCACATGTAACAACCAAAGTCAGGACATTAAACATTTTTTTATTCTGCCTATCTCTATTGATGTTTTGAATATTAATATTGTGAATGCTGTTGGCATCCTGGGTGAAGGAATTGATTTGGAGGTGATACTGAAAAACTCGAGGCTGGCTCATTCATCTCATGGTCCTACCAAGCACTCTGGGAAATATGAATAATTCAACAAAGTCTGCTCCATTGTTTAAAAAAAGATTCCTCTATTTTTGTACCCTCTTCTGTGTCAGCTGCGGCTCAGTGGGTAGCACACTCGCCTCTGAGTCAGAAGGTCGTGGGTTCAAATCCAACTCCAGGGTCTTGAGCACAAAAATCTAGGCTAACACTCCCAGTGCAGTACTGAGGGAGTGCTGCACTGTCAAAGGTGCCATCTTTCAGATGAGATGTTAAACCGAGGCCTTGTCTGCTCTCTCAAGTGGACGTAAAGGATGCTATGGCACTACTTCGAAGACGAGCAGGGGAGTTCTCCCTGGTATCCTGACTAATATGTATTCCTCAATCCACATCACTAAAACATATTATCTGATCGTTATCTCATTGCTGTTTGTGGGAGCTTGCTGTGCCCTAATTAGCTGCCGCATTTCCTACATTACAACAGTGACTACACTTCAAAACGTACTTCATTGGCTATAAAGCACTATGGGATGTTCGGTGGTCATGAAAGTGCAGACTCTTTCTAGCCTATTCCTCTATGGGCAACAGCAACCCTCAGTCGCTTCACCCAAGTGATCATTCTTCCTGTATGAGCTGTCTAGGCATTGAGTGTCAGCAGGGCATTCCACTGTGGTAGGTATCACCACTACCTATGACCTATCAGTGTGAGGTTATCCACTTTGGTGGCAAAAATACGAAGGCAGAATATTATCTGAATGGCGGCAGATTAGGAAATGGGGAGGTGCAACGAGACCTGGGTGTCATGGTTCATCAGTCATGAAAGTTGGCATGCAGGTACAGCAGCCGGTGAAGAAGGCAAATGGTATGTTGGCCTTCATAGCTAGGGGATTTGAGTGTAGGAGCAGGGAGGTCCTACTGCAGTTGTACAGGGCCTTGGTGAGACCTCACCTGGAATATTGTGTTGAGTTTTGGTCTCCTAATCTGAGGAAGGACGTTCTTGCTATTGAGGGAGTGCAGCGAAGGTTCACCAGACTGATTCCTGGGATGGCGGGACTGACATATGAGGAGAGACTGGATCAACTGGGCCTTTATACACTGGAGTTTAGAAGGGTGAGAGGGATCTCATAGAAACTTAGAAGATTCTAACGGGACTGGACAGGTTAGATGCGGGAAGAATGTTCCCGATGATGGGGAAGTCCAGAACCAGGGGACACAGTCTTAGGAGAAGGGGTAGACCATTTAGGACTGAGATGAGGACAAACTTCTTCACTCAGAGAGTTGTTAACCTGTGGAACTCCCTACCAGAGAGAGTTGTTGATGTCAGTTCATTGGAGATATTCAAGAGGGAGTTAGATATGACCCTTACGGTTAAAGGGATTAAGGGGTATAGAGAGAAAGCAGGAAAGGGGTACTGAGGGAATGATCAGCCATGATCTTATTGAATGGTGGTGCAGGCTTGAAGGTCCGAATGGCCTACTCCTGCACCTATTTTCTATGTTTCTATGTCCTCACTCAACATTCTCCCACACACACACACTATTAAGCTGGATGGTGATCAAGAGTAGCACTATGGCCGACTCGTCCCCTGCCCTTCCCCAGGTCAATATTAGCAGCCCACATTCAGGCCAGTAGAGATCCCACTAACTCGGCATGGACCAGGAATTGAACCTGGGACTTATCCTGCTAAGAGTGGTGCAGTACCACACCATCCATTTACCAGCTGGGCTGTCATTGTTTTTCAATGGTTTGGAATTGTGTTATATAATACTAACAATGAATGGAATGTACTTGTATGCAATTTCTTTGACTGCCCTTTAAATGAAGGCATTAGTATGTTTATTTTAAATGTGTTAACGTCTTGACCAGAATTTAGACAGAGGAATTTCATAGGACATGTTAGCACATTTGTAACTGATAATGCACATTGCAAATTCTATTCATTTCACTGCAAAATAAAAGTAATGGAAGCTGCAATATTGCCCAGTAAACAGCAATCAATCAGAGGTATTTTGATAAAATTACCGCAATTTTACTCCAAATCTGGGAGACAGTAAGAATTAGAATGTAGTCCACCATGGAAAATCTTATTATAACAGCTTCTGTTGAAACTGAAACATTTGAGAATTAAAAGTGTTTACATTTGCCACAAACCGTAATATTGAATCTCCAATGCTTTATGCTTCTAGGAGGAGAAAAGAAAATCCTTTCTACATTCTTATCTTCTCCCCACAGGCTTGCCAGGCTGACACGAGAGAGAAGCCAGGCAGGCGGAGCACTCCACCGTGCACTCCGTCTCCCTTCCGCAACATGTCTGAGCAGTCAGCAGACGAGATACCTCCTGAGTGACAGCGCTTGCTAGAGGGGGCAGCGGACAGGATGACAGCTGCTCCAGAACTGTGTCATCGGGACCAGTCCCCCCTGAGCGTTGAGAGAGCACTGCCTGCTGAGGATCACCGACAGACAGGACACAGAGGCACGATCACCTCCGATAGGGGTCGATGTGGAATAACTCTACACTCTGGCTTTAAGAAAGAAAGACATAGATTTATATAAGCACCTTTCATGACCTTTCCGGACATCTCACAGCACTTTACAGTCAATGAAGTTCTTTTGAAGTGTAGTCACTATTGTAATGTGGGAAATGCAGCAGCCAATTTGTGCACTGCAAGCTCCCACAGACAGCAATGTAATAATGACCAGATAATCTGTTATTTTGACTGAGGGATAAATATTCGAAATAGTGCCATGGGATCTTTTACGTCCACTTGAGAGAGCAGATGGGGCTTCGGTATAAAATCTCATCTGAAAGACGGCACCTCCAACAGTGTAGCACTCCCTCAGCACAGCCTAGATTTTTTTGCACTCAAATCTCTGGAGTGGGACTTAAGCCCACAAGCTTCTGACTCAGAGGCAAGAGTGCTACCCACTGAGCCACAGCTGACACTGTGAAAACCTTTCTTTTAAGGTAGATATATTTATTCTTGATATTGGGGTGATGCTGGCAAGGGTGCATTTATTCCTTTGAGGGACATAAGAATCGACCATGCTATATAGGACTGACATCATTTGTAGGTCAGACCTGATCGAAGTGGCACGTTCCCTTCCCTGAAGGGATAAAGGTGTAGAGTACAAAATAAGGGAAGTTATGCTAAACCTTTATAAATCACTAGTTAGGCCCCAGCTGGTATATTGTGCCCAATTCTGGGCACGGCATTTTAGGAAGGATGTTGTAATGTATTTGCTTCAAGGGTCCTTTGTTTAAGAATTCATAGCAACACATTGCTATTAAGAATTAGTTGGTTTATTAGCAAAAGAGTCAACAATCACGCTATACATTACCAGTTCATCCACCAGGCTCACAACCACTTGCCTCATCGTGGATCCCCTGAACCCAACTGGCTGGGGTTTTATTGAGTCTTGTGAACACCACGTGACTGGCTAAGCCACTTCACACTCGACAGCTCTACAAACCTGTGAGCATACTCATAGGTGCATATATTACAGATGTCAAGGCCTTGGAAAGGGCGTAGAGGCAATTTACTAGAGTAGTACCAGGGATGAGGGACTTCCATCATGTGGAGAGACTAGAGAATCTGTGATTGTTCTCCTTTTGAGAAGATTAAAGGGAGATTTAATAGAGGCGTTCAAAAATTATGAGACATTTTGATAGACTAAATAAGGAGAAACTGTTTCAAGTGGCAGGAGGGTCGGTAACCAGAGGACACAGATTAAAGGTAATTGGCAAAAGAGTCAGAGGTGAGATGAGGAACAAGCGGCCTGAAAGGGTGGTGGAAGCAGATTGAATAGTAACTTTCCAAAGGGAATTGGATAAATACTTGATGGGGTAAAACATTCCAAGGCTATGGGGAAAGAGCAGGGGGAGTGGGACTTATCGGCTAGCTCTTTCAAAGAGCCAACACGGGGCGATGGGCCGAATGGTCTCCTTCTGTGCAATATGATGCTATGCTATTAGTGAACCAATTGGGTTTTTATGACAATCCAGCAGCTTTCATGGAAAAAAATCAAAAGATTAATCAATTTAATGCTCCAACTTGCCATGGTGGGATTTGACTTCAAAACATCTGGATTGCTAATCCAGTACCCACGAGGCTACCATACCATTCACTTTTAATTTGAAAAAGTCCCCAGGAAATACCAGGCAAAAGTTACTGTTAAAGCTGAAGAATGATTGTTTTATGAGTAACCACGGAAGAAATATATATACGGGAATTGGCATCTGCAACTTCCTCCTTCCTCTCCTGAAGATGGAGACTTCAGCAAGTGGTACAGTTGCATAGACACCACCTGCCTTCAGGTACAAGACATGGCAGTAAATAACGCCTTAGATGATTCTATTTTTACATAATGTCCACAAAATAAAGTTCCATCCGGAGTTACTGGATAGCGATCACGAGTGGATATTTCACTGCCATGGGACAAGTGCAGTGCTCCCCTCCCTGTCCAAACTGTTAATTCAGCCTGTGTCCTTTTCTGCTGTGGACTTCGTCATTATATTATGATGGGCCATAATTTTGCAGCAGCAGGGAATCTAATGGCATCTGCCATTTTCAAATCCCTCCATTGCCTCGCCCCTCCCGATCACTGAACTCTCCTCCAGCCCTACAACCCCCCAAGATCTCCATGTTCCTCCAATCCTGGCCTCGTGCGCATCCCCCAATTTCGATCGCTGCACCTTTGGTGGCCGTGCCTTTAGGCGCCTGGGCCCCGAGCTCTGGAATTCCCTCCCTGAAACTCTCCGCCGCTCTCTCCTCCTTTAAAACGGTCCTTAAAACCCAACTCTTTGACCAAGCTTTTGGTCACCTGACTTAACATCTCCTCACGTGGCTCGGTGTAAAATGTTGTTTGTTAATGATCTTGTTAAGTGCCTTGGGACATTTTAACATGTTAAAGATGTTAAATAAATGCAAGTCATAATTATTGCCGTTAGTTAGTCTTTCCCCTTGCACATTGAGGTTTTTAAACGTTTTGCGTAGAAAGTTGCTTGAAGTGTGAGCTGATAACGGAGCAGCGAGGGTAACTGGGCATCTGGGGCCTGAGTGAACAGTAAAAGCAACTGTGTATCTCTTCAACCAATCAGAATGATGGAATGTGAAATTAACAGCGCAGGGATGAAAGACTTGCATTTCTATAGCGCCTTTCATGACCACCAGACACCTCAAAGCTAATTAAATGCTTTTGGAGTGTAGTCACTGTTGTCATGTAGGAAACGTAGCTGCCAATTTGTACACAGCCAGCAACAAAATAATGACCAGATAATCGGTACAGAAAGAGGGGGTAAGAAATATTGGATTAAGAGAGGGAGAAAAAAAGATAGAAAGGAAAAATAAAAAAAAATAAATCATTTAAAAAATCTTCAAACAATTAAAACCTGAATGAGACTCCACACTTGTAATTATTACTTTTCAGGGCCAGAGCGGTTGACTGGCAGTAATTAACACTTACGACGTTGTTAAAAGTGTACTTGGACTGAAATGGACAAGGTAAAACTTTCTGTTGCGAGTTTAGTTCGTATCTATCGTGCAAATACGGCAACTTCACGCCTTTCAATGCGGAGCCAGACAGCGAGATGCTATTTGTGCGGGGCTAACAATGGAGCAACACAACTGGGACAGCAAATGTTGGATGTTTGAGTTCAACCACATACCTGCTCCTCGCCTGAAGTTGCTGTAACATTTGCACGTAAATAACGGCGATGCCATTAGCCTCACCATTATTTTGACAGCAAATTCTGACCCCAAAACAGCCAACATTTCAGCTCCCATCTCCATTACTGCTGCTGCCCGCCCCCCACCCCCTCGGTCCCTCCCCGCCTCCAAATTAAAATCCTGTCTGTAATGTCTGTCATTATGCAGAAATTCTTTGTTCGACTTGAAAGTGACACATATCTGCTAGTGTAGCTCAGCGGTAACTGACCCAGTGACTAAATGAGTGATGGGACTGGCTGATGCAGCACTGAGTCAATCCAAGAGACAACAGCTCACAGGTTCAACTCCCTGTCAGTGCCGAGATAGCTGATCTCAGTTGAGTTGGTGAATACGGAGTCTTACAGTCTCTGGGAGCCAGGTATCGGAGGATTAAAGAAAGAAAGACTTACATTTCTATAGCGCCTTTCACAACCACCAGATGTCCCAAAACTCTTTACTTCAAATGAAGTAATTTGAAGTGTAGTCACTGTTGTAATGTAGGAAATGCGGCAGCCAATTTGTGCACAGCAAGCTCCCACAAACAGCCGTGTGATAATGAGATCATTTGTTTTTGTTATGTTGATTGAGGGATAAATATTGGCCAGGACACCAGGGAGAACTCCCCTGCTCTTCTTCAAAATAATGCCATGGGTTCTATTACGTCCACCTAAGAGAGCAGACAGGGTCTTGGTTTACGTCTCATCGGAAGACGGCACCTCTGACAGTGCGGCGCTCCCTCAGCACTGCACTGGAGTGTCAGCCTACATTTTTGCATGCAAAACTCTGGAGTGGGTCTTGAACGTACAACCTTCTAACTCAGAGGTGAGTGTGCTACCAACTAAACCACTAGCTGACACTGATTAAGATATTATCTGCCAATTTCAGCTGAACAATATCTGTGCAGGAACAGGGTTGGGGTTACTGGTGATGCCTCTATGTTGAACATCCTGCTGGCAATCACAAAATTCCATCTGAGGCTGAACCAAACTGGTGTCATATTTTACCCTGAAATGAGCTTCCGACCACATATCAGCAGCATAACTAAGACCGCCTATTTCATAACATCGTCCGTCTCCACCCTTGCCTTAGCTCATCCGTTGCTGAAACCCTCATCCATGCCTTTGTTACCTCTAGACTTGATTATTCCAACGCATTCCTGGCTGGCCTCCCACATTCTGCCCTATGTAAACTAGAGGTGATCCAAAACTCAGTAGCCCGTATCCTAACTCGCACCAAGTCCCACTCACCCATCACCCCAGTGCTTGTTGACCTACATTGGCTCCTGGTTAAACAACGCCTCGATTTCAAAATTCTCATCCTTGTTTACAAATCCCTCCATGGCCTTGCCCCTCCCTATCTCCGTAATCTCCTCCAGCCCCACAACCCCCCAAGATGTCTGCGCTCCTCTAATTCTTCCCTCTTGAGCATCCCTGATTATAATCACTCAACCATCAGTGGCCGTGCCTTCTGTTGCCTAGGCCCCAAGCTCTGGAACTCCCTCCCTAAACCTCGCCACCTTTCTACTTCTCTCTTCTCCTTTAAGGCGCTCTTTAAAACCTACCTCTTTGACCAAGCTTTTGGTCACCTGCCCTAATTTCTCCTTATGAGGCTCAGTGTCAAATTTTGTGTCTCATAATATGCCTGTGAAGCGCCTTGGGACGTTTCACTATGTTAAAGGCGCTATATAAATACAAGTTGTTGTTGTCATCCAAGCTCGGAAATGACGAGTGGCAATTAGCATGGAACTAAGGGCTGCTGGAGCTTGTGGAACTGTACCTTTGTGAGAGCAAACACGATTAGGGAAGGATGGGTGAGAATTAATCCAGTACTTTTCTCCAAATGGTGCTTGTACTTTATTAAAAAAATATCGAATTCTAGAGCCAATTGTTTTCTTATAACGACAACACTGAAATGGAAGACGCAAGAGGCTTAATTGATGTACGGTCCTTTGGGACATGATGAAAAGTGTCTTCATCTGTTGTTAGTATAAACAAACAAAGAAAAAGGCCAGCCCATACTGGCAGCACAGCTCTCTGGGTCACATCCCAGGCACCAACTCCATATCAATCCGAGATCTGCACGCAATGCAACTGCTGCCAGAGCGGCTCATCGAAGACAGCATCAACCTCTGAAACTCTGAACCTTGCACGCAAAAGCTCCAACCAGCGATTGTTGAAAGAAAAATTTAGCAATAATATAGCGCCTTTCACAACCTCAGGAGGTCCCAATACAGTTTACAGCAGGTTGTTAGAATAGAATAGAATCATAGAATGGTTACAGCACAGGAGTGATTATCCAGGGCTGGTGTAGGGATGTTCCTGCTAAATGTGTCTATTGGTGATGATACAGGGATATTCCCTGTGACTATCTACTGGTGATACAGGGATGTTAGAGTCATAGAACGGTTACAGCACAGAAGGAGGCCATTCGGCCCGTCGAGCCTGTGCCGGCTCTCTGCAAGAGCACTTCAGCCAGTCCCACTCTCCCGCCCTTTCCCCGCAGCCCGGCAAATTGTTTTCCTTCAGGTACTTGTCCAATTCTCCTTCTGAAAGCCACGATGGAGTCTGCCTCCAGCACTCTTTCAGGCAGCGCATTCCAGATCCTAACCACTCGCGTGAAAAAGTTTTCCCTCATGTCGCCTTTGGTTCTTCTGCCAATCAGCTTAAATCTTTGTCCTCTGGTTCTCGACCCTTCCACCAATGGGAATAGATTCTATCTACTCTGCTCAGACTCCTCATGATTTTGAACACCTCTATCAAATCTCCTCTCAAACTTCTCTGCTCTAAGGAGAACAACCCCAGCTTCTCCAGTCTCTCCTAGTAACTGAAGTCCCTCATCCTTGGAACCATTCTCGTAAATCTTTTCTTCACCCTCTCTAAGGCCTTCACATCCTTCCTAAAGTGCAGTGCCCAGAATTGGACACAATACCCAAGTTGTGTCCGAACCAGTGTTTTATACAGGTTCATCATAACTTCCTTGCTTTTGTACTCTATGCCTCTATTTATGAAGCCCAGGATCCCGTAAACTTTTTTAACCGCTTTCTCAACCTGCCCTGCCACCTTCAATGATTTGTGCACATATACCCCCAGGTCTCTCTGTTCATGCACCCACTTTACAATTGTCTCCTTTAGTTTATGTTGTTGCTTTTGTTGTGGGCTGAGATGCTCCTCATTGCCAAATAGCTGACCTGTATACATTGTTGAGGCTCACAAGTGAAGAAAGGCCAGTCGGGCAAGGTATCAAGCCCGATCTATGAAACCGAACGCCTGAAAGAATCAATGCCTTCAACTAAGGAAGATAAAACAAAGGAAAATATTAGCAAAATTGGGACTCGGAAAAACACAATCACACAATGTCATCTGAAAGGGATTGCAGAATGTGTCTAACAAATCTCACTTGACATTATTGTATTTGATTGTCTCCCTTGCAACTTTATCAAGACACAATTCAGCTGGTGCCGTGGTCTGAAGAGCTGTGACGAGACTTTAATCCACATGAACCTGAGGGCCTTGCATGGGTCAGGAGTGTGAGAACACTTAAGGGTGCTGAGTGAGCAGGAGATAGCATGAAGAGGAGATGTACACGTCACTCCACTTAAGTGTAATTTATCTCTGGACTAATTTCTGGGTCATCTGGTAACAATGTACAGGTGAGTTCTTTAAACGTACGTTCACTGCGAATTTGGCAACTTTTCTCCACAATGTTCAACTTGTCAATTCCAATGATGAGGTATTATTGGATCAGCACTCAACATCATCATACATTATGTATGAAATGATGTGATACGTCCTCCTGGCATGTGAGCCTAGAAAACGGAAATTTACCTTTACAGCCAAGCGCCTCCAGGAAAGGGGAGGGCAGAAAACTGTGAGGGTATGAGGGGGGCGGAGTGAGGGGTGGGGGTGGGGGGGGGGGGGGGCTGCGGAGTGAAGAAAGAGAAAGATTTGCAAACATTTTTCCTGGTAGACAAAAACCTTGATATTGTCATACACGCACCCATCAGCTTCTTACTGCCATCATCACTCGCTCGAAGCTAAAGTACTAACAGATTTCCTTACTCAGTGATAAGGCTGCCTGACATTGAAAACAGACATTAATTTTCAGCTATTGAATGCAGGCATGGGAAGGATGTTTAAATAGAGGAGTGTAAACAACACAATTAAAGATTGTAATGCAACTCACACAGGGGTCCTGGGACATGGTACCATGAGCAGGTAGTCCCAGATCCGTGAGACTAGGACAGTCCGCTGCCAACTCAAAATTGCCCGAGGATTGGGATCAGGGCATTGTACGGTGTTCCGGGGTGTAAATAGAAAGACTTGCATTTATATAGTGCTGTTCATGGCCTCAGGTGTCCCAAAGTACTTTTGAAGTGTAGTCACTATTGTAATGTAGGAAACTGGTGTAATGTATTTGCTTCATGGGTTCTTTGCTTAACACTTCATAGCAACACATTGCTATTAAGAACTAGTTCATTTATTAGCATAGGTATAACAATCACACTACACATTACCAGTTCATCCACCAGGCTTACAACCACCTGCCTCATCGTGGATCCCCTGAACCCAACTGGCTGGGGTTTTATTGAGTCTTGTGAACATCACGTGACTGGCTAAGCCACTCCCAACTCAACAGCTCCACAACTCTTTTTGGCTGTAACACCCGTGAGCATAGTCACAGGTGCATCATCATCATCATAGGCAGTCCCTCGAAATCAAGGAAGACTTGCTTCCACTCTAAAAGTGAGTTCTCAGGTGACTGTACATTCCAATACGGGAATTACAGTCTCTGTCATAGGTGGGACAGACAATCGTTGAAGGAAAGGGTGGATGAGGAGTCTGGTTTGCCGCACACTCCTTTCGCTGTCTGCGCTTAGTTTCTGCATGCTCTCGGCGACGAGACTCGAAGTGCTCAATTCCCTCCCGGATGCTCTTCCTCCACTTAGAGTGGTCTTGGGCCAGGAGCCAGGGAATCCCAGGTGCCGGTGGGGATGTTGCATTTTATCAAGGAGGCTTTGAGGGTGTCCTTGAAATGTTTCCTCTGCCCACCTGGGGCTCGCTTGCCATGTAGGAGATCCGAGTAGAGCGCTTGCTTTGGGAGTCTCGTGTCGGGCATGTGGACGATGTGGCCCGCCCAATGGAGCTGGTCGAGTGTGGTCAGTGCTTCGATGCTGGGGATGTTGGCCTGATCGAAAACACTGACATTGGTGCGTTTATCCTGCTAGAGGATTTGCAGGATCTTGCGGAGGCAGCGTTGGTGGTATTTCTCCGGCACTTTGAGGTGTCTGCTGTATATGGTCCACGTCTCTGAGCCATATAGGAGGGCGTGTATCACTACTGCCCCATTGACCATAAGCTTGGTGGCAGATTTGAGGTCCATACATTACACACGGCAACCGATTTGTGCACAGCAACCTCCCATAAACAGCAATGTGGCAATGAGCAGATAAGTTGTATTAGTGATGTCGGTTGGGAGATAAATCTTAACTCTACTCTTCTTTGAAAGAATGCCATGGAATCTTTTCCATCCACCTGAGAGGGCAGACGGGGCCTTGATTTAACATCTCATCTGAAAGACGGCCCCTCTGACAGTACAACACTCCCTCAGCACTGCACTGGGAGCGTCTGCTTAGATTTTAAACTGAAGTCTCGGGAGTGGGACGTGAACCCACAACTTTTTGATTAAGATGCTACCACCTGAGCCACAGCTGACTTTGTACAGAATAGAAAATAGCAGAAGTAACACAATGCTGTCTATGAATATTGTAACAGCTGTTGTGCATCAGTGTCAGCTCTGGCTCAGTGTGTAGCACACTTGCTTTTGAGTCAAAAGGTTGTGGGTTCAACTCCCACTCCAGAGAGTTTAGCACATAAATCAAGGCTGACACTTGCAGTGCTGAGGGGGTGTGGTGCTGTCTTTTGGATGAGATGTTATGTAAAAATCCCATTACACTATTTTGGAGAAGAGCAGGGGAGTTATCACCGGTGTCCTGGGGCCAATATTTTTCCCTCAATCAACATAACCAAAAACAGATTGTCTCGTCATTATCACATTGCTGTTTGTGGGAGCTTGCTGTGCGCAAATTGGCTGCCACGTTTCCCACATTACAACAACGACCACACTCCAAAGGTACTTAATTGGTTGTAAAGTGCTTTGAGATGTCTGGTAGTCATGAAAGGTGCTATACAAATGCAAGTCTTTCTTTAATCTCAGCACAATTTAATGGCAAACAAGGAATGTTGATGCTGAATTGGTGCTCAAAGGGTTAAGAATGATGCAAAATGCTACTCGCCTGACTTGGTCAGTACCCTGTTTCCGCCAAAAAATAATCCACATCTCTTGGCTGTGAAAGTATTCAAGAGAAAATAGCCGAGGATTGTACTGTGTGCAGCTTTGCCTCACTCTGCAGGAATGCAGCAAACAGCGTCATTCCAGGACACACCTGCTATCTAACAGATAGCTTTAGTGCCTCAGCCACATCCTTCATTTCTTCCAATCGTCTCCCTCCTCTCCTGACAATGCTGACTGAGGGCTCCACAGGGATCACGGAAGAAAAAATGAAGTGGCATTTCTACATTGCCTTTCCCAATGTCAGGATGTCTAAATGCGCTTTACGGCCAATTATGTAATCTTGGAGTGCAGTCACTGTTGTAATGTCAGAAAAGCAGCAGCCAATTTGTGAACAGCAAGCTCCCACAAGCAGCAATGTGATAATGACCAGATAACCTGTTTTTGTTGTTTGAGGGATAAATATTGGCCTCAGGACACCGGGGAGGACTCCCCTGCTCTTCTTGAAATAGTGCCATGGGATCTTTTACATCCACCTGTCAGATTTTTAAAATCTCACAATACTCCTGTGAAGCACCTTGAGACATTTCACTACGTTGAAGGTGCTATATAAATACAAGTTGTTGTTGTTGTTGTTGTCCTACAGGCACACTTTGGGGTCTCCTCCATTCCCTTATTCTTTTTTTATTCAATTTTCTAGGTATGGATGTTTAGTGAAGACAAGATTGGGCTAGGCCATGAACCTCCATTTAATGTCTCATCCAAGAGATGGCACTCCATCCAGTACTGGATTGAAGTGTCACCTAAGATTACCTGCTCAAGTCTGATGAAGCGGGACTTGAACCCAACAAGCTTTGACTCAGAGGCAAGAATGTTACTCACGGAGCCATGTCTGACACCTGAAGACCCTTGTTCAGGTTGGGCCCAGAAAGCGAGTATTGTCAGGCTATTTAAACATGAATGGGTTCATGAACAAGCCTAATCTTTTCTTCACTCAACATCCATACCTAGAAAATTGAATAAAAAAAGAATAACGGAATGGATGAAAGCATAAAGTGTGTCTGTAAGACAACAACAACTTGTATTTATATAGCACATGCAATGTAGTGAAACGTCCCAAGGTACTTCACAGGACTATTATGAGATGTAAAAGATCTGACACTGAGCTGCACATGTAGAAATTAGCGCAGGTGACCAAAAGCTTGGTCAAAGAGGCAGTTTTAAAGGAGCATTTTAAAGGACAGAGAGGTAGAGAGGCAGAGAGGGTTAGGGAGGGAATTCCAGAGCTTGGGGCCCAGGCAGCTAAAGGCACGGCCGCCAATTGTCGAACGATAAAAATCAGGGATACACAAGAGGCCATAATTGGAGGTTCGCAGTGATCTCAGAGGGTAGTGAGGCTGGAGGAGATTACAGAGATAGGGAGGGGCGAGGCCATGGAGGGATTTGTAAACAAGGATGAGAATTTTAAAATCGAGGCATTGCCGAACCGGGAGACAATGTAGGTCAGCGAGCACAGGGGGTGATGGGTGAGCGGGACTTGGTGCGAGTTAGGATATAGGCAGCAGTGTTTTGGATGAATTCAGGTTTACAGAAGGTGCAAGGGGGAGGCCAGCCAGGAGTGTGTTGGAATCGCCGAGTCTGGAGGTAACAAAGGCACGGATGAGAGTTTCAGCAGCAGATGAGCTGAGGCAGGGGCGGAGACAGGTGATGCACAACACTGGAAAACTCGACATGTGTTAATCAGAAACCTGTGTACTAACTTACCATTGCGTGGCGTGATAGAACACTGAAGCACCGCATAGCACAATGCTTCCATTTCTAGTGCTGGGATAGTTGCCAACAGATTAACAGGAGTCCCTTAAAACCCCTTTGATATTAAAGCAATGTCATCAAAGGCAACCCTGGTTTTGGCTGCAGCATTGCAATATAAAGCAGACAGCACTCCAGAGAAGTGAAGCCCCTCTTCAAGGAGATGATTTTCCAACCTCCCACTTCCCCCTTCACCCCGGCAGTATTGCTGGGGGCCAATATTAACAGCAGTGAAGGTCACTGTTCTTTCTGGGTACTCAGTGGGGCAATAATGCAGCCTCAACCTTGCTTACCCCTATGGAGATTTCCCCCGACATCAGGGAAGTTTGACTGCCAGAAAATGAAATTCATAATCAGTTGTATCTAGGTCATCAAAAGTGCTTCACAATCGGCTCTGCGTTGTAAACAGGATTGATCTTGTAGCCCTGGGAGCCACAGCCAAGTACAAGCAGTTTGCAATATAAAGAGGACGTCAATCTGTTTCCATAGAGAAGTTCAAATAGAATTTTTAAAAGCCTGCTCCATTGAACAGCATTTATCCTACTCCAGGGACTTGAGCACAAAAATCTAATCTGACACTCCCAGTGCAGTGCTAAGGGAGTGCTGCACCATCAGAGGTGCCGTCTTTCACAAGAGACGTTAAATCGAGGCCCCGCCTGCTCTCTCAGGTGGACGTAACAGTTCCCATGGCACTATTTCGAAGAAGAGCAGGGGAGTTATCCCCGGTTTCCTGGCCAATATTTTTCCCTCAATCAACATAACCAAAAACAGATTATCTGATCATTATCATATTGCTATTTGTGGGAGCTTGCTGTGCACAAATTGGCGGCCATGTTTCCTACATTACAACAGTGACTACACTCCAAAAGTACTTTATTGGCTGTAAAGGCTTTGGGACATCCTGAGGTCATGAAAGGCACTATATAAATGCAAGTCTTTCTTTCTTTATCACGTAAACACATAGGCAATGTCTGGGCGATCAACACACACACACAAACACACACACACACACATTCTCCATGTGTCAGACCAGAGGTGCCCGGGTCAAGTTTCAAGGTACTATGATACCACGTGAGCTTCATAAAACTGCAGCTGTAGCTCTGGTCTTGCCCTTGCTGCCCACATCCTCACACCATCACCTCTGCATCTGGAAGGCTCACTGTGAAAGGCACTCCCACCTTGTGGGGAACTCCAAAAAAACATTCTCAGTCATCACAACCAATTGTTGAATTGGAGCACGAGCCTGAAGGTCAAGGAAAGGCTGTTTATCAGGAGCTCTGAGCTCCCCGAGAAGAATAAAAGGAGTTTCTTTCACTCTTCACAGTCACATAAATCAAACTACTCTAAGTACATATTTGTCTTTGCTTTGAGCAAGGCAGGGCTCTAAATGGCTGAATGATTTATATGTTGTTCATTGCTTCAAGGTGATGCTTAACCTCTGACCTTGACTGCACTATTGACCATCCAGGTGTGCTCAATCTTTGGAGATTCTTAACACAAGCCCCGAAAATATTTATTAAAAGGAAGATTTATTTGTGAAATGAAACTCAATTTTACATGTGTGGATTCCTCCAAAGTTCTCAGGTGAATAAATGGCTCAGTGAGCAAATGCATCAGACGTCATGGTAAACGTGTCATAAGGACCAGGAGGATCCCACCACCCAGAATTAATCTCAGGATGGGAGAGAGAGGGCAGCAGCACATTTGACCCTAGTTTCCTAAAGCCCGGGAGGAGGAGATTCCTGCTCCTGATCACCATCCAGTGACCCCCGCTGGAAGGCGTACATGTGTAGATGTCACAAGAGGGCACGGTTGAATAGCCTGCTGATGATGCTATCTCGGTTCAGGCATCAACAATGATTGAGGTACCAGAGAGTGACCGATATCCGTGGAACACTACCCCAACATGACTCAGCAAGTTATAGAGAATGAAGTAAGAAGTTGGGGGACGGGAGTAATTATATTCACAGAAAATGCTGGAAATCTCAGCGGGCCAGGGAGCATCTGTGGAGAGAAACACGAGTTAATGTTCACTGGAACGGGCATCAACCTGAAACGTTAACTGTTTCTCTCCACAGATGATGCCTGATCCGCTGGGATTTCCAGCAATTTCTGTTTTTATTTCAGATTCCAGCATCCACAGTATTTTGCTTCTGAAATATATTCACATTTATTTTGGGCATTCTCATCACTTGAGCCTCTGTTTAGTGGGACTTTGAATCTGCTTTCTTATTCAAGTACCTTGGTTTAAGAACATAAGAATTAGGAGCATGAGTCGGCCATTCGGCCCATCGAGACTGCTCCACCATTTAATAAGATCATGGCTGAACTTCGACCTCAACTCCAATTGCCTGCACTATCCCCATATCCCTCGATTCCCTTGATATTCAAAAATCTATCAATCTCTGTCTTGAATATATTCAAAGACTGAGCTTCCACAGCCCGGTAGAGAATTTCAAAAATTTACAATCCTCTGAGTGAAGAACATAAGAACATAAGAAATAGGAGCAGGAGTCGGCCATTTGGCCCCTCGAGCCTGCTCCGCCATTTAATAAGATCATGGCTGATCTGATTATGGACTCAGCTTCCTATAACCCTTTATTCCTTTATCGCTCAAAAATCTGTCTATCTCCGCCTTAAACATATTCAATGACCCAGCCTCCACAGCTCTCTGGGGCAGAGAATTCCACAGATTTACAGCCCTCTGAGAGAAGAAATTCCTCCTCATCTCCGTTTAAAATGGGAGGCCCCTTATTGTAAGACTTTGCCCCCTAGTTTTAGTTTCCTTTATGAGTGGAAATATCCTCTCTGCATCCACCTTGTCAAGCCCCCTCATTATCTTATATGTTTTGATAAGACCACCTCTCATTCTTCTGAACTCCAATGAGTATAGGCCCAAACTACTAAACCTATCTTCATAAGTCAACCCCCTCATCTCCGGAATCAACCTAGTAAACCTTCTCTGAACAGCCTCCAATGCAAGTATATCCTTCCTTAAATACAGAGACCAAAACTGTGCACAGTACTCAAGGTGTGGCCTCACCAATACCCTGTACAGTTGTAGCAGGACTTCTCTGCTTTTATACTCCATCCCCCTTGCAATAAAGGCCAACATTTCATTTGCCTTCCTGATTACTTGCTGTACCTGCATACTCACTTTTTGTGTTTCATGCACAAGGACCCCCAGGTCCCTCTGTACTGCAGCACTTTGTAATTGTTCTCCAATTAAATTATAATTTGCTTTTGTATTTTTACTGCCAAAGTAGATAACTTTGGCCGAAGCTTCTCCTCATCTCAGTCCGAAATGGCCGACTCTAAATGGCCGACCATGACCAATGTGGTTGATTTGTAACTCCCCTGTTAGCAAGCCACTCAGTTGTATCAAACCACACAAGAGCCAGATAAATACCTCGGGCCCAAAATTGATGGACTCACCGCCCACTGCTGCTGACATTCCTCCCTCCGCCGTGCCACTTTCGATTTGGGCTGGAGCGAGCGGGAGAGGAGAACCCCCGGGAACCGCCCGCTGATGCCAGCGGCCCACCGAGATACCATATTGATGAGGGCGGGAGCCGGCGGAGTCGGCGCCAGAATGGGGGTGGACCGCTGCGAGGAGGCTGGTCTGTTCCCGATGGTGACTATGAAGATCTGAAAAAAAGGTGTGTAAAAAAGGCAGAGTCAGCATGGATTTATGAAGGGGCAGTCATGTTTGACAAATTTGCTGGAATTCTTTGAGGATGTAATGAACAGGGTGGATAAAGGGGAGCCAGTGGATGTGATGTATTTGGACTTCCAGAAGGCATTTGACAAGGTGCCACATAAAAGGTTACTGCACAAGTTAAATTTCACAGGGTTGGGGGTAATATATTAGCAAGGATAGAGGATTGGCTAATGAACAGAAAACAGAGAGTCAGGATAAATGGTTTGTTCTCAGGTTGGCAATCAGTAACCAGTGGGGTGCCACAGGGATCAGTGCTGGGACCCCAACTATTTACAATCTATATTAACGACTTGGAGGAGGGGACCGAGTGTAATGTAGCCAAGTTTTCCGATGATACAAAGATGGGAGGAAAAGCAATGTGTGAGGAGAACGCAAAAAATCTGCAAAGGGACATAGACAGGCTAAGTGAGTGGGCAAAAATTTGGCAGATGGAGTATACTGTTGGAAAGTGTGAGGTCATGCACTTTGGCAGTAAAAATCAGAGAGCAAGTTATTATTTAAATGGAGAAAGATTGCAAAGTGTTGCAGTACAGCAGGACTTGGGGGTATTTGTGCATGAAACACAAAAGGTTAGTATGCAGGTACAGCAAGTGATCAGGAAGGCCAATGGAATCTTGGCCTTTATTGCAAAGGGGATGGAGTATAAAAGCAGGGAAGTCTTGCTACAGTTGTACAGGGTATTGGTGAGGCCACACCTGGAATACTGCATACAGTTTTGGTTTCCATATTTACAAAAGGATATAGTTGCTTTGGAGGCAGTTCAGAGAAGGTTCACAAGGTTGATTCCAGAGATGAGGGGGTTGACTTATGAGGAAAGGTTGAGTAGGTTGGGCCTCTACTCATTGGAATTCAGAAGAATGAGAGGTGATCTTATCGAAACGTATAAGATTATGAGGGGGCTTGACAAGGTGGATGCAGAGAGGAGGTTTCCACTGATAGTGGCTGCCCATTTAAAACTGAGATGAGGAGAAATTTCTTCTCTCAGAGGGTTGTGGATCTGTGGAATTCGCTGCCTCAGAGAGCTGTGGAAGCTGGGTCATTGAATAAATTTAAGACAGAAATAGACAGTTTCTTAAACAATAAGGGATTAAGGGGTTATGGAGAGCGGGCAGGGAAGTGGACCTGAGTCCATGATTGGATCAGCCATGATCGTATTAAATGGCGGAGCAGGCTCGAGGGGCCATATGGCCTACTTCTGCTCCTATTTCTTATGTTCTTATGTTCTCAACATTTTATAATTTTTTTTCTTTAGGGCTTTACCTGAATTGGGTCCCCTGAAGATCTTCCGATGTTTTTTTTAAAACTTTTCCTTTGCAGGTCATCGAACCTCTGTGGGCCCCACTCCATCCTCGGCGGCACTGAATCTGGGCATAGGCCTTATCTCATCCTATACCTTCTTATAAAATCATCGATTCATAGAATGATATAGTGTCAGCTGTGGCTCAGTGGGCCTTGAACACAAAAAGCTAGGCTGACACTCCAGTGCAGTGCCGAGGGAGTGCTGAACTGTTGGAGGGGCAGTGCTCAGGGAGTGCTGCACTGTCGGAGATGAGACATTAAACCGGGGCCCCGTCTGCTCTCTCAAATGGACGTAAAAGATCCCATGGGAGTATTTCGAAGAAGCGCAGGGGAGTTATCCCCAGTGTTCTGAGGCCAATATGTATCCCTCAATCAACATAACAAAAAACAGATTATCTGGTCATTATCACATTGCTGTTTGCGGGAGCTTGCTGTGCGCAAATTGGCTGCCATATTTCCCACAGTACAACAGTGACTATACTTCAAAAGTACTTTATTGCCTGTAAAACATTTGAGATGACTGGTGGCCATGAAAGACGCTATGTGAATGCAAGTCTTTCCATCTTACAGCACAAAAGGAGGCCATTCAGCCCATCGTGCCTGTGCCGGCTCTTTGAAAGAGCTGTCCAATTACTCCGACTCCCCCGCTCCTTCCCCATTGCTCTGCCAATTTTTCCCCCTCGTGTTTATCCAGTTCTTTATTGAAAGTAATTGTTGAATTTGCTTCCACCGCCCTTTCAGGCAGCGCGTTCCAGATCACAACAACTCGCGCTGTGTAAAATAATTTCTTCCCATCTCACCAATGCTTCTTTTGTCAATAACCTTAAATGCTACGGTTATAGTTATCACTCAGTCAGTCAGAGAGCAGCGTTGACAATATTCATTCAATGCAGCGTGTCCTAAGTAAAAGATAACAATTCCTCCCATCTGGTACAATACTGTTGTGTCTCAGTGGCAACTCCCGTACATAGGAGATGAGCCAATGTGCAACAGCAGGACAAGCTGTGTTGGTGATGGAGAAGATGCTATTCAATGGTTTAACATCTCAGATGGGTACAGTAACTGTGTGAATTACAGCACACCCCTGTCTCACACAGTGCATGTGCCCCGTATAAATGGTCATCAGCACCAGGCTTTATCTGGCAGTTTAACTGATGGCACAGAGTCTAGCAACTCCTGAGCATGTGTCATGTTTTCTGTGCAGCACATGGACCTACAAGTCATTAATCTCTCTTGTGCAAAAAGTGTCCTCAAAGAGACCGTTGAATGGTAAGCAAGTTAATTTCAATTACTTTCTGCACTTCTAATTACCTGCAATCAGACGAATATACATATGGTGCACAATGGCTCATTCCATCAGTGTGCAGCTATGTTTAATCATTCAGCCCAGACTATCACCTAATATCAATTTGTAACCAACACTATTCAATTAGCAAGAGTAGCTGTGGGAGGAAAATGGTTATAATTTTTCAATTTCTATTCAATTAACAGAAATATTCACTTGATAAAAAACTCTCTTAAGCAATGTCACGAGAAGCAGGTACAAACACTTAATGGCTGCCCCCTCCGATGTTGCAGATGCTAATTGGCACTGCCCAGGTTGATTGCCAGCTTAATCCCCAATCTGTGCTAAATCGGTTGATATCAGTGGTCAGGCCATGACAGTTGTCTCAGGTTCCAAGCACGAGGAGGTGAGCTATCAAAAGGAGAGAAAAATTTGCTTTTAATATAGCGCCTTTCACCAACTCAGAACATGCATAAGTGCTTTACACCCAATGAAGTACTTTTGAAGTCTAGTCACTGTTGTAATGTGGGAAACGCGGCAGCCAATTTGCGCACAGCAAGCTTCCACAAACAGCAATGTGATAATGACCAGATAATCTGTTTTCTCGTGATGTTGGTTGAGGGATAGATATTCGCCTGGAGATCAGGGATAACTCTCCTGCTCTTCTTCATAGGATCTTCCTACGCCCACCTAAAGGGCAGACATGGCTTCAGTTTAATGTCTCATCCGAAAGAGTGTCAGCTTAGATTTTTGTGCTCAAGTCTCTGGAGTGAAACTTGAACCCACAACCTTCAGACTCAGAGGCGGGAGTGCTACCCACTGAAGCACAGCTGATCAGAGTCGTACATGAAGAATGGCCACTTGGGTGAGATACTAGAGGGTGATTGGCATCCATGAAACCGTATCTCAATTAGAGCCAGTATCTTCAAGAGAAAAGGATACAAAATTGAGGGTGGAATGAAAAGATTTGGGACTTGCAAAGGCCAAAGGGTGTCACACCCAACAAACACTCAGCATTAAATCGGGCAACCGCAAAAGCTTCTTCTCAGGTAATGAAGTAGCAATCGACCAGATTGACCACAGCTATTGTAAACTGGAATCCCTTCCCTGAACCTCTCTACCTCTATAAAATCTACTTGTTTGACCAAGCTTTTGGTCACCTGTCCTAATATCTCCTTATGTGGCTCGGTGTCAAATTCTGTTTGAAACGCACCTGTGAAGCACTTTAGGAAGTTTTGCTATGTTAACGTCGCTATATAAATGCAAGTTGTTGTTGAGTGCCATCCTGCAGTCCATGGTTCAGCCACCTGGCTGCGTGGTTCCACCAATCACAATCCATACCGCAAACAGACGCAATGGAGGGGCGGAGCGTAATGTGTTCCACCGATCTGTCATCATGTCATTTAGCCTTTCACAAGGGAATGTGCATTAAAAAAATTGTATATAGACGGAGGGTTTTGGTGTGGACAGCGTAAATCACTTACATAGTGTGAACTCCATCAAGTCCAGCCACTCTGGTCAGTTCTATAAATCATCGGATAATTGGGTGCAAAGAGGAGCTTAGGGAGCTTCATCAGTTTGATTAATATCTTGCCTGATTCTAGACAGATGTAGTTCATGTTTTATGAGCAACTGCAGCCAACTCTGGCAGGGTATCCAGCCACAAGAACAGAGCAGCTCAGGGCCCTCACAGCAAAGTAAACCTTTTTGCGATAACGGACTGTGGACAGAGGATTCTCAGGGCACAATGCACTGATTGATAACATACATGAGTTGGCTCAACAAAAAATAACATTGCGAAGGAACGTTGGATTTTAGCACTGCTCATTGGAACAACACGGCAAGTGAAGAATTTATATAGTGCCTTTCATGTCTTCAGCATGCCCCAAAATGCTTTGCAGCCAAAGAATTACTTCTTGAAGTATAGCCAATGATGTTTTGTGGACTAACAGCAGCAGCCAATTTGCACACGGCATCAATGAGATAAAGGTCCAGTTACTTCAGCTTTTGGTGATGTTGGTTATGGGATGAATATTGACCAGGACACTGAGAGAAATCTCCCTGCTCTTCTTCAAATAGTGCTATGGGGCCATTTACATCCAATTTAACAGACAGTTGTGACTTGGTTTACCACCTCATCCAAAAGATGGCAATGTGGTGCTCCCTCAGTATTGCTCTGGAACATCAGCCTTGTTTATGTGCTCAAGTCCTGGAGTGGGACTTTTGACCCCCAACCTGCTGACTCAGGAATGAAAGTGATACCACTACCCCATCCCTGCCCTGTTTATTGCTCCAGGCAATGGGGTCCTCACCTTTCTCTCTCCTCTCTCTTGCATCTCCATTCCAAGTTGCCTGAATGGACAATGCCTTTGTGATCCACATGTGGATCACCTCAGGACAGGAGTGGGCTCAATTCTGATGCTCAAGAAGCCTGCAGCATGTGCTATCTTGGCTTGCACATGAAGAATAGACACTCAGGTAAGGCAAGCACCTGTGGAGCAGGGCTGCCAACTCTGGTTAGACATATTCCTGGAGAGCTCATCCCATGACCTCCTGCCTCCAACTGCCCTGCCCGGTCAAACAGTTTTTTTTCCCCTTTGTACAATTTTTTTTTACAACTATTAAACACAAATCTTCAAATAAGTTGAATAAAAACACGGGGGTGAAATTGCCCCTCGCCCCGATTGGGTTCGGTAACCTGCCGGGGCCGAGACTTTTATCACCTGACCCGAAACTCCCACCCCTCGACCGTGGAATTGGGACTTGCGTCGCTCAAAGGAGGCGGGGTATTGTCTCCGGTGTTCCACTTCCTGGGAGGGGCATTCCTGGGGTGGCAGCGTGGGGCTGAGCCTGGCACGGCGCTGAGGACGCCAGCGCTATATGGATGCTCCGCATAGCGCTGACGCGCTACAATGCCCCCACCCCCCCGCCCTTCAGTTAAAGGGAAGGCTCGCTGCGCACTCCACCGGCCCTATAGCGGCCAGCTATGCGATCGACTGGGCCAGCGGACCAGCATCCAAAACGGAATGCTGGGCTACACGATGGCGGACCAGTCGACGTGAGGGCCATCATTGTCGGGCCAATGCAAGAGTCGGCCGACAAAATAAAATGGCGAATGTCCACCAGCCTCGTGGCCCGTGAGGCAGTTTCGCCAGAGGCATTAACACCCACGCCTCGCCCGAGCGATAATGCCAGTGTGCCCCCCAGAGGCACTAACCGGGCTATAAAAAGGAGCAATTTTGGCACCCACATCCTTCTTTTAATGCCCCAATGATTTTTCTCCCTGGGTTTCTCACAGCAGTGCCCAGAAGATTTGTCGTTAATTCTTCAAGGCTCCAGGGTAATCCTGGAGAGTTGTCAACCCTTAGTGTGCAGTCATACCCTCGCAGGACGCCGCACCGCCAAAACAGGAGGGCAGAACCTTTGGCAGGGAGGTGAAGATGTGCTGAAGAATGTGGGGGGAAAAAAAAGAAGTTGATCAACGTTATGACCAAGGGAATTATTTTTTAAATGTATATAGTTTGGTTGATCAGATTTCAAATGCACACCTCTGCCTGTTTGGTCATGCACCGTGACTGACAGAACTTATGCCAAAGTTTACATTGCTGCTGGGAGAGAATTTCCGAACCAGCTGCATAAATATAGCTGCAACTTCGCCACATCAGAAGACCATTTGTGCAACGCGCTTCACAAACTCAGAATGTCTCGAAGCACTTTAATGCCAACGAAGTACTGTTTTTTGAAGTGTAGTCACTGTTGCCATCATCATAGATGGTCCCTCGAATCGATGATGACTTACTTCCATGTCAAAAACGGATGAATTCAACGAGTTCACAGGTGTTTCAATGAAGGACCTAATATTCCGGATCCCGAACTACATGTTGAAGGGTGGAAGATGCCTGTGTATGGATTTTTATAACGTGGTGGCTGTTGCACACCAGCCACCAAACGGGCTTGACAGTCTTGGTCACTGTTGTAATGTTGAAAATGCGGCAGCCAATTTACGCATATAAAACTCCCATGAACAGCAATGTGATAATGACCAGATTATCTATTTTTTAGTGATATAGGTTGAGGGATAAATATTGGCCAGGACACAGAGGAGATCTCCCCTGCGTTTCTTTCAAAACAGCGCCATGGGAACTTTTACATCCATCTGAAAGAGCAGTTAGAGCCTCGGTTTAACGTCTCATCCGAAAGACAACACCTCCGACAGTGCAGCACTCCCTCAGTACTGCCCATCCAACAGTGCAGAGCTCCCTCAGTACTGCCCCTCCGACAGTGCAGCACTCACTCAGTACTGCCCCTCCGTCAGTGTGGCACTCCATCAGTACTGCCCCTTGACAGTGCAGCACTCCCTCAGTACTGCACCTCCGACAGTGCAGCACTCCCTCAGTACTGCCCCTCCAACAGTGCCGTGTTCCCGCAGCACTCCCTCTGTACTGCCCCTCCGACAGTGCGGAGCTCCCTCAGTACTGCCTGCCTGACAGTGCGGCACTCCCTCAGTACTGCCCCTCCAAAAATGCGGCACTCCCTCAGTACAGCCCGTCTGACAGTGCTGCACTCCCTCAGTTCTGGCAGATCTTGTGCTCAGGTCTTTGGAATAGGGGCTGGAACCCAGAACTCAGAGGTGCTACCAACCGAGCCCCAGCAGATACCTGGTGACAATGGCAATGACTTAACACATTAGATGAGGTCAAGATGATCAATACAGTAATCACAGTGCCAATTGTGTTGGTGTGTGCTGTTCTGAAGCGCCATTCATTCCATCATATCAGATACGAAGGCAATAAATCCACAGACCCTCTGGCATTGTAATTCCAATGTAACTGCAGTGGAAAGGCTGCAATGTTGGTTGGGTTCCTCCATATCCTCATACATCAAAGATCCCACAGGGCATTGTTGGTGTTGGTCACAACGCTGCCTGAAGACTGATGACATTGCAAGACTGCACAACAGCTATTGGCAAACAAGATCACAAGAGGGATACAGAATGTGATGAAGGTCATTCGGCCCACCTGATCTCATACATCTGAAAAGAAAAGCATATGGCCCTCCCATCATGTTATCCAATAGGCTATTGAATGGCTCTAAGATTGTTGGCACCGCTGCAGATTCACCAGATTCACCAGAATGATACCAAGTGCCTTCAGCTGCCGAGGCCCCGAGCTCTGGAACTCCCTCTCTGCCTCTCCATCTCTCTCTCCTCCTTTAAGATGCTCCTTATGGCCCTGAAATTCCAGTCGGAGGCTTCCTTCGGATGAACGCCTCCGACCGGGAATTTCTCTACGAAAACACCTGGCGGTCCCGGAGGCGCCTTGGATTCGGGTCGGACGCTTTCTCTCCACGTTCTTTGCAGCGTGTTCATGTCTTCTAGATACGGACAGAGAAGCTGGAGTCATGTGGGCCTGGACAACCAATCACGATACAGTATTCTCATTGATAATAATAGGAACTCCGATTTTACAAGTTTCCATTATTATCAATGAGAATAACCCCCTAAAACACCCAAACACAACATCATAAATTTAAAAAACACCTCACGTATTTAAAATTAATTGAAATTAAAGTTAATTAAATGTTTTAGAAAAAAATACTTTTTGGATTTTAAATAAAATGTGTTTTAATAAGGTTTAAAATAAACTTACCTTAGCGGACAGGGTTTTTAACTATAAAAATGTATCTTTAAATTTACTTGTTATATGTTTTACAACTCTTACGCTGGTAAAAGAAAGCTATGCGCCTGCTTTTACCAGGCGTAAGAGTTTGAAGGATATTCACTGGGCATGAGTTGGGCAAATAGCCCAATCTCTCCCACACGGATGTCCTTCTCCCAGGGATGCGTTCAATCAGTCAAGAGATATCTTGACAGATCGGAAAAGCTGGTTTTCGGCGCATGTGCATTGCACATCAAAAACCGGCTTTTGTGAGGCCTCACCGGGTCTGTACACACTCCGTACGGACCCAGCAATGCCGGAATTTCAGGACCATTATCTCCTTAAGTGGCACAGTGGTAAATTTTGTTTCATGGTGCTTCTGTGCAGCGCCTTGCGAGGTTTTCCTACATTAAAGACGTTATACAAATACAAATTGTTGTTAAAGGATTAAATTATGAAGATAGATTGCATAGACTAGGCTTGTATTCCCTTGAATATAAAAGATTAAAGGGTGATATAATTAATGTGTCTAAGATGATTAAAGGAGTTGGTAGGGTGGATAGAGAGAAACTATTTCCTCATGGGGGGGATGGTGGGGGAGGATGGAGGGGGAGGGGGGAAGTGGGGGGAGTCCAGAACAAGGGGGCAGAACCTTAAAATTAGAGCCAGGCCGTTCAGGGGTGATGTCAGGAAGCACTTCTTCACACAAAGGGTTATTTGAAATTTGGAACTCTCTCCCCAAAAAGTTGTTGAGGCTGGAGGTGGTCAACTCAAAATGTCAAAATTGAGATTGATTGATCTTTGTTGGGCAAGGATATTAAGGGTTACGGAACCAAGGAGGGTAGATGGAGTTGGGAAACAGATCAGCCATGATTTCAATGAATGGCAGAACAGGCTCGAGGGGCTGAATGGCCTCCTCCTGTTCCTATGTTCCTACGCCCCGCCATGGCTCAGCAAAGTTATCCAGTGAATGCCTGAGCCAGACAGGACAGGTCCTAGTTCGATTCTGAGTCAGAAGGTCATGGGTTCAGTTTCAACTCCAGAGACTTCAGCGCAAAGGCTAAGCTGACACTCCCAGAGCTGCACTTTCTGAAGTGCTGTATCAGAATAAGGGGTCAGCCATTTAGGACTGAGATGAGGGGAAATTTCTTCACTGATAGAGTTTGTGAATCTTTGGAATTCTCGACCCCAGAGGGCTGTAGAGGCTCAGTCGTTGAGCATGTTCAAGATGGAGATCGTTAGATTTTTGGATATTAAGGGAATCAAGAGATATGGGGAGATTGCAGGCAGGTGGAGTTGAGGTAAAGGATCAGCTATGATCTCATTGAATGGCGGAGCAGGCTCAAGAGGCCAAAAGATCTACTCCTGCTCCTATTTCTTATGTTCTTTCAGATGAGATGCTAAACCAAGGCCCCATCTGCTCTTTCAGGTGGACGTAAACATTCCCACAACAACATTAGATGAAGAGAAGCGGAGTTTTCGGTGACATCCACACCTGAGCAGCTGCTGGCACAACACCTGCGCCACATATGGCAGCACAATTTACCCGCGTGTTCCTAAAATAGGTGTTCGACCCCTGGTTATAATTTGCAAGGGGCTTAATGCTTGGTGGAGGCCACAGACACCTGTAAGATGGCTCGACCCACTATCGGGTCGGACATCTTTCAGGTGTCCTTGGTGGGGGGGAGCGGGGGGGATCAGGACCTTGCTCCCCAAAATTGGCCCTCATTGCGTCCGTTTTACACCAGTAATGTATGCACGTGTGAGTATGCTCACAGGTTTGTGGAGCTGTTGCACGGGTACGCTCGCGGCCTTCCGCAAGAGGTGGGCACTGGAGGGACTGGAGTGCATCAGCCCTAGCAACCAAATTTTAATTTGATTCTTCAATGTTAAAAGTTTAATTTGATTACATTTGTCGGTTTAGTACCCCTTTAATAAGGGGGCACTTGATTTATAGTTCAAACAAAAATAGTTGTAGAACTATTGCATTGTGAGTGGCTTAGCCAGTCGTGTGATGTTCACAAGACTCAATAAAACCCCAGTCAGTTGGGTCTAGATCATCCACGATGAGGTATGCAGTTGTCAGCCAAATGGATGAACGGGTAACGTGTAGTGTGATTGTTAAATCTTTGTTAATAACTATTGTGTTCCGAACACAGATGAGGCTGCACAGAGGGAGATTAAAGTAACAGTGACCTCAGTCTTTAATAAGACACACCAGAGAGGAATAGGCCTTAGGGGCCGCCTTATATACAGTGCTCCCAAGGAATGCTGGGATCCCTTGGGACTTCAGGGGATGAGCTCCCTGGTGGTGGAACATGGGAGTGCATGCTTTACAGATACACATCATCACTCCCCCTCAAAGTCAAAGCGAAAACTATTTACAAGGTGAGGCGGTTGGGAGCCTTTCTTTCTCTGGTGGACCGCCTTGGTACAAATGTCTGTTCTGTTATGTTGGCTGTGCCCTCGCTGGGCTGGCGTGTTGTTGGCCCTGCGGGGCGGCTGGGTGAGCCTGGCCTTGCTGGGCTGTTGGGCGTGATGGGTTCAATTTCCTGGTCCGGGGTGGTGTCGTTGATCCTTTGGGTGTGTGTTGTGGGCTTGAAAAAGGTGGTGTCTGCTGTGGGTTGTTCAGGGCAGTCTGTGAACCGCAGCCTCGTTTGGTCCAGGTGCTTTCTGCAAATTTGTCCATTGTCTAGTTTGACTACAAACACCTTACTCCCTTCTTTTTCTATCACCGTGTCCGCGATCCACTTGGGACCATGTCCATAGTTTAGCATATACACAGGGTCATTCAGATCAATTTCCCATGACACAGTGGCGCGACCATCGTTTACATTTTGTTGCTGCCACCTGCTCTCTACCTGATCATGCAGGTTGGGGTGAACCAGTGAGAGTGTAGTTTTAAGTGTCCTTTTCGTGAGTAGCTCAGCCAGGGGCACCCCTGTGAGCGAGTGGGGTTTGGTGCGGTAGCTGAGCAGTACTCGGGACAGGCGGGTTTGGAGTGAGCCTTCTGTGACTCGTTTAAGGCTCTGTTTGATGGTATGTACTGCCCGCTCTGCCTGCCCATTGGAGGCTGGTTTAAATGGGGCCGAGGTGACATAGTTGATCTCATTGCGGGTCATGAATTCTTTAAATTCGGCACTGGTGAAACATGGCCCGTTGTCACTAACCAGTATGTCAGGCAGGCTGTGGGTGGCAAACATGGCCCTCAGGCTTTCAATGGTGGCGATGGCGGTGCTTCCCGACATTATTTCATATTGAATCCATTTTGAAAAAGCATCCACCACCACCAGGAACATTTTACTGAGAAATGGGCCCGCATAGTCGACATGGATCCTCGACCATGGTCTGGAGGGCCAGGACCACAAACTTAGTGGTGTCTCTCTGGGCGTGTTGCTCAACTGAGCACATACGCTGCAGTGCCATACACAGGATTCTAAGTCAGAGTCAATACTGGGCCACCACATGTGGGATGTGGCTATTGCTTTCATCATTACTATGCCTGGGTGTGTGCTATGGAGATCCGAGATGAACGTCTCCCTGCCCTTTTTTGGTAGCACTACGCGGTTACCCCACAACAGGCAGTCTGCCTGAATGGACAGCTTGTCCTTTCGCCGCTGGAACGGCATGATTGGCTCTTGCATTTCAACGGGGATGCTGACCCAGCTCCCATGCAGTACACAGTTTTTTACTAGGGACAGGAGAGGATCTTGGCTGGTCCAAGTCCTAATCTGGCGGGCCGTGACAGGTGATTTATAATTTTCAAATGCTTCCATGACCATCAACAAGTCTGCGGGTTGCGCCATTTCCACCCCCATGGTGGGCATTGGTAGCCGACTGAGAGCATCCGCACAGTTCTCGGTGCCTGGCCTGTGGCGGATGGTATAGTGATAGGCTGATAGCGCGAGTGCCCACCTTTGTATGTGGGCTGAGGCATTAGTATTTATCCCCTTGTTTTCAGCAAACAGGGATGTGAGGGGCTTGTGATCGGTTTCCAGGTCAAATTTGAGGCCAAACAGGTACTGATGCATTTTCTTTACCCCGAACACACACGCTAATGCCTCTTTCTCAATCATGCTGTAGGCCCTCTCGGCCTCAGACAAGCTCCTGGAAGCATAGGCGACAGGTTTCAACTTCCCCGCAACGTTAGCCTGTTGTAATACACACCCGACTCCGTACGACGACGCGTCACATGCTAGCGCAAGTCTTTTACACGGGTTATACAATACAAGCAGCTTGTTGGAGCATAAACTGTTTCTGGCTTTCTCAAAAGCAATTACTTGTTTTTTTTCCCCATACCCAGTTCTCACCTTTGCGCAATAACACATGTAGGAGCTCTAAAAGAGTGGTTAACTCCGGTCAGAAGTTACCAAAATAGTTGAGGAGTCCCAGGAATGACCGCAGCTCCGTGACTTTCTGTGGCCTGGGCGCATTCCTGATAGCCTCTGTCTTGGCATCTGTGGGCCGAATGCCGTCCGCCGCGATCTTTCTCCCCAAAAACTCCACCTCTGTTACCATGAAGACACATTTCGACCTCTTCAGCCGCAGCCCTACGCGATCCAGTCGCTGGAGGACCTCCTCCAGGTTTTGTAGGTGCTCGGCGGTGTCCCAACCCGTGACCAATATGTCATCCTGAAAGACCACTGTGTGTGGTACCGACTTGAGTAGGCTCTCCATGTTTCTCTGGAAGATCGCTGCAGCCGACCAAATTCCAAACGGGCATCTGTTGTAGATGAACAGTTCCTTGTGCATGTTGATGCAGGTGAGGCCCTTCGAAGACTCCTCCAGCTCCTGCATCATGTAGGCCGATGTCAGGTCGAGCTTGGTGAACGTGTTGCCTCCTGCCAGCGTCGCAACTAGGTTTGTTGCCTTAGGTAGCGGGTATTGGTCCTGTAGCGAGAAACTATTAATAGTTACTTTATAATCGCCGCAAATCCTGACCGTGCCATCACTTTTGAGTACTGGAACAATCGGGCTGGCCCACTCGCTGAATTCTACTGGGGAGATGATGCCCTCGCGTTGCAGCCTGTCCAGATCGATTTCCACTCACTCCCTCATCATGGGAGGTATCGCTCGCACCTTGGGCTAATGGGTCGTGCCTCTGGGACCAAGTGGATCTGCATCTTCGCCCCGGAAAAGTTTCCAATGCCTGGCTCAAAAAGGGAAAGAAATTTGTTAAGAACCTGGATACATGAGGCCTCATCGACATGTGATAGCGCTCGGATGTCATCCCAGTTCCAGCGGATTTTGCCCATCCAGCTCCTTCCAAGCAGTGTGGGGCCATCGCCCGGGACAATCCAGAGTGGCAGTTCGTGCACCGTGCCCTCGTAGGTGACCTTGACCATGGCGCTGCCCAGGACAGTGATAAGCTCTTTGGTGTACGTTCTCAGTTTCGTGTGGATGTGGCTCAGGGCTAGTCTGAATGCCTTGTTGCACCATAGTCTCTCAAACATCTTTTTACTCATGATGGATTGGCTAGCACCAGTGTCCAGTTCCATGGCTATGGGTAAGCCATTCAATTTTACGTTTAGCATTATAGGTGGACATTTCGTCGAAAATGTGTGCACCCCATGTACTTCAGCATCTGCCTCCTCTCTCTGAGGCTCGAAATTGCTTTGATCCACCATGGACCGATCTTTCTCTGCCACATGATGGTTAGCAGGTTTTGCAGAGCTTGTAGCTCGTTTGCAAGCTCGTTGGAGGTGCCTCATTGTTCCACAGTTCTTGCAAACATACCCTTTGAAGCGGCATGAATAGGCTGAATGAAAGCCTCCACAACGCCAACAAGGTGTGAATTGCCTTGCATTCATCCTTTGTTGGGGACTCTGAGTCATCTGGGTCACCTGAGGCCTGCTGGCAGTTGCAGACTTGTGGTTTCTACCCTGTACATTTCTGCTCGCAAACACAGTTCCAGTTAATTTATGAACATTGCTAGCACTTGTGTGCTGAGAGATTTGTTTGGTGTTATCACTGGTGGACATAAATGCCTGTGCTATCGCAATGGCCTTACTGAGGATCGGTGTCTCTACAGTCAAAAGTTTTCGTAGGATGGTCTCATGGCCAATGCCCAGTACAAAAAAGTCTCTGAGCATTTTCTCCAGGTCGCCATCAAATTCACATTGCCCTGCAAGTCGCCTTAGTTCGGCAACATAGTTCGCCACTTCCTGACCTTCAGATTGCTGGCACGTGTAGCACCGATACCTCACCATCAGCACGCTCTCCCTTGGGTTAAGATGCTCTTGAACCAGTGTACACAGCTCCTCATATGACTTTTCTGTGGGTTTCACTGGGGCCAGAAGGTTCTTCATGAGGCTGTAGGTCGCAGTTTGCTGCATCTTCTCATTGGATTCGTATACTCGTCGCCAGTTATTGTGTTCCTAACACAGATGAGGCTGCACATAGGGAGGTTAAAGTAACAGTAACCTCAATCTTTAATAAGACACTCCAGAGAGGAATAGGCCTTAGGGGCCGCCTTAGATACAGTGCTCCCAAGGGATGCTGGGATCACTTGGGACTTCACGGGATGAGCTTCCTGGTGGCGGAACATGGGAGAGTATGCTTTACAGATACACAACAATAACCAACTAGTTCTTAATAGCAACGTGTTGCTATGAATTCTTAAGCAAATACATTTTGACACCCATAAAACGGGGTCAACGAGGACCAATTTGTACCCCAGAATGCTGTTGTAGGCAAGGAATCACTGAGGGATGGCAGCACAGCAGTGATGTTCACAATAACACAGGGGAGAGAGGAAGTAGAAATGTTTTGTAGACTTTTTTTGTTGGCTTAACTTAGTTTACTTCTCTTGCTAACTCTCAGCCAACACACTGACTTCCCCTGCATGTCTTCCCACCATAAAGAAAAGCGCAGCTGCCCCAACTCTTTCAATTACATCAATTACATTGCCATCATCATTCTAGATTCCAATCTTCTTTTAAATCATCCTGGCATAATATGATCATAAATTGGAACTCAACTCCCAGTGCCTCTGATGCTTTTCACCAATTCTCTTGGCTGATACAGGTACTTCACACAGTAACTGCATGGTAATAATTGCTTTATAATTACAAGGCTGCCCACAAAATTGGTGGTTCCTACTCTCTCGATGACAAACTAATTTTTAAGATTGAAGGAGTTAACATAAATGTATCACCAGTCCTAATAACTTCCAATAACAGCTCTGACAGTATCACTTTTCAGATCTGTCATTTTGCATGTCATAATCAGCTGTGAGCTGTTATCAGTCATATGTGATGAAGCTGGGCACACCGATGTGGTCAGGTACTAGTTCACCTGCAATCCAGGTGTACAGATTGTGTTAGATCTCTGGCTGACATCCAAATTTTTAACCTGTTCCTTCACATTCCTATCTTTATAACCAGCCAAAATCAGGAACAGAATTCCGAAGCCCGAATGCACTCAGCATGTGCAGCATATCTGAAGTGTACAAGCGGTGCAAATCCCCTGGGAGGACAGACGCACCAACATTAGTGTCCTCGATCAGGCTAACATCCCCAGCATTGAAGCACCGACCATACTCGACCATCTCTGTAGCTCTGTTGGGTGGGCCACATTGTTCGCATGCCCAACACAAGACTCCCACAGCAAGCGCTCTACTTGGAACTCCTACACGGCAAGCGAGCCCGAGGTGGGCAGAGGAAATGTTTCAAGGACACCTTCAAAGCCTCCTTGATAAAATACAACATCCCCACCGACACCTGGGAGTCCCTGGCCAAAGTGGAGGAAGAGCATCCGGGAGGGAGCTGAGCACCTCGAGTCTCGTCGCCGAGAGCACGCAGAAAGCAAGCGCAGGCAGCGGAAGGAGCGTGCGGCAAACCAGTCCCACCCATCCTTTCCTTCAAACACTGTCTGTCCTACCTGTGACAGAGACTGTAATTCCTGTATTGGACTGCTTAGTCACCTAAGAACTCACTTTTAGAGTGGAAGCAAGTCTTCCTCGATTTCGGGGGACTGCCTATGATGATGATGATGATGACAAGCAACACAAATGATTGTTTAGCCCTGAAACTGGGAGCCGACACCATTTCTGATGCAGTCCGTTTGGTGAAGATGCTAGAGATATATCACCAACGATGTCTCCGCAAGATCCTGCAAATCCCCTGGAAGGACAGGTGCACCAACATCAGTGTCCTTGATCAGCTTCGCTGGGCAGGCCACATAGTACGCATGCCAGATACGAGACTCCCTAAGCAAATGCTTTATGCAGAGCTCCTTCGTGATAAACGAGCCAAAGGAGGACAGCGGAAACGTTATAAGGACACCCTCAAAGCCTCCCTGGTAAAGTGCAACATCACCACTGACACCTGGGAGACCCTGGACGAAGACCGCCCGAGGTGGAGAAAGTGCATCCGGGAGGGCGTTGAACTCTTCGAGTCTCAATGCAAAGAGTGTGAAGAGGCCAAGCGCAGGCAGCGGAAGGAGCACGTGGCAAACCAGCCCCACCGATCCCTTCCTTCGACGAATGTCTGTCCCACCTGTAACAGGGTCTGTGGCTCTCGTATTGGACTGTTCGGCCATCAAAGAACTCACTTAGGGAGTGGAAGCAAGTCTTCCTCGATTCCGATGATGGTGCTGAAGGTGCCCCCAAAGTGTTGTTAGGGAGGGAGCTCCAGGAATTTGACCCAGCGACGATGAAGGAACAGCTGATATATTTCCAAGTCAGGATGGTGTGTGACTTGGAGGGGAATGTGGAGCTGGTGGCGTTTCCCACATTGCAGCAGTGACTACACGTCAAAAATATCACATTGGCTGTAAAGCGTTTTGGGACATCCTGAGCTCGTGGACGGCGCTGTGTAAATGCAAACTCTTTCTTTAAAGGGTTAACTCATTTTATTTCTTCCTCCTATGGCTGCAGGTAACGCTTTGTTTTTTAGTTTAAAAAAAGCACTCCAGGTGTGCCGGTCCAGGTGCAGCATGGTACACGGAGAGAGAAACTAAGGTAACAAAACAAAGTGCAGGTATCAACCATGTGAAAGGCATGGCCTGGAGACATGGCAGCTTGGGGCTTGATCACGGTAGAGCGCAACCCCAATTGTGTAGTTCTAGCGACCTCCAGCGTAAGTTTGGCTTGGTTATTTGGGCAATCTCCAAAATATATGAGTCATGGAAATTCAATGTACTGCTCTTATCTCAGATATTTCTATTTCATGTCCTCTCTCTCAACTACTGGTGTTGAGTGTGGCAGCTCACACAATAAAACAACAACTTGCATTTATATAGCACCTTTAGCATAGTAAAACATCCCAAGGTGCTTCACAGGAGCGCTTGTCAAACAGAATTTGACACCGAGCCACATAAGGAGATATTTGGGCAGATGATCAAAAGCTTGCACACAGAGTTAGGTTGTGTAATGTATGCACCTGTGAGTATGCTCACAGGTTTGTGGAGCTGTCATGTTTTAAAGTTTAATTTGTTTTAATTGCCGGGGTTTTAGTGTCCCCCTCCCCTTTTATAGGGGACACTTGGAGAAAAAACTATGATTTTATTCCCAAAAAACCCCAAAAAACCCCACAAAAATCACCAAACAAAAAAGGGCCGTGTGAAATGTTTGTAGTGTCCCCCAGATCGGGGGGCACTTGATCTAATGTTTCTTTTGTTTACTCAAAAAGAGTTGTGGAGCTGTCATGTTTTAAAGTTTAATTTGTTTTAATTGCCGGGGTTTTAGTGTCCCCCTCCCCTTTTATAGGGGGCACTTGTAAAATTTATAATTTTAATGCCCCCCCCAAAAAAATTTTAAAACACAAAATATAAACAAAAAAACAAAATGCAAAAAGAGGGCAGTTAAAAGTGTCTGGAGTGTCCCCCAGATCGGGGGGGGGGGGGCACTTGATCTAATGTTTATTTTGTACCCCCCCAAAAGAGATGTGGAGCTGTTGCATTGTGAGTGGCTTAGCCAGTCACATGATCTTCACAAGACTCAATAAAACACCAGCCAGTTGGGTTTAGGTCATCCACGATGAGCCTAGTGGATGAACTGGTAATGTGTAGTGTGATTGTTAAACTTTTGTTAATAAACCAACTAGTTCTTAATAGCAATGTGTTGCTATGAATGCTTAATCAAAGAACCCATGAGGCAAATACATTACAATGGCCTACACTCTCCCATGTTTAGCCTCCTCCTACATAGCCCCTCATTCCATCACTCATGGCAAAGCCTGCAGTATCCTCAGCCCTACAGTCAAATGCTGACTGCCATGCTACCTCTCCACCCACCTAGTCTCCTCAATGCCTATCAGTCAGACCATGTCTGCAATCACCTTCCCTCACTAATCTCATTCTACTGCCATGCTTAGATACCTCCAGACTCGACTATTCCAAATCTCACCTGGCCAGCCTCCTGTCTTCCACTCACCCTTCAGCTCATCCAAAACTCGGCTGCCCAATTGTCCTAACTCGCACCAAGTCACGCTCACCCATCACCCCTTGTGCTTGCTGACCTACATTGGCTCCCGGTCCGGCAACGCCTCAACTTGAAAATTCTCATCCTCGGGTTCAAATCCCTCCACGGCCTAGCCCCTCTCTATCTCTGTAACCTCCTCCGGCCCTACAACCCTCCGAGATCTCTGCGCTCCCTCAACTCTGGCCTCTTGTGCAGCCCCCACTTGTTCCCCCTATTCATTACACTTGTCCCTTCCCAAACCACTCCGCCTCTCTCTCCTCCTTTAAGTTGGATTTTAAAACCTGCCTCTTTGACCAAGCTTTTGGTCACCGTGTCCTTTTGTGACCCGGTCAAATTCTGTTTGCTAAGGCTGCTGTGCGGCGCCCTGGGGCGTTTCACTGCGTTATAGGCGCTGTATAGACGAAAGTTGTTGTTGGTGTCTCTTTCGCCCTGGCGAATCACCTTGAACCGTTTACTCGATCCAAAGCGCCGTATACACGTGTTGCTGTCCGGGGAGCGGTTTGAAGCCCCAGCCTTCTGACTCAGAGGCAACCGAATCTCACTGACATCTGAATCTTGGCTGATTTAGTAGGTGCTCCTCGCAAAGCTCATTGAGCAGCCCAGATGCAAAGAATCGGGTAATTGACAGCAATGAGAGGGACGCAATTCCAAAGTGCTGATTGGAATGCCATGACTCTGTGTATTATCCGGGAGGCGTTTTGTTAAGATCTAAACACAGGTTTGTTACCAGCAACCTTTTCCCGTTCCCCATATTAACTCCAGACAGCCGCTGCTGCTGTCGACACAAACTGATCACACTTTATTATTAGTCAGGAGGAACTTTGCCTGAAGGGAAAGCTGTAATTTCATTTATTTAAGAGGCAGCTGCAGCTGACCAAATATCGGAAGAAAACGGTGTATTTTTGTCTTTTCTCTCGCCCCTGTCCCCCTCAGCCCCACCACCATCAACCCACCACCCCCCTCCCCCCCCGCCCCCTTGGATTACAACGCTCACTGGGGTCCTGCAAGCAGGAGCATTGTCGCTGTGTCTGACTGACAGATCCAAGGCAAGGCCCACTTTGTGATGCCTTCAGCACTGTCAAAGCTCAGGTTATTGATGATGAGGAACCCATTTCAGTTCCTTCTCTAAAGCCGTGTCTCGGGAGCAAGGCCCATTGTATATCTAGCCGGAAGGAGTTCATGAACCCTGAAGACTGAATGAGAAAGAAAGATCCCGGCATTTGCATTGGGAGAGAGGTTTTAAAAAAAAATCAAAACAAGAAAATATCGTTCCTTGTTCCTCAGGTTAAATGCGGACTCTGGCATCGAAACAACAGCTGCAGAACCTAAAGGCAGCTGCTAGTGGCCAGATCTGCTGCCTTCCTTCACAATAGCTGTACATTCTGTGTGTTTGTGTGTTCATGACGAACACAGTGAACACATTGAACCCAAGACTGCTCCTCTGCAATGCTGACCCTTTGCTTGGGGTGTAGTTCCATGGAAGCAGCAGACTGCTGGGACTTTGCCCCGGTGGACGTTCTCTTCCCCCAAGCCTGGCCGGTGAGTCTCGCCAGGGCAGTGGGAGGTCCTCACACCCAAGCCTGATCTGGACCTCGCCTGGTATCTACGCTCGAGCCTGATTTCCATGCAGGTCAGGAACGAGGGGTCTCCCTGGCCCAGAGCAATGACACCAATTGAAATTAGCCTAAAGCAGGGATCGAAAGTAATCGGTATTTAAAAAATTAATTCCTGGAATGTGGGCGGCACTGGCAAGGCCGGCATTTATTGCCCATCCCTAATTGCCCCTTGAGAAGATGGTGGTGAGCCACTGCCTTGAACCGCTGCAGTCCGTGTGGTGAAGGTGCTCCCACAGTGCTGTTGGGGAGGGAGCTCCAGGATTGTGACCCAGCAACGATGAAGGAATGGCCGATATATTTCCAAGTCAGGATGGTGTGTGACTTGGCGGGGAACGTGAACGTGTTCCCATGCGCTTGCTGCCCTTGTTCTTCTAGGTGGTAGAGGTCACGGGTTTGGGAGGTGCTGCCGAAGAAGCCTTGGTGAGTGGCTGCAGTGCATCTTGTAGATGGTACACACTGCAGCCACAATATGGCTCAGTACCTCAGGACAGTACACTCACTCTAACAGAGCCATTGCGTGTGTGCATACAATCCAACAATATCAATCCAGAATTGATAAGATGGTAAATGAGCTAAAATGTGGCAGATAGAATTCAGCGTGAAGTGATGCAACCTGGTTTAAAAAAACAGCAGCAATTATACAGTGAATGGGAGTAGGCTCGCTGCTGAGGAAGAGCAGAGGGATTTAGGGGGATAGGTTCACAGGGCATTGAAGACCTTAAATCATCTCAGGTTGATAAGGCCTTTGAAAAACCACTAATGTAATTCTAGGTCTTATCACAAGAAGTACAGATTATAAAAGCCAAGCAGTAATGATGAGCCTCGATAAAACCTTAATATGACCTTGGTTGGACCACTGTGCCAGCTGTGGCTTAGTGAGTAGCACTCTTGCTTCTGAGTCAGAAGGTTCTGGGTTCAAATCCCACTCCAGTGACTTGAGCATTGAATCTAGACTGACACTCCCAGTGCAGTGCCGAGGGAGTGCTGGATTTAGACCCAGCGACGATGAATGAACGGCAATAAATTTCCAAGTCTGGATGGTGTGTGACTTAGAGGGGAACCTGGAGTGTTCCCATGCGCCTGCTGCCCTTATCCTTTTAGGCAGTAGAGGTCGCAGGTTTGGGAGATGCTGCCAAAGAAGCCTTGGCGAGTTGCTGCAGTGCATCAGCTGAGGGAATGCTCCACTGTCAGAGGTGCTGTCTTTCAGGTGAGATTTTAAAATGGGGCCCTGTATGCCCTCTCTGGTGGACGTAAAAGATCCCATGGCACTATTTGAAAGAAGAGCAGCTGAGTTATCCCCTGTGTTTTGGCCAATATTTATACCTCAATCAACATCACTTAAAAAAAAAACGGATGGTCTGGTCATTATCACATTGCTGTTTGTGGGAGCTTGCTGTGCGCAAAGTGGCTGCCGCGTTTCCTACATTACAACAGTGACTAGACTTCAAAAAGTACTTCATTGGCTGTAAATGGTGATCATGAAAGGCGCTATAGAAATGCAAGTCCATCTGTGTGCAACATTGGGCTCAGCACTAGAGGAAGGATAAGAGACATCAGAGATGATACAACACAGATTTGCTAGAATGCTGCTTTGTACAAGGAAATATAAATACAAAGAAAGACTTGGAAAAGATGGGGCTTCTTTTCATTAGAACAATTCAGATTACAGGGCGATATGATAAAGGTTTTTAAAATACTGAAAAGATGGAGCAGTGCAGATGAAAGTTGTTTCCAGTAGTCGAAGGGCTAGAACTCTATGGGGTCGAAATTCACTTATAACGCCGTCCGTAACCGCCGCCGATCGGCAGCAAACGGGCAGCAAAGGGCAGCAAAGGCCTACCTTCGACAGTAAGCAGCGTCCACGCCAGGAGAGAATGCTGTGCCAGCTAACGCCACCCACATGGTGACGTCATCCAGCGTGCAATGCCTCCTTGGCGCCTCATTCGCGGTATTTAGTTTGAACATCGGCCTCCCCAGCAGGTGATCTTACAGCCTGGAAATAATGGTGAGAACAGCGGAACTCGGGCGGAATCGCCCAGAGAGCAAGGGAAGTCTTTTTCTTTATTTATTTCTTCATTTTTTTTATTAGTTGTCTCAGTGGGGGAGGTGTGTGTGTGTGGGTCGGAGAAGTTTGAGGTTTTCTTTCCCCCCGTGTCCCACCGAGCACAGCAGCAGCCTCCCAATGCGGAATACAGGCGGACTCCCGAGCTCCCGCCCGAGGGTAAGTGCACAACACCATTTTTAGCAAAACTCTCTCATCTTTGGGCGTGAAAACTGAATTTTAGCTCCCACCCGAGGGTAAGTGCACAACGCCATCTTTTAGCGAAACTCTCTCATCTTTGGGCGTGAAAACTGAATTTTACAGTTTGAGCCTGCACCTAATGCCTGGCACTACAATCAGCACTCGGCCGGTGATACCGCCTCAAAAATGGCCATAACCAATTTTGACCCCTATGATTCTATGGGCCCGAACTTGGTGGAAGCTAAGTTCTGCCCAAATGCCACTCAAAGGACTGCTGAGATACCTGACGGTACTTTGGGCGGGAGTTCGTTAAATAGATCTGCAAAGAGCGCCCGGCGGTAAAAAAACGACTTACGCTGTGAACCTGGGACAGGAGCTCCCAATCTCGGCGGCAAACGGCGGCAAATACCGCCAAGGATTGAGTCGGGCCCAGGGAGGGGGGAACAGATAAAAATAAAAGTTTACACAATAAAAAACACAGGAAAACCTTTAGGGGACCCCATCCACCTGAATCACTGTAAAAAAAAGTAAAGAAAAGAAGTGTACTAACCTTTTTTTGCAGGTCTTTGTACTTACCATTGGGGTTAGACCTGCCTCCACGCGGTGGCCCTTCCCCCTGCTAGAGTGGAGTCCCACCCGGAGCAAACTGGCAGCTCGGCGGGCGGGGGGACACTTAAGCACGTTGCGTGCTAGCGGACGTCAGCGGGCAGTCCCCAGCGGTCTTCCTTCCCCGCTGGCAGGAGGCCTCCACCAAACTGGCACCGAGGGGAGACCGCCCAGAAAACCCGTCAGCAGCGGGCGGTGAGTCCACCAAGTTCAGGGCCTCTGATTCTAGAACAAGGGGCAATAGGTACAAGGTTAAATGCAAGAGATTGAGAGCAGAGGACAGGAGAAATCTCTTTTCACAGAGAGTTGTGAGGCTGTGAAATTCACTTCCAGGGTCATTCACTCCACCACCGCGTGCACCGTGGCTGCAGTGTGTACCACCTACAAGATGCAGTGCAGCAACTCGCCAAGGCTTCTTCGGCAGTATCTCCCAAACCCGCAACCTCTACCACCTAGAAGGACAAGGGCAGCGGGCGCATGGGAACACCATCACCTCCACGTTCCCCTCCAAGTCACATACCATCCTGACTTGGAAATATATCGACCGTTCCTTCATCGTCGCTGGGTCACAATCCTGGAACTCCCTCCCTAACAGCACTGTGGGAGCACCTTCACCACACGGACTGCAACGGTTCAAGAAGGGAGCTCACCACCACCTTCTCAAGGGCAATTAGGGATGGCCAATAAATGCCGGCCTTGCCAGCGACGCCCAGATCCCATGAATTAATTAAAAAAACATGCCAGGTTGGATTGGATAGATGGATGACGGAAAATGGGATTAAGATATATAGTAACCAGATGGGACCTTATGGAAAGGACCAATAAATGAGACTGGAGTTTACCCAGTTCCTCCAACAACAACAAACTAACATTCTGCATGTACCCCACTAATACGATTGGCTTTAAATCAGAAGTTTGATTAATGATGTCACCTGTATGCAGCAGTTCACATCAGTCACAGAGGGCTTTGGGTGTGTGGGACGTCAGTGTGATCCGTCTCGAAGGTCACCCAGGTGCGCATTAGGCCAGGGAACGGGTGCGTAAATGCGATTTGGACTATTTGCCCACGAGGAGGGTAAACACCAATAGAGACTTGTTGGGCCGAACGGCCTGTTTGTGTGTTGTACCTTTTATGTATTTCAATGGCGAGAGATAATGGGATGTTCAATCTGCTCAGCAAAAGGACTTAAGGGGCAGTGTTTTAGATTAATCGGAGCTTGTAGGGGATCGAGTAGGAGAAACAATGAGGTGAAAGAAAAGAAAGACTTGCATTTATATAACGCCTTTCACAGCCACCAGACATCCCAAAGCGCTTTACAGTCAATGAAGTACTTTTGAAGTGTAGTCACTGTTGTAATGTAGGAAACGTGCCAGCCAATTTGCGCACAGCAAGCTCCCACAACAGCAATGTGATAATGACCAGATCATCTGTTTCAGTGATATATATCGAGGGATATATATTGGCCAGGACACCGGGGATAACTCCCCTGCTCTTCTTCGAAAGTAGTGCCATGGGATCTTTTACTTCCAGCTGAGAGAGCAGCCCGGGCCTCGGTTTAACATCTCATCCAAAAGGCGGCACCTCCGACAGTGCAGCACTCCCTCAGCACTGCACTGGAGTGTCAGCCTAGATTTTTGTGCTCGTGTCTCTGAACTCTGGAGTGGGACTTGAACCCACAACCTTCTGACTCAGAGGCGAGGATGCTACCCATCTTTTTTCGTGATGTTGGCTGAGAGACAAATATTGGCCAGTACATCCGTAGCATTCTCTTGCTCATCTTCAAATAATGCCATGGGATCTTTTAGATCCACCTGTGAGAGAGCGTCTCATCCAAAAGACAGCATCTCCGACATTGCAGCGCTCCCTCAGTACTGCCCCTCTGACAGTGCAGCACTTCCTCAGTACTGCCCCTCCGACAGTGCAGCGCTCCCTCATTACTGCCCCTCCAACAGTGCAGCACTCCCTCAGTACTGCCCCTCTGACAGTTCAGCACTCCCTCAGTACTGCCCCTCTGACAGTGCAGCACTTCCTCAGTACTGCCCCTCCGACAGTGCAGCGCTCCCTCAGTACTGCCCCTCCGACAGTGCGGTGCTCCCTCAGCACTGCACGGGGAGTGTCAGCCTAGATTTTTCTCCTTGAGTCTCTGGAGTGGGGACTTGACCCCACAACCTTCTGACTCAGGCGCGAGAGTGCTGCCCACTGAGCCACGACTGACTCTGTAATGTTATCTGAAACTTTTTGAGTTGATTTTACAGTGAGCCTTGTTTTATCTCTGGTGTTCACGTTAGTAAAGCTGGTATTGAAATAATCCTGCTTTGGAAGTGCAGGCCTTCGTGCCCAGTGCAGTGTGGGACTGTGCCCGGATACACTGAGTGCTGCTGTGTCACACTACATTTATGACATTTATTGCAAAAGTCCTGGGGCTTCGGGAAAGAACAGTTTCTGTTGTTGTAAAGAGTACCTGGAAGTTTAATGGTATCACAATCCTACGGAGACTCAACACGGCGAGTTGACGTTCTGAATGATAGCAGTTTGAAGCCTGGAAACCCTGACTCTCAATCAATCGTTTTAGTTGCATTAAGAGAATTGATGCTGACTTGTAAAGGAGCCCGGGGCCGAGCTGTCAGGGATGACAGACTGATGTGCGACTGATGAGCAGGAGCAGGGCTCGCGATGGTGGCGAGCTGATTAGGCCCAGGACATGTCACTGTCCATCGTCCCAGCTCCCGGTTTTACACCCCCCCACCCCCCCCAGCCCCCGCCCTCCTGCACCCCCTCCTTACAACTTGTGTTTTCTCACAAAGCAACCCTCTGGGAAAACAGAAAGGCCCAAGGAGCCAATGGACAGAGCAGGAGATGAAACACATCCCCCCAGCGTTCCCCCATCTGCTGACGGCGAGCTTGCATTCTTTCACATTGTAATTTCCCACTGTGCTACACAACATGTACACTGGGCTTGTTGTGGAGAGAGGAAATTCGACAGGCTCTTTACATGGTGAAGGATTCCGGTCCAATAGCAGCGCACAGCCAGATGCGCAACCCTTTGTGAGGAGCCCATTCCTTTGTGATTGTTTCCCTCTTCACCCTGGAAGGTTCGTTGCTGGCTTTTTTTTCCAGGCCTTGGCGAAATGCTCACTTTATTAAAAACCAGGTTTAGTCGTTCAAATAGTGTCAATCCAGCCTGTGTAATGCACAGCATTAGACCAGGAATCTGCTTCAAATCCCTCCCTCCGCTCCAACGCGTCAGTGGAGCTGAGTCCACGGCCAGATCAGCCATGATCTTGTTGAATGGCGGAGCAGGCTCGAGGGGCTAGATGGCCTACTCCTGTTCCTAATTCTTAAGTTCTATGTTCTTATTAAATGCTGCCCTGTGCCCAGCATGGCGAAGACCCAAGCCCAAAATCAGGAAGGATCCAGGTTGAATCTCTGATCCGTGGCGAGGCTGATCTCAGACAGGGCAGATTTAGAAAGCGCTGAGCCGATTCTGAAACCCCAAACGGGTGGATTGGGGCTGGGTGAGATGTTCAAACTTTTAAAATCTCAAACCCGAGCCCAACCCGTCTCCAACCGCCCAGTTCCAGGTGTAATGGAGGCGGGACAAGGGGAGGGCGGCCAATCCGCTCCCAGAAGGCGGGTGCAATGTATTTACTTCATGGGTTCTTTGCTTAAGAATTCGTAGCAACACATTGCTATTAAGAACTAGTTGTTTTTTTTAACAAAGGTTTAACAATCACACTACACATTACCAGTTCATCCACCAGACTCACAACTGCATGCCTCATCGTGGATCCCCCGAACCCAACTGGCTGGGTTTTATTGAGTCTTTCGAACATCACGTGACTGGCTAAGCCACTCACAATGCAACAGCTCCACAACTCTTTTGGGGGGGGGGGGACAAAATAGACAGTTAGATCAAGTGCCCCCCAATCTGGGGGACACTCCAGACACTTTTCAAATGCCCTTTTTTGTTTTTTGTTTTTTTGTGGGTTTTTTTAGGTTTTAAAATCATAAATTTTACAAGTGCCCCCTATAAAAGGGGAGGGGGACACTAAAACCCAGCAATTAAAACAAATTAAACTTTAAAACATATAAAATCAAATTAAAATTTGGTTGCTGGGGGTGATAATGCACTCCAGTCCCTCCGGCGCCCACCTCTCGCGGAAGGCCGCGAGCGTACCGGTGGATACCGCGGCAACAGCTCCATAAACTTGTGAACATACTCACAGGTGCATACATTACAGCTGGCAGTCTCCGATTTAACCTGCTTTTCAGGTTTAACCCCTGGCCATCCAAAGGGAGATGAGAACAGTTTCTAGGAGAAGGTAAGTGCTCCATCAGACCCCCCCCCCCCCCATTACCCCTCCTATACACATCGCCATTGGGTTGGTGATCGGACCCTCCCCCCCATACACATCGCCCTTGGGTTGGTGATCGGACCCTCCCCCCATACACATCGCCCTTGGGTTGGTGATCGGACCCCTTCCCACCCCATACACATCGTCCTTGAGTTGATGATCGGAACCCCCAACCTCCACGTTCCCACCACCAGCTGCCGGCTGCTCTGGTGTGCCTCCCCCCGACTGGAAGCCAAGCCTGTCAATCAGGCTGATCTCCAGGCAGAGAACCGGTCAAAGCAAAACTACGCACACAGTGGAGTCAAACACCACGCCATGCAAGGCAAACTGAGATTCCAGATTTCCCGACCGAGGCTCCGCTCCTCTCACTCCCACCTATGCAGCCCACCCCGTCAAGATTCAGCCCATTGGTTTAACTCCAGAATTAAAATAACGCCAATTTATGACACTAAAACTGCCCCCAGACAGGAAATCATGAAAATCACCCGGGATTCCCTCTCCATATTGCTAGCCAACGACCCCTCCTGCTGTGGGGACTCCAGATGAGGAGAGGTTAGGCTCAGCTGTAATGGTCACTGAGGTCAGTAACCCACTGACACACAGAGAACGATTTTAACTCCCCCCCCCGCCCGCCACCACCCCGCCGGGTAGAAACTAGGCAGGTGGGTCTAGGATTGCCAAGGCACGATCTCAAGCCTCTAATCGCCCGCCCCTACACTCCCACTATTGCCTGTTCAGCACACCTATCCTTGTCTTCTCACGGCCAATTGGAAAGGAAAACTGAATCTTCATTACCCACTCAACAACACTCAAGAAGCTCGACACTATCCAGGCCAAAGCAGCCCGCTTGATTGGATCCTCATCCACCACCTTCAACATTCACTCCCTCCACCACTGCCAGCGATGCCCACATCCCCTGAATGAATAAAAACAAAAATTATCCAATTCGAGGTTTCTTGACTGTCAGCCAAACATCTAATGATGTCATCCATGAGGCGGTATTTTTAAAGGAGCCATGGCCACATTGGATTTGAAGGTTCCGCAGCGGAAAGCACGTTCGAGGGAAAGGCGCATGGGGTGGGATAACGACGGGTTCCCGACCCACTGCAACATTTTTCAAATTTCCCACCTGACCCGCTTCCGATCCCGCCCGCATGTATCCCAGAAAGTTCCGGCCATCGTGTCCGACCGTTTCCCTGCCAACTAAATCAGTGCCAAAAACACAGATTAAATGATGACTTTTCTAGGTTGTAAAGAAAGACATGCATTTTTATAGCGCCTTTCACATCTATTGGACATCCCAAAGCGCTTTACAGCCAATGAAGTATGTTTGGAGTTTAGTCACTGTTGTAATGTAGGAACATGTAATGTATGGCCCAGTACCAAACATGATAGATGGTGAAGGGGAGGTGTAATGACCCAAGTGTCTGGTTATTGTAAACTCACTCAGGTGCAACCGGATCCATCTTTATTCCAGCCCAAGCGTGCCAACTTGACAAAGACACACAGCTTAGATACAAGTGACCAAGCACACATGCCACATGCGTACAGCCGATGACCTCTGACCGCGGCGCCGTCTGGTGTCTGGTGACCCCCAAGCATTAATACATAACAGGAGGGAAGAAGGGTTTAGTCATGATGCCCAAGCTTCGATGTTTGTATGTTCATAACATTTACTTGTTCAGGCAGAAAGGGAGCCCAACACTAATGTTTGATGTTCAAATGGCAGAGAATCAGTTGTCCCAATCCAAATCTGGCTAGCTCGGTTCAGCCTTTTCTCCCACAGAACCCACTGTGGATGTCTTTGGGCTGTGGATGCCACCATTAAAAGTGCCATGTCCAAGGAACAGCAGTGAGAGCCTTGGTGACAGGTTATCAGCTCAGAAACTTGCTGTACAAAGGCAGGTTGGGCAGAAACGCACATCCTTTCACTCCACTGGTGGCATTCTGTACTGGGCCAACAACACACGCTGATTCCATATAATTTGTCCTGAAGCTCACAGCAAGCTCCAACACAAACAACAACATGGTAATGAGCAGATATTCTGCTTTTGTGATGTTGGCTGAGAGACAAATATTGGCCAGTACATCGGTAGCACTCCCCAGCTCCGTTGGGCGGCCACATTGTCTGCATGCCTGACGCAAGACTCCCAAAGCAAGCGCTCTACTCGGAACTCCTACACGGCAAGCGAGTCCCAGATGGGCAGAGGAAATGTTTCAAGGACACCCTCAAAGCCTCCTTGATAAAATGCAATATCCCCACCGACACCTGGGAGTCCCTGGCCAAAGACCGCCCGAAGTGGAGGAAGCGCATCCGGGAGGGCACTGAGCACCTCGAGTCTCGTCGCCGAGAGCATGCAGAAACCAAACGCAGGCAGCGGAAAGAGCGTGCGGCAAACCAGTCCCACCCACCCCTTCCTTCAACGACTATCTGTCCCACCTGTGACAGAGACTGTCATTCCCGTATTGGACTGAGAACTCACTTTTAGAGTGGTAGCAAGTCTTCCTCGATCTCGAGGTAACTGCCTATGATATGATATATGAGCACTCCCCTGCACTTCTTCATATAGTGCCGTGGGATCTTTTATGCCTACCTGAGAGCGCAGACGGGGCCTCGGTTAAATGTCGCATCTGAAAGACTGCCCCTCCGACAGTGGAGCGCTCCCTCAGCACTGCACTGGAGCATCAGCCTAGATTTTTGTGCTCAAGTCACTGGAGTGGAACTTGAACCCACAACCTCTGACTCAGAGACGAGAGTGCTGCCAACTGAACCACAGCTGACAGCTATATATATCATTAAGGTCAGAAGTTATTAAAATCAACATTAAGGCCAGAGGGCTGGAGCGTGGCTAAGAGTCAGTTCCCAGCACCTATTACTACCCACTCCTGCTGCACAGTGCATACATGTGGACATCGGTTGAGAACAGGACCTAGCTTGTTGCGATGCTGTATTCACACCCTGCCGGACCCTCACACATGAAAAACAGTCACTTGGAGGAAGGTCCAGCAGGCTTGCCAGTCACTGTAGCCCCAGCAAAAGCCAGTGCCTTCAAGGCAGAATATTGCGAAGAAATGAAACCCTCCTCCAAAGCACTCAAAGGGTTAAATAAATCCGTCTTGGAAAAGCAGCCAGAGAATCAGCAGCAGTTCTTGTAGCTGGCATCAAACCATGCAGCAATGTACGAATGACAAACAGGTACATCATCCCGTAATGAAATATCTCAGGGAGCGCCATTTATATCAACACACATCACCGTCAAAACCTGACAGCACTGACGGCTGCATTTATATCTACCTATTAACTCAGTAACGACAGAAGGCACGAGAGTATGGAGGGTTAAATAGCTTAATTCAGGCAGTTAACTTTGTACGTAAAGTCTCTCTGCATTTTAGATGAGCCGGCAGCCATGGGAGCTTTAGATAGCTCGCACAACCTCCCACTTTACAACGGAATCTTCCTCTCCATTTAATAATTTAATCACTCACCCGTCTGATCCTATCGCCAATGCTCACTGGCAACTTTATGTTGTGGTCTGATGATTTCCCCTTTTTGTCTTTATGAGAGGGGATCTCATAGAAACGTTTAAAATTCTGACGGGTTTAGACAGGTTAGATGCAGAAAGAATGTTCCCAATGTTGGGGAAGTCCAGAACCAGGGGTCACAGTCTGAGGATAAGGGGTAAGCCATTTAGGACCGAGATGAGGAGAAACTTCTTCACCCAGAGAGTGGTGAACCTGTGGAATTCTCTACCACAGAAAGTAGTTGAGGCCAATTCACTAAATATATTCAAAAGGGAGTTAGATGAAGTCCTTACTACTCGGGGGATCAAGGGTTATGGCGAGAAAGCAGGAAGGGGGTACTGAAGTTTCATGTTCAGCCATGAACTCATTGAATGGCGGTGCAGGCTAGAAGGGCTGAATGGCCTACTCCTGCACCTATTTTCTATGTTTCTATGTTTCTATTTCTCTCTCTCAATTCAGTTTTCTCTCGAAGTCACCGAGTGATTACCTATTTGACTGTGAGGGGCATCACAACCAGAGCCGGATTAAGGGCCTGATGAGCCGGGGGCAAACTGATCCACATGGGCCGATAGTTCTGTTAGTTCATGTTCATTACATCATGTACATGATTCTGATTCTGATTCTGAGAATGAAAACATAGGCTGGTATATTCACCAATGAAAGCATATATTCTGTATCAAGTAGGTATATACTCTGGTTCTGGTAACATTGCATACTAGATTCCAATACATATATGCAAATTTCTCAATAACATGTGAAATAAAACAAGCTAGTACATATTCTGTTCTATATATAGGTACATTCGAGTACATAGATACGTCCGTATATTGGTACATTCGTGTATATGGGTACTTCTGTATATAGGTATAAACAAGTGAATCTAGCCTGTATAAGCAAGTATCTATCCTGTAGATACTTTACAAGATAACATTGCGAGGCTTCCTATGTGCGAATTTCTTAATGATGTCTCCCGTTTCAATAGTAGCCAACACGTCATGTTCAATACACATAAGTGAAAGGGCATTCAGTCGTTAGGCCAATAAACAATATTTCCCTCAGTCTTGGTTTTCCTCTCTTATTGTCTATTCTACTCAGCCTATTTGGGAGGCCTTATATTTTTTTTCCTACATTGATTTGATGGACCTGGGGCTGCAGCCCCATCCGCCCCACCGCTAATCCGCCCTGCGGTGAATCCACCCCGTGGTTAATCCGCCCCATGGTGAACCCGCCCTGTGGTTAATCCGCCCCGCAGTTAGTCCGCCCCGGATCACAAGCAAGCCCGATAACGGAGGGAGGGGAACTATGAGTGTAATCGCTCGGCACAATTTTTTTGAGAGGTTCAAGACTTGCTCTGGCTAAAAATAAAAAAGGGAATGTGGCTCAACCGTGGCTATCAAGGGAAATCAGGGATAGCATTAAAGCCAAGGAAGTGGCATACAAATTGGCCAGAAATAGCAGCGAACCCAGGGACTGGGAGAAATTTAGAAGTCAGCAGAGGAGGACAAAGGGTTTGATTAGGGCAGGGAAAATGGAGTACGAGAAGAAGCTTGCAGGGAACATTAAGACGGATTGCAAAAGTTTCTATAGATATGTAAAGAGAAAAAGGTTAGTAAAGACAAACGTAGGTCCCCTGCAGTCAGAATCAGGGGCAGTCATAACGGGGAACAAAGAAATGGCGGACCAATTGAACAAGTACTTTGGTTCGGTATTCACTGAGGAGGACACAAACAACCTTCCGGATATAAAAGGGGTCGGAGGGTCTAGTAAGGAGGAGGAACTGAGGGAAATCCTTATTAGTTGGGAAATTGTGTTGGGGAAATTGATGGGATTGAAGGCCGATAAATCCCCAGGGCCTGATGGACTGCATCCCAGAGTACTTAAGGAGGTGGCCTTGGAAATAGTGGATGCATTGACAGTCATTTTCCAACATTCCATTGACTCTGGATCAGTTCCTATGGAGTGGAGGGTAGCCAATGTAACCCCACTTTTTAAAAAAGGAGGGAGAGAGAAAACAGGGAATTATAGACCGGTCAGCCTGACATCGGTAGTGGGTAAAATGATGGAATCAATTATTAAGGATGTCATAGCAGTGCATTTGGAAAGAGGTAATATGATAGGTCCAAGTCAGCATGGATTTGTGAAAGGGAAATCATGCTTGACAAATCTTCTCGAATTTTTTGAGGATGTTTCCAGTAGAGTGGACAAGGGAGAACCAGTTGATGTGGTATATTTGGACTTTCAGAAGGCTTTCGACAAGGTCCCACACAAGAGATTAATGTGCAAAGTTAAAGCACATGGGATTGGGGGTAGTGTGCTGACATGGATTCAGAACTGGTTGTCAGACAGGAAGCAAAGAGTAGGAGTAAATGGGGAATTTTCAGAATGGCAGGCAGTGACTAGTGGGGTACCGCAAGGTTCTGTGCTGGGGCCCCAGCTGTTTACACTGTACATTAATGATTTAGACGAGGGGATTAAATGTGGTATCTCCAAATTTGCGGATGACACTAAGTTGGGTGGCAGTGTGAGCTGCGAGGAGGATGCTATGAGGCTGCAGAGCGACTTGGATAGGTTAGGTGAGTGGGCAAATGCATAGCAGATGAAGTATAATGTGGATAAATGTGAGGTTATCCACTTTGGTGGTAAAAACAGAGAGACAGACTATTATCTAAATGGTGACAGATTAGGAAAAGGGGAGGTGCAAAGAGACCTGGGTGTCATGGTACATCAATCATTGAAGGTTGGCATGCAGATACAGCAGGCAGTTAAGAAAGCAAATGGCATGTTGGCCTTCATAGCGAGGGGATTTGAGTACAGGGGCAGGGAGGTGTTGCTACAATTGTACAGACCTTGGTGAGGCCACACCTGGAGTATTGTGTACAGTTTTGGTCTCCTAACCTGAGGAAGGACATTCTTGCTATTGAGAGAGTGCAGCGAAGGTTCACCAGACTGATTCCCGGAATGGCGGGACTGACCTATCAAGAAAGACTGGATCAACTGGGCTTGTATTCACTGGAGTTCAGAAGAATGAGAGGGGACCTCATAGAAACGTTTAAAATTCTGACGGGGTTAGACAGGTTAGATGCAGGAAGAATGTTCCCAATGTTGGGGAAGTCCAGAACCAGGGGACACAGTCTAAGGATAAGGGGGAAGCCATTTAGGACCGAGATGAGGAGGAATTTCTTCACCCAGAGAGTGGTGAACCTGTGGAATTCTCTACCACAGAAAGTTGTTGAGGCCAATTCACTAAATATATTCAAAAAGGAGTTAGATGAAGTCCTTACTACTAGGGGAATCAAGGGGTATGGTGAGAAAGCAGGAATGGGGTACTGAAGTTGCATGTTCAGCCATGAACTCATTGAATGGCGGTGCAGGCAAGAAGGGCCGAATGGCCTACTCCTGCACCTATTTTCTATGTTTCTATGTTTCATCTATCCATCGTCTGAACCAAGACAAGGGTGAAGTGTGCAACGCAGGAAAACACAACTGACTGGGGGAAGGGGGTGGGGGGTGGAGGTGTGTGAAAGAAATAATGTTAAAAAGCATGCATCACTCCACCAGGATAAATAACCATTATTTGGTATAATTGAGGAGTTTTAAGATGATTAAAGGATTTGATAGGATAGACAGAGAGAAACTATTTCCTCTGATGTGGGGGGAGGGGGGGGGGAGGGTTCAGAACAAGGGGCTTTTTGGCGGCAAAAACAGGAAGGCAGAATATTATCTGAATGGTGGCAGATTACCTGGGTGTCATGGTACATCAGTCATTGAAAGTTGGCATACAGGTACAGCAGGCAGTGAAGAAGGCAAATGCTATGTTGGCCTTCATAGCAAGAGGATTTGAGTATAGGAGCAGGGAGGGTTTTTTTTTTCAGTTGTACAGGGCCTTGGTGAGGCCACACCTTGAATATTGTGTGCAGTTTTGGTCTCCTAATCTGAGGAAGGACATTCTTGCTCTTGAGGGAGTGCAGCGAAGGTTCACCAGACTGAATCCCGGGATGGCAGGACTGACATATGAAGAAAGACTGGATCGACTAGGCTTATATTCACTGGAATTTAGAAGAATGAGAGGGGATCTCATAGAAACATATAAAATCCTGACAGGATTGAACAGGTTAGGTCCAGGAAGAATGTTCCCGATGTTGGGGAAGTCCAGAACCAGGGGTCACAGTCTAAGGATAAGGGCAAAGCCATTTATGACCGAGATGAGGAGAAACTTCTTCATTCAGAGAATTGTGAACCTGTGGAATTCTCTACCACAGATGTTGAGGCCAGTCCGTTAGATATATTCAAAAGGGAGTTAGATATGGCCTTTTACGGCTAAAGGGTTCCAGGGGTATGGAGAGAAAGCAGGAATGGGGTACTGAAGTTGCCTGATCAGCCATGATCATATTGAATGGTGGTGCAGGCTCGAAGGGCCGAATGGCCTACTCCTGCACCTATTTTCTATGTTTCTATAACCTTGAAATTAGAGCCAGGCCGTTCAGAGGTGATGTCAGGAAGCACTTCTTCACACAAAAGGCAGCGGGAATCTGGAACTCTCTCCTCCAAAAGCTGTCGCAGCTGGGGGGAGCGGGTTCAATTTCAAAAACTGAGCTTGATAGATTTTTGCTAAGCAAGCATATTAAGGGTTACGACCTAAAATAAAAGAGGAGAACCCCCCCCCCCCCCTCACAACCGGAGAGGGCTCCGTGTGTTGTTGAGAGAGATCATAGAGAGATGTCCTGTTCTATATTCCTATTATACACGTAAAAAATGGAGGGCACGGCGTGGTACTGAGTCCCACAGACCAGGAAGAATCAGGTTCGATCCCTGGTCGGTGCTGAGTTACTGGGTCTGCGCTGGGTGCGGTACAATCTGCCTCACTATCATCGGACTAAGGGTGGGAATAGTCAGCCAGGCTTCCTGCACTTGGTCAGTTTTCAGTGGCTCATGATTGGAAGTGTGCACCGTGAGGAGGAGAGGACTGGTCTCCGCTGCGCTGCCCACCCTAGTCAAATAGCATGCCAACCCGTGAACTATGGCTGTTTGGGCGGGGTACCAGAGGGTGGCCAACGCCTGCGGAACTGAGCCCAAGTGAGTGCTTTCTGGCGAGCAAAAAAAATGTATTTAATGAAACATATATATGTTTAATAAAGCCACTCGCAGAGAAAGCACAGATGTCTTGTCAGCAGTGAGTCCTCATGGCAACACAAGAGGTGATCGCAGCCAAGAAGCTGCGTTACATTAAGGTGATTTCCTTCGAGACCCTGGCTATTACCGTGTCAAAGAATGTGTCCCACATGCACTCCGAGCGACCGCTATCACAGCCTGGAGGAGGATTGCAAAGGCAAGTTCATCCCGCGCTTTCAACAATGTCATCATGTGCATTAGCTGCAGAGAGCAGAATGACATTATTATTCAATTCAAGGACTGCGAACGAATACTGACAGTGCAATTAATGCAGAGAGGGCCGGATTCTTCCTGCAAGCCCCGTGCACAGATGGTGGAGGGTATTTTAAGGCTACGGTGGTCTGGCAGCTCTGCCTGTGGGAGAAAGTTAAGGGACACCTTCGGCAGGCTGCCTGCTGCCATTGAACAGCAGAGCTGCATATATGGTAAAAAAAACCACACACACACAGAATCCTTCAAACCTCTAGAAAGATGAGCTGAATTACAGCGGCTTCAAATAAGCTGACTTGCTCACAGAATCCTCAGATAACGGAACTCAATCAGTGATGGGTCAAAGCGGCAATTCATAGCAGCAATTGCAATGAAAAATTCAAGGTGACAGTTCATTTTCCCACTGACAATGCTTCGGTCTCACTCTGTTCGTTTCGCAGTCAATTCTGCAGCAGCCCGAAGCTGAGGCGCTGATGGATTCCGTGTTTGTATTCTGATCGCCTCTGCTCTCTCGCACAGGTTTCCTGTCAGGGCGATGTCTTTGGGGAGGCTGGATTCTCTATCCACCCCACCCCCAAACCACCCTTGAAATTTAGCTCCAATGCCGGCCTATCTACCTCTGACTACACTGCTGCATCTCACAGACCACTTGAGTGAGACAGGATTTTTCTTTTAAATGCGGGATGGGGGGAAATGGCAATAGGCTTGCTGGAGAAAAGAGGAGAGAATGCGAGCGCAAGAGGCAGTGCATCAGAGAAAGCAAGGGAGAGACTTTGTGAGTCGGTGGTTGCAAGATGAGAAAGAGGAATGCAGCGAGAGGGAGAGATTGTGTGTGAGAAGATCAGAGAAAAGCAGTGTGAGAATTCACCCCACCATTGGCGGCCGTGCCTTCAGCTGCCTGGGTCCGAGGTTCTGGAACTCCCTTCCTAAACCTCCCCACCTCCCTTTCCTCCTTTAAGACGCTCCTTAAAACCTACCCCTTTGGTCACCTGTCCTAATATCTCCTTATGTGTCAAATGTTGTTTGATAACGCCGCTGTGAAGCACCTTGGGACGTTTTACCACATTAAAGGCACTATATAAATGCAAGTTTGCGTTATTGTTGTTGATGGCTCAGTTGCGTGAGTGGACAACCCAGAATGGCACTCAGATATACAGCAAAGGAGGGTCCAAGGTTATTCACTGGTCTGTGCTGAGATAGCTAGGGCTCCAGATTCAGTGACTTGGGAGATAATTCTTACTTGCACCTGTTAGGTGAGAACACGATTGAGTTCAGCTGTGCTGCCTTCCATGGCTGAATAGCCCACCAAACAATCTCGCGCATAAAGAGTAGCAACAGGGGTGCGATACTGGAGATAATCCAGCAGCCTGTACCCCCAACATGAAAACAACATCTCAAGGAGAGAAAGGGGAAGAAATTGTCGAAGAAAATCCCAATTTGTCAGCCAATAGCTCTGTGGGTAGCACCCTCGCCTCTGAGTCAGAAGGTCGTGGGTTCAAGTCCCCACTCCAGGGACTTGAGTACAAAAATCTAGGCTGACACTCCCAGTGCAGTGCTGAGGGAGTGCTGCACTTTCAGAGGTGCATCTTTCATATGAGGCATTAAACTGAGACCCATCTGCCTCTCAGGTGAAAGTAAATGATCCCATATCACTATTTCGAAAAAGAGCAGGGGAGTTCTCCCGATGTCCTGGCCAATACATATACCTTGAATAAAATTACTAAAACATTGTTATTATCACATTGTTGTTTGTGGGAGCTTGCTGTGTACAAATAGGCTGCCATGTTTCCTGCAGTACTACACTTCAAAAAAGTACTTCATTGGCTGTAAAGCACTTTGGGATGTCCAGCGATCAAAAAAGCGCTATAGAAATGCAAGTCTTTCTTTCTTTATAATACTGCAAGATGGAAATAAGAGTGAAAGCGTGAAGTTTACAACAATGCAGTTTGAGGACTGATACCGACCGAAACAAGTTAAAAACCATATTAGTGTAATTTATGCACCTGTGAGTATGCTCACATGTGTGTCGAGCTGTTGCGGAGGGGAACGGGCAGGTCAGAGGGTCCCCGCGTAGGACTGCTCCTGGGCCTGGCCAAGGTGGCCATTAACCGGTCCAGGCAGCGGGCGGTCGAGGGGATCGTTCAGCCCAACTGCCTGCCTCTCTTCCACGGCTACATTTGCGCCAGGGTGTCCCTGGAGATGGAGCACGCGGTGTCCACCGGTACGCTCGCGGCCTTCCGTGAGAGGTGGGCGCCGGAGGGACTGGAGTGCATCATCACCCCCGGCATCCAAATTTTAAATTGATCGTTTAAGGTTCACAAAGTTGTATTGTTAATTTGTGTGTTCTAGTATCCCTTTGATAGGGGGGCACTCGGCTTTATTCTGTTATCCAAAATAGTTGTCGAGCTGTTGCATTGTAAGTGGCTTAGCCAGTCATGTGATGTTCACAAGACTCAATAAAACCCCGGCCAGTTGGGTTTGGGGGATCCATGATGAGGTATGCAGTTGTGAGCCCACTGGATGAACCGGTAATGTGTACTGTGATTATTAAACCTTTGTTAATAAACCAACTAGTTCTTAATAGCAATGTGTTGCTATGAATTCTGAAGCAAAGAACCCATGAAGCAAATACATTACAATTAGGATAATCAAAGAGACCGCAGTCCATCCAGTTTAATTCAAGACTTTAAAAGCCAGAGAGTCATTCAAAAGGACTGAAAGTAGGCAGTGCAATAACTATACTGTGGAATCCTGTCTGAGTGATCAATATAGCCAGTAGCACAAATGATTACTGCAACCAACTGATCACTGCATCAGAAGGTAACAATTCCCAAGATGTACTGTTGATGATCTCATGATTCATGATTCATGCCTATTTGACACTAAGTGGAGCTTCTGACCCCATAATCCTCTCCATCACGAAGATCACCCACTTCCACCTCCATAGCGTTGCCTGGCTCCGCACCTGCCTCAGCTCAGCTGATGCTGAATCCCACATCCGTGCCTTTGTTACCTCCAGACTCGACTATCCAACGCACTCCTGTCCGTTCTTCCATCTTGCCACCTCTGTAAACTTAAGCTCAACCAAATACTAACTGCCCTTAAACTAACTCCCGGTGTTCACTGACTTACATTGGCTCCTGGTCTGGAAACGCCTCGATTTAAAAATTCTCATCCTTGTTTTCAAAACCCTTCTCTCTGTAATCTCCTCCAGCCCCACAACTCTGCAAGATCTCTGTGCTCCTCCAATTATGGCCGTCTGCGCATTCCCCAAATTTTATCATTCCATCATTGGTGTCTGTGCCTTCTATTGCCTAGGCCCTAAGATCAACAATTCCCTCCCCAAACCTCTCCACCTCTCTAACTCTCTCTCTCCTCCTTTAAGTTGTTCCTTAAAACCTGAAATATAAACAAAAAATGCTGGCAATGCTCAGCAGGTCTTTTAGCATCTGTAGAGAGAGAAACAAAGTTAACGTTTCAGGTTGGTGACCTTTCGTCCTGAGTGCTCCTTAAAACCTATCTCTTTGACCAAGCTTTTGGTCAACTGCCCGAATATCTCCTTATGCAGCTCGATGTCACATTTTGTTTGGCAAGCTCCTGTGAAATGCTTTGGAACGTTTTACTACATTAAAGGCACTATACAAATGCAAGTTGTTATGGTTGTGTACTGCTGATGTCATGATTTCTAATGTGTACTTGTCTCATGATTCTTAATGTGCACTATACATTTCTGGGTAGCTCTGGTTAGCACTTACTGGCACTTTAAGTAGTTGATTAAATTACTGCTCAGCTTCTCCCCACCCCATGCCAATGTTATTGATCTGAATGTTATTACTATATAAAGAAAGAAAGACTTGCATTTATATAGCGCCTTTCACGACCACTGGCCATCTCAAAGCTCTTTACAGCCAATGAAGTACTTTTGAAGTGCAGTCACTGTTGTAATGTGGGAAACGCAGCAGCCAATTTGCGCACAGCAAGCTCCCACAAACAGCAATGTGATGATGACCAGATCATCTGCTTTTGTTATGTTCATTGAGGGATAAATATTGGTCTCAGGACACCGGGGATAACTCCCCTGCTCTTCTTCCAAATAATGCCGTGGGATCATTTACGCCCACCTGAAAGAGCAGATGCGGCCTCGGTCTAGCGTCTCATCCGAAAGATTGCACCTTCAACACTGAGCCACAGCTGACACTCAGTGGGTAGACGTAAAGGATATAAGTGTTTTTATTTTGTTTTATTCAATGCTCTTGACCAAACTCAACTTTCTGAGTGGAGCAATGTTCAAAGTGCGAGTGAGCGCCGAGTTCAAACACTGGTCAATGGTGTAGTTCTTAAGTCATCCTCAGAATCCTTTATAGTTAATCACATAAGGCCAATTAAAGCCAATTAGCTGCCTCTTCGTGAGGTCAATGCCCATGTACCTGCTCGATGGTGCAGATTAACAATGGCACTACTCACTACGACCAAACTGCCATGTCGCTAAAAAAGTAGAAACTGCTGGAAATACTGAGCAGGTCAGGCAGCATCTGTGGAGAGACAAACACAGTTAGCGTTTCAGGTGTAAGTCTTTATCAGTAGAACAAAAGGGAAAGAACTTGCATTTATATTGGACCTTTCAAAACCTCGGGACCTCCCAAAATGCTTTACCGACAATGAAGTGTAGTCACTGTTGTACCATAGGGAAATACGACAGCTAATTTGCGCTCAGCAAGATCCCACAAACAGCAATGAGATAATGACCGGATAATCTATTTTAGTGATGTTGGAAGAGAGATAAATGTTGGCCAGGAAACTAAGGAAAACTCCCATGCTCTTCTTCGACTAGTGCTGCTGAATCTTTTGAGTCCACATGAGATAGCAGGCGGGGCTTCAACTTAATGACTCATTGAAAGATGGTGCCTCCAACAGTGTAGCTCTCCCTCAGTACTGCCCCTCCGACAGTGCAGCACTCCCTCAGTACTGCTCCTCCGACAGTGCAGCGCTCCCTCAGTACTGTCCCTCCAATAGTGCAGCACTCCCTCAGTACTACCCCTCCAACAGTGCAGCGCTCCCTCAGTACTGCCCCTCTGACAGTACTGCGCTCCCTCAGTACTGCCCCTCCGACAGTGCGGCGCTCCCTCAGTACTGCCCCTCTGACAGTGCTGCGCTCCCTCAGTACTGCCCCTCTGACAGTGCTGCGCTCCCTCAGTACTGTGCCTCCGACAGTGCAGCACTCCCTCAGTACTGCCCCTCCGACAGTGCAGCACTCCCTCAGTACTGCCCCTCCGACAGTGCAGCGCTCCCTCAGTACTGCCCCTCTGACAGTGCTACGCTCCCTCAGTACTGCCCCTCCGACAGTGCGGCGCTACCTCAGTACTGCCCCTCTGACAGTGCAGCGCTCCCTCAGTACTGCCCCTTCGACAGTGCAGCGCTCCCTCAAAACTGCCCCTCCAACAGTGCAGCACTCCCTCAGCACTGCCCCTCCGACAGTGCAGCACTCTCTCAGTACTGCTCCTCCGACTGTGCAGCGCTCCCTCAGTACTGCCCCTCTAACAGTGCGGCGCTCCCTCAGTACTGTCCCTCTGACAGTACAGCGCTCCCTCAGCACTGACCCTCCGTCAGTGCAGCGCTCCCTCAGTACTGCTCCTCCGACAGTGCGGCACTCCCTCAGTACTGCCCCTCCGACATTGCGGCACTTCCTCAGTACTGCCCCTCCGACAGTGCGGCGCTCCCTCAGTACTGCCCCTCCCGACAATGCGGCGCTCCCTCAGTACTGCCCCTCCGATAGTGCAGCGCTCCCTCAGTACTGCCCCTCTGACAGTGCAGCGCTCCCTCAGTTCATTCATTGACATATTATGCTGAATTATTCATACGGGTCTCTGGGGCTTGAACCCACATGCTGCTGAGTCAGCGATGTGAATGCTACCCACTGAGCCAAGCTGACACAACAACAGGCCATTTCCTTCCACAGCACCAGCTGTACCACTCTCAACTGACCGCTAAGTAGTGTGTGAGACCATCTTGGGAATAATACATTCTGAATCTTGCTGCTCAGCACGGCTGGGAGTTTGGCAAACTGGCATCTTCACTTTGTCAAAAGCAAAATACTGCGAATGCTGGAATCTGAAATAAAAACAGAAAATGCTGGAAATCTCAGTGGGTCAGGCTGGTGTCCTGACCTTTCACCTTTGTGGAACACCTCCGTTCAGTCCGTAAACGTGACCCCGAGCTTCCAGTCGCCTGTCACTTTAATTCTCCACTCCACTCCCACTCTGTCCTCGGCCTCCAGATCTTTTGAATGGCGGAGCAGGCTCGAGGGGCTAGATGGCCTACTCCTGTTCCTAATTCTTATGTTCTTATGTTCTCCTACTCTGTTCCAATGAAGCTCAACGTAAGCTTGAAGAACAGCACCTCATCTTTCGTTTAGGCATTTTACAACCTTCTGGGCTCAACATCGAGTTCAACAATTTCAAACCTTAACCTCTGCCCATATTTTGCTCTGATGTATTTGCTCTCTCTTTCTGTGTTTCCCATGGCAGCTGGTAATTATCCTGCCATTCACACCCTATCCAAACAAACATGTTTCTAACTTGTACCATTACCATCTCAATTCGGCCCATCATCCCTTTTGTCTCTCTAATCTCGCCTGTCTTCCAACCTATCACTGACCTTCCCTTTTGTTCTTTCCTCCCCTCCCCCTCCTTGCTCCTTAAGAATCTGTTCATTTCGAACACTCTCCTGTTCTGACGAAGGCTCACCGACCCGAAACGTTTCTCTCTCCACAGATGATGCCTGACCTGCTGAGATTTCCAGCATTTTCTGATTTAATTATCCTCACTTTGTTGTTTCTGTTCCATGTCAGGCCCTCATTTTTCAAATGAAGTTGTCACCTTTCTAAAGCAGTTTGAGGATTTAGATTTTCAATACTATGGAGAGGGGGGGGGGGGTAGGGGGGTCACATTTTGAGAAAATTATGAGAAAAGGAACAATTTCAATTTTAAACTGAATCTCGTATTCCCAACTTTTGTTTCTTAACTTGTCCCATTACCATCTCCTTTTGCCTTGCACCATCATCCCTTTTGTCATTTAATCTCTCCTGCTCCCGCCCTATCACAGACCTTCCCTTTTGTTCTTTCCTCCTCTCCCGCTTTCCCTGCCTCTGCACTTGTTTAAAACCTGTCACATCTCTAACCTTTTCCAGTTTCGACGAAACGTCATCGACCTGAAACGTTAACTCTGTTTCTCACTCTCCGCAGATGCTGCCTGACCCGCTGAGTATTTCCAATTGTTTCTTTTCTCAGATTTCCAGCATCCGCAGCATTTCGCTTTCGTTTTCAATTTTAAACTAAACCGAAGCCAGGTGGTGTCAAGTAGACGTTGAACCAAACAAGAGACAGAGGAACTGAGTCAGTGAGGATTACGCAGTGCCACTGCTAAATTAGATGACGGTAATATAAAGTGTTTAATGGACCATCTTGTACAAGCTGTTATTGAATTCACTATCCCTTGAGCTGTTTGATCTGTGCACAAGTGAAAATAAACACCTGACAACATAAATAAATCGTTCTCGGTGTGCAGCAGGTAAAAGCTGGGAATTGTTACAGCTTGGGAATATCCCAGTGCCATCTCCGGTATGTGTGCAACACAAACCCAATAAATAGCAGCAAATCACCGACATCTGCTCCTCTCGGACACCTTATAGCAAGAATGAAAGAAAGACTTGCATTTATATAGTGCCTTTCATGACCACCGGACGTCTTAAAGCGCTTTACAGTCAATGAAGTTCGTTTGAAGTGTAGTCACTGTTGTAATGTAAGAAACGCAGCAGCCAATTTGCACACAGCAAGCTCCCACAAACAGCATGTGATGAGGACCAGATCATCCGGTATTAGTGATGCTGATTGAGGGATAAATATAGGTTCCAGGGCACCAGGGATAACTCCCCTGCTCTTCTTCGAAATAGTACCATGGGATCTTTTACGTCCACTTGAGAGGGCAGACAGGGCCTCGGTTTAACAGCTCATCTGAAAGACAGCACTTCCGGCAGTGCAGCACTCCCTCAGTACTGTCCCTCCGACAGTGCAGCGCTCCCTTAGCACTGCCCCTCCATCAGTGCGCCATTCCCTCAGTACTGCCCCTCCGTCAGTGCGGCGCTCCCTCAGTACTGCCCCTCCGACAATGCGGCGCTCCTTCAGAACTGCCCCTCCGACAGTGCGGCGCTCCCTCAGTACTGCCCCTCCGACAGTGCGGCACTCCCTCAGCCGAGACTTTTTTGTGCTCCAGTCCCTGGAGTGGGGACTTGAACCCACAATCTTCTGACTCAAAGGCGAGGGTGCTACCCACTGAGCCACGACTGGCAGCTTATACTGTACAATCGGGTTCTGAG